>NC_058133.1:143547006-143781219 GCF_016433145.1 Gracilinanus agilis
AAGGAAGGAAGCAAGGAAGGAAGAAAAGAAAAGGAGTCAAAGTAAACAAAAAGCTTTCTATATGAGGTTGGCTGAGAAATTGAAGAGATTTACAGGCCAATAGCTTCCTATTTTATTCAAACAGTCTTGCTAATATGTTCCCGTTAAGCTATGTTTCTAGGCTGCAAGTATAGGAGGTGAGAAAGAACCAATATCCTACTCCTCCTATTCTTATTCCACCACCACCACCACTACTACTACCCCTGCCTGCATGCAGGCTCAGTCTGGGCACTCACCTCTCTTTGAGGTGCTGCTCGAAATTGAGCCCCAGTGCTAGGTTGGGGGAAGAGAAGTTTATCTGCTGAACCTATATAAGTAAACTCAGTATCCTATGACCTTCCTTGATACTATGTGTGTGTTGGAAGAGGTGGCAGAGTGTTTGTGCCAGCTGGGACAATTATTTCTCTTAGAGAGGCCCAGAAACACTTGGAATGGGTCACACTAGAACTTATGCTCACCCCTACTTTCACCACTGGGTGACCCCCTCTGCCTAACTCCAGCTCTGCCCCAAGTCCCACCACAAGGTTTCACCTCTGCCAGGAATCTTCCTAAACAACTTAACAGTGGAATATAGTTACCTAAGCAACTCCACAACAGTGTGAAGAAGCTCCTCAATCAAACTGATGGAATTACAAGGCTTGGCCTTTGCAAGAAAGAGACTGACTATTCAGCCATGCCTCTGGTGGCCTTTAAAAGCTTACACGTACATTTGCTTTCCTTGAAGTCAAAATAGTCAGGAAATCTGAGCTATAGTCACTATACCCCATTCTACCCAAACAGCTAGCGTTTGCAAGGTTTGGGGTCAAGAGGTGGTGGAAGGGGACCCAAGAGAATGACCTCAAGATCTCCTTTATCCATTCCCTGACTCATCTGAATACCCTAGCTTTCTGCCAAACCAGAAGATTGGACCAACGATACAGCCAGACTATGATTCACAAGTGTACACCAGGCTGCTTCTTAGTTCTGGCTAGGGGTTCCAGGATGTTGGAAACTAATCGTCGGATCCCATGAATTCCTCTGATTTATAACTTTAAGATGCTTATCTCCAGATGTGTCCTTGGGACATTTAGCCTATAAATTCTTGTCCTGATTATTTTGTGTTCTGTAGCACCTTTCATGGTGGAAGACCCAGATGGATACTTCTAATTGTTTTCTTATTAATCCTTGTGCATTGAGTCAATCAAAGGAGACTGTGTAGGGCAGTGGGAAGAACAAAGAACAGAACCAGAGTCTAAGGTCCTGGGCTTCTCACAAACTTTCTATGACTTTGGACAAATTCTATAAACTCCTTGAGCTCTATTTTCCTTATCTATAAAATGAGGAACGTCTAGGTGGTCCAGAAAGGAAGATCTGAGTTCAAATCAGAGCTCAGATACTTACTGTATGACTGGCCAAATCATTTAATTGCTTACCTTAGTTCCTCATCTGTAAAATGAGCTGGACAAGGAAATGGCAAGCCACTCCAGTAACTTTGCCAAGAAAACCCCAAATGAGGTCACAATGAGTCAGACACAATTGAAAAAAAAAGACTCAACAACAAAATGAGGTGGGTTATGTTAGATATAAACTCCAGAAAGATACTATTCTTTATATCTTTCTCAGTAGTACTGAGCCTAGTGCTCTCAGTACAGTAGACACATTTTTGCAGCTGGGTTTGTTGAATTGATTTTTTTATAAATGCAGAAACTATTAGCCAGGGGGGCTTGACTTGTCTAAGTTTACGCAAAATGATCTCTGTGATCTTTTTAAATTCAAAAACTACAATTAAACCAAAGTCCTGATAGATTATGCCCTGGATGATTAACTATTTCAATCATTTGCAAAAACTCCCACAAGAGGGCAGCTTATCCATGTTCCTTAACACCAAAAAAAGAAAACCAAGTTTCTCTAAGTCCAGTTCAGTATAAATAGAAAAAGATGTCTCATTAAAGGGCAAGGCAATGGTAAGTATTTAAAAAATTAAGTCCTGAGCTAAATACAATGTTTTACTTAAACTAGTTCCAAGAATAAACTAGAAAGGTGGCCTGAGATGAAAAGAAGAGGAATAATTCATCATCTCTTGAAGTACTTTAATTACTTTCTATTATTTCTGATTAGCCATAGTATTCTACATACAGTAGGTACTTTTTGATTTTTTTTAAACCCTTTACTTCTGTGTATTGGCTCATAGGTGGAAGAGCAGTAAGGGTGGGCAATGGGGGTCAAGTGACCTGCCCAGGGTCACACAGCTGGGAAGTGTCTGAGGCCAGATTTGAACCTAGGACCTCCCATCTCTAGGCCTGAGTCTCATTCCACTGAGCTACCTAGATGCCCCCCACAGTAGGTACTTTTTGAAGGGGTCATGCATCCATTTAGGGCTGAACAAGTATGATAGAGGTGTGGAAGTCATATACTTTAATATATTTCCTAAAACAAATGGAAAAAAAATTTTTTTATATATAAATATATATATATATAAACCCTCACCTGCTGTCTTATAATCATTACTGTGTATTGGTTCTGAGGCAGAAGATATTACAGCTAGGAAGTGTCTGAGGTCAGATTTAAACTTAGGACCTCCCATGTCTAGCCCTGGCTCTCAATCTTCTCAGCCATCTAGTTGATCCCACAAATGAACATATTTTTGATGCCAGAAATTTCTCCTGTCTAAAGCATTTATTTAGTGATGCCAAGTTTCATGTATTATAAAGACTCAAAACTTCTAGTGAATAGTATGAAGGTGGGAAAAGCCTGTCTTCTGGAGGAGGCTTGTCTCTGTCGTAAATCACCCCTTTCCTCTTCCAACTATTAGTGCCTTTCCCTCTAAAATTACTTTCCATCTATGTGATAGAGAGATATGGCATATGGGATATTGAAGAAAGACTAGCTCATCTGGTGTGAGCGCTTGCTGCTTTCAAAATTGCTCACGGACCTTTGGTGCCTCCTTTTCACTGAACTCTCCTGTGGCTCCAAGAAACTGTAGCTTTCAGAGTCGCCACATCCTGTTTCAGCAGTCTGGCTAAATAATGTTGAGGTTAACTGACAGACATCCACTGAATCCCAAATCATGGGCATTTGTCCTGACTTTTGTCTGGCCATTGAACTTCAATGATTTTGGAAGAGAGAGTGAGGCAATTCTATTTTGTGCAATTCTACTTCATGTAAATCCAATTCAGCACAAGTGAAAACATCATTCTATGGTGTCATTGGTCCTCTTCAAAAAGGGAGGATAAACAACAATAATATTCTAATAAGGGAAACAATGCACTAAGGAAAGTAGTAGCCAGAGGGTATTTTCTTTAAGGCAAAATATTGATATGCCTTTTCCAGAATCAATAAGAAGATAGGTTTGATTTCTGTGGTTATAGCATAGGTTAGAAAGTAGAAGAGGGATCAGGCTATGTGCATATGATGGGAGGGCACTGTCAAGATGACACCAACTGGATGCTTGTATCTGAATGTGAATGAATAAAGCATGGGGTTTAAGGTAGATAGAGTGGGCCAAATAAGTTTGTACTTCTAATCAAGACTGTTCTGTTCCAGGATGAGAATTTCATAATTAAGTAGATCAACTTCCCTAGGGACTGGGGTTTGTAATCTGCAAAGACCCTTAAGATGCTAACTGGAGGTGGAAGGAGAATTGAGGAAGCAGCAGTTGGTTGACTGGTTTTTGTCCTTCATCCTTCCTCCTGGAAGAGTACCAAGACATCACTATGTTGGGGGTCAACGTACAATATTACCAACTATGGCTGATCAGACCAATATTAACTCAGACAAATAATCTATATGAATTCTTAAGATGGAGAAGTCTCTAAATTTGTCCTTCACACATTTCTTTTGAGTTATTGCAAAACTGCTTTGTTCATGGAGCTCAATGTGTTCTTTGATGCAGGTACACTGTGCTGGACAGTCCTATGCTAGTGTCTCCCATGTCTCATAATTGATACCAAAGTTCTTCAAAGAAACCTGTAGAGGGTTCTTGTATCACTTCTGACCTCTGTGCGATTGCTTGCCTTGAGTGAGTTCTCAGTAAAATGGTTTTTTAGATAAAGGTATGTTTGGCATTCAAATAACATGGCCAGCCCATCAGAACTGAGAGCTCTTTACCTTAGACATTGAATGTGTGGCAGTTCAGCTGGAAGAAAGAACTTAATCTTGCTAGGTGATCTTCAGACCCTTCCTAAGACAATTCAAGTGAAAATGATTGAATTTCCTGGCACGGCACTGGTATACTGTCCAGATTTCACTGGCACACTACAATGAGGTCAGCACAACAAGACTATAGACCTTCTATTTGGTACGCAGCCTAGTACCTCTTTTCTCCCATACTTTCCGTCAGAGTTTCCCAAGTATTGATCTAGCTCTGGCAATCCATACATCACCCACATCATCTATTTGTACATCCATGGAACTTATACTGCCAAGGTAAGTGAATTTATGCACAGCAATGCAACCTCTGAGACTGAGCTGCAATAGAATATGGACCTATTCTCTGTTACTTGTGCTAATCTTGACCTGTTCATTAATACTGAGAAAACAGAAGTTCCCTCAGCCAGCACAGTACCATCTATCTGTGGAAAAATAGAAAAAATCATTCTTATGCTCTTTTACCAATGCCCCCTACCCACTAATTATCCTAGAAAATTTAGATAGCCCTTCTACAATCCTCTAACTCACTTTATGTGTACCTACATGTGTTTGCAAGTGCAGACAACTCCCAGATCTATATATCCAGGCTCAGTTTCTCTCCTGATCTGTTGTCCTGCATCAACAACTGCCTTTGGACATCTCAGACTGGTTGTCACATAAGCATCTCAAATCAATTGGGTCCAACGCAGAATTCATTGACTCTGGTCTAAAACTTTCCTAATTGTTCAGGATTCCATTATTATACTTCTAGTCACCCTCATCCATAGCCCTGGAGTCATTCCCCACTCTGTAACTCCTCATCCCTCACATCCAGTCAATTCTGCCTCCACAATTTACCACATTATCTTTTCCCCAAATATCCTTCCTTCCCCCAACTTCCCTATTTCTGTGTAAGATACCAACTTCCATAATCCCAATCACCCAGGCTCCTCACCTCAGTCTAATTCTCAATTTCTCACTCACTCATCCCATCTATCCAATTCATTGCCAAGTTTTGTCTTTTCAGCACATCTCTACACATCTCACATGTCTCTTTTCTCCATTCATAGTCGCCACTCTGGAGCCTCAGTTTTCTCAATTGTAAAAGAGGGATAATAATAGCATCTACGTTGCAGAGTTCTTGTGATGCTCAAATGACACAATATTTGTGTAAGGGTTTGGCACACAGTAGATGCTATATAAATGCTTATTTTCTTCTCCTTCCTCATTTCTAGGAATCTATGAAAAGTAGTGAAATGGAACCAGTGAATAAAGTGGATAATAGAGTCAAATAAAGGTATTTTTAAGGGTAAAGAATGTTTTATATTATATTTATAGGTAGTAAAGAAAAAAGCCAATGGATAAAGAGAAGTTGAAAACTAGGAAGAAAAGTGACTTGAACTACTAAAGGGGCAAACTATTTGAAGAGAGTGATAAAACTGTACATATCTTTTGACCCAGAAAAATTTGGAATTCATAGTCCAATTCTGTTTCCCAAAGTAATTAAAGAAAAGGGGAAAGGATTATGAACAAAAATATTTACATCTGTTCTTTTTGTGGTGGCAATCTTTGTTTCAGAGAACTGTTGTGCTATGAGAAATGACAAGCAAAGTGATGTCAGAAAAACTTGGGAAGGCCTATGTGAACTTATCACAGTGAAGGGAACACAATCAGTAGATCATTACACACTGTAACAGCACTATTATAACGATGATCAATTGTGAGACTTAGCCACTTTGATCAATACAATGTTCTAAGAAAATTCCATTGGGCTCATAATGAAAAATACTGTCCTCCAAAGAAAGAACTGATGAACTATCAATTCAAATTGAAGTACAGTTTTTTTTTTACTTTCTTTATTTTTCTTGCTTTTTTGCATAAAATGGCTAATACAGAAGCATATTTTGCATGATCTCACATGTAAAATTGATCTATTGCTTGCTTTCTCAGTGAGTGGTAGAGGTGCAAGGAGGGAGAGAATTTGGAAATCAAATTATTTTTTTAAAAATAATAAAAAATAAATTGTTTTTTTAAAAGGAAGAGAGTTGGGAGATATTGGATATGGTGAACATTGCTTAATATCACAAAAAGTACATTTTAAAATATTTTTAAAACAATCATTTGCAATAATTTGTTTAATCATTCCCCAATCAATGGGAATCTACCTTGTTTCCAGGTCTTTGCTACCACAATAGAGATTGTTGTCAATATTTCAATGCATATGGAATATTTCTTTCTATCTTTGATCTCCAAGAGGAATATGTCTAACAGTACATCTTTGGGTCAAAGAATATGGATATTTTAGCTATTTTTTTAGAAAGCATAATTCCAAATCTCCTTTTGGAATCATGAAACCAGTTTACAGATGCACCAACAATGTATTTACATGTCCCCCAATACTGACTATTCTCATTTGTTATCATTTTTGCTAATTTTCTAGACATAAAGCAAAATGTCAGTGTTGCTTTGAATTACATTTCTCTCATTATCAGTGGTTTGGGACAGTTGATAATAGTTTATAAATCCTCTTTTGAAAATTGGGCTTCTCTCTTGATCACTTATCTACTTGAGAATAACTCCTGGTTTTATATATTTGTGTTAATTGTCTAGAAATCATGAGTAATTACTTTTATTTGATATATTTGTTGTACACATTTTCTTTCCAAATCCATAGTTTCTCTTCTTATACTGATATTGTTTGTGTCAAAGTTTTTCAGTTTCATTGTCATTGTGATTCTATTTTATTTTTTAAGAAAACCAATACCCCTCTTTTGGTTAAGGATTTCTGCATGGTTTGCTTTTTTTTTTTTTTTTTTTACCCTTATTTTCCATTTTAGAATGAACACTATTTTGGTCCTATGGCAGAAGAGATATAAGGGAAAGGTAATAGAAGTTAAGTGACTTCCCCAAGGACACACAGTTAGGAAATGTCTGAGGATAAATTTGAACCCAGGACCTCCTATCTCCAGGTCTGGCTCTCTATCCATCAGGCTACCTCACTACCTCCGTCCTCATGATTCACATTTAAAGCCCTTTACAATCTGACTCCAACAACAAGACTTATTGTACGTTACCATTTTAAATTCTAATCAATCTTATTTGCTTGCTGTCCCCTAAATATAACGTTCCATCTCCCATTTTCATGCCTTTGCACAGGCTAGGCATTCCTGGAATACACTTCCTCTCATCTCCTTTCTTACCTTCAGAGATTAAAATAACTGATTTTTGTCAAACTTTGCTCAAGTGCCACTTCCTATAGGAAGCCTTCATGACAACACACCCCCAGTTCCTCTCCACTCCCCAGTAATTAATTTCTAAATATTTTATATCTATTTATATGTATTCATCTAATTCCTTCTTCACCATCTCCCCATGCTACTTTAAACAAATCATAAGCTCTCCAAGAGCAGGAACTATTTCATTTTTTGCTTTGTAACCCAGGAAGTTAGCATGGTGCCAGGTATACATTTAAGAAATGACTTCTGGATGATGTTGAAATAAAGGAAGTAAAACATCCAAGATAAGGGCCATAAAGGAAAAGTGATAGATGCTTACACCATTGTGTACTCATGTAAAATCACTCCAGTGCTCAAGGTGGCAAAACCAAGCATTGCAAAGAATAAGACAGTATAGATGTTAACCTGGAATCCTTAAGTTCCTTCAAAGATTAGCTCAAATCCCATCTCCCACATGAGGTTTTTATCTGCCTTGGTGCTTGCATCTCCTCCAATACCTGAAATTGTCTCATATGTACTTTGTATGTGTTTAGTATATATTTATGTGTATGTATATACTCAAAATGTGGTCTAGCCTATGAAGGACCCCATCTTCAAGCATACCCAATAAGTTCTGCCTGGTGCCAACCATATGCTTCTGGAAATACATGATAGAAGGACCTTTTCTGGGCATACAGAGATATCTTCTTACAGTTTCCTCTCTGTTTTTAAGAAGCCTTTTTACATTGGCTGATGAGCTATAACTGAATGTGTATATAAAAGACTCTTGAACAGACTAATTCTTTCCTCTTTGGTGGCTAATGAGGCAAGAACTACTATGTGATTTGCCCTTCATTTTCAAAGCAAACCAATGAAACCCTGGGGTGATGTCTTGACTTTCACATGAATTGGATTAAATTGAAGCAGAGTTGTCCAAAGTCATCAGTGTCACTCTCTCTTCCAGAATCATTGAAGTCTAATGGCAAGACAAAAGTCAAGATGATTGGCAATAAAAATTAGTACACTAGTGCATTGCTGGTGGAGTTGTGAATTGATCCAACCATTCTAGAAGGTGATTTGGAATTATGCACAAAGGACTATAAAAGAATGCATACCCTTTTATCCAGTAATAGTACTACTATATCTGTATCCCAAAGAGATAAAAAAAAGCGGGAAAGGATCTGTTTGTACAAAAATATTTGTAGCTGCTTTCTTTGGGGTAGCAAAGAACTGGAAACTAAAGGAGTGTCCCTCAGTTGGAGAATAGCTGAACAAATTGTGGCATATGTGGTGATGAAATGCTATTGTGCTATAAGGAATGATGAACCTGATACAGAGTGAAATAAACCAAACCAGGAAAACGTTGTACACAGTAATATCAAAAATGTGGAATGATGGACTTTGCTACTAACAACAACACAATGATCCAGAATAGTTCTGAGGGACTTATAAAAAAGAACACTATCCACCTTGAGAGAAAGAGCTATTGGAGTAAAAATGCAGATTGGACTAAGAAGCATATGATTTATCACTTGTTTGTTTGGGTATATATTTTAGAAGATTATTCACTTCTAAAAATCAATAATATGGAAATATGTTTTATGTGATAATACATGTATAACCCAGATTGAGTTGCTTGCCAACTCTGAGAATGAGGAGGGAAGAAGGGAGTGAGACAATTTGGATTATATAACTTCAGAAAACCCATTTGGAAATTTGTTATTAAAATAAAAATCAAATTAAAATTTTTAAAGAGATGATTGGCAATAACTTGGGTTGCAATGGTTGCCCTCAATGTCTAACCAAGCTCCAAGTGCTCCACAATGCTTGCTTCAGCTGCCTTCATGGCTAATGGAACAAATTGTTTCCATCTACCCATTCTGCCTGAGGAAGTCTTGACATGTTTGGGGTAGATATCTCCCTAACTCACAGACAGGTGTGAGTCCTGCTGGTTACCCTTAACCTGGTTTAGCCTGTCTGCGAAGACAGTTTTACTATGGTGTGGCCTCACCACATGCCACAGTCTCTTGGAGCCACTGCTGAGAATTGGACACCAAGGGTAGATGAGCATCCCTGTAAAGAGCTTGGCGAGCCCTCACTCCAAAGGGCGTCCTTCCTGAACATCCTACATACCCCCCAAGATAATGTAAAAGAGATAGCAACAACAGAAGTGCCTGCCTTTTCTCCTGAACCACCTACAATGTATTAAGACATGCACAGGACGTCTGCTTCAACTGTCTCTCTCATGTTTATTTTTTCTTGATCTTAGTTGAATGAGTATCAGAGATGTAACGGGCCAAAGGATCCACTTCAAAACATCAGAAGAGGCCATCAACAATCCCCTTTGCAACTGGAGCTGTAACAATAGCTGAGACTGGAGAAGAGCTATCCCTGAGGAGCAATATGCTTGACTCATCCCAACAGTGATTCAACCCAGCAGCTTAGATACCAAGATAATGTGTTCTGCAAGCAAAGGAACAACATGTTCATCAGCTATAGGGACCCAGAAGTGAACTTGTAGAGGGGGGAAATGTTTTGTAGCAACCACCTTAAGTTTGATCCCACTTTCTCTAGAGATCAAGGTAGAAGAGGAAAGCACGCTCCGTATTTGGAATTGTGTGGTAATTCTGGTGTTGCCATACCTTCAAGCATATTTTAGTAAAAGCTAATTGATGTTCATTGCTTAAATGATACTGGAAAGATATGAACAGGTTTTGAATAGCACAGTTGAGATTCAAACCTGGGGCTTCTGATCTCAAAACCAGTGCCCTTTCCACGATGCCTATTCAAATCCAAATTAGCTTTCTTGTATCACTTATTACAAAGCTAAACCCCACACAATTCCAACCCCTTGATTCACTTAAAAAGGTCATAACAGGGGGCAGCTGGGTAGGTCAGTGGATTGAGAGCCAGTCCTAGAGACGGGAAGTCCTAGGTTCAAATCTGGCCTCAGACACTTCCCAGCTGTGTGACCCTGGGCAAGTCACTTGACCCCCATTGCCTAGCCCTTACCACTCTTCTGCCTTGGAGTCAATACACAGAAGGTGAGGGTTTTAAAAAAATAAAAATTTCAAAAAGGTCATAACATTTTATACTGAAAGCAAAAAGGGAACTTGGGTAACCATCTATTCCAACATCTTCATTTTATATATGCATATCTGAAGCTTAGACAGATTAAATGACTAGACCAAGGATAAAAAAGTAGTAAGTGGCAAAATCAAGATCAAATCAATAAATGAACAAGTATTTATTAAATACTTACTCTATCAGGCACTGCGTTAAGCTAGATCACTGGTTCCCAAACTTTTTTGGCCTACTGCCCCCTTTCCAGAAAAAAATATTACCTAGATCCCTGAAAATTAATTTTTTTTAATTTTAATAGCAATTAATAGGAAAGATAAATGCATCTGTGGCCATCACTGCTTTCCCTGGTTCGCTGCAGCACTCACCAGGGGGCGGTAACGTCCACTTTGGGAATCACTGAGCTAGAGGAATGAAGAAAAATCAGATTGGTCTGACTCCAATGAGTTTACATTCTAATGGAATAGAAAACACATATATAAATAGAAATAAAGGAGATAGAGAATAAGAGGAAAGTAATTAAAGAGGAAGGGGGCAGTGGTACAAACGAACCAGGAAAATCTTCCTGCAGAAGGTCTTCTTTGAGTCCTGAAAGAAATAGAGGAAAATATTCTGGGCTTGGCATGGAACTGATGCAATAGTACTAGTAGGTTGTAAAGTATCTTATAGAAAGAACAAGTAGACCAGTTGTGGCTCAAATGTGGAATATGGGCAAGGGAGTAACATATAAGACAACTAGAAATGTTGGAAGAAGGCAAATTAGAAAGAGCTTTAAATGACGCATAGAATAATTTATATTTGATCTTGGAGCCAATAAGGAGACACTGGAATTTATTGACTTTAGGGGACAGGAGAGGTTGCTTTAGGAAAATCATTTTGCTAGTTGTGTGGAAGATGGATTAGATTAGAGGGGAGAGAGACTACAAAGAAAGAAACCAAATTGAAAACTATTATAAGAGTCTTGGCCAGAGATGATGAAGGTCTGAGTTATAGGGGCAATATTTAAATGGATAGAAGCAAACACTTTGAAACTGATTCAATATGAGGGGTTGAGTGAGAGATAGGAGTCTAGCATGACACCAAAGGTGAGAACCTGGGTAAATAGAAGGATAGTGATGTCTTTAATGGGGCAACTGGGTGAGTCAGTGCATAGAGTGCCAGGCATGAAGTCAGGAAGACTCATCTTCCTGAGTTCAAATCTGGCCTCAGATCCTTACCAGTTGGGTTACCCTGGGCAAGTCATTTAACCCTGTTTACCTCAGTTCCCTCGTCTGTAAAATGAGCTGGAGAAGGAAATGCCAAACCATTCCAGTATCTTTGCCAAGAAAACCCCAAATGGGGTCAGGAAGAGTAGAACTCAAATGAAAAAGAGCTGAACAAGGTATCCTGGACGGTAAAAGGAAAATTCAGAAGAGAGGTGTGTTTAGCTTCAAATCCAGTTACTCTGACTCCAAATCTAGCACTTTTCTCAGAGTTAGTGTGAGAAGCAAATGAGATAATAATTGTAAAACAATTAGCAGTGTCTGGCACATAGTAAGGACTATATAAATAGTACTTACTACTACTACCACTACTACCACTACTACCACTACTACCACTACTACCACTACTACCACTACTACTACTACTACTACTACTACTACTACTACTACTACTACTACTATTACTACTACTACTATTACTTCATTTCCTTACTTTTTTGGGTTCCCTATAATTATTCTTGGAAATCTGTTGATATCAAATTTCATCATAGTAGTCTTGAGCTAGGGTCCGATGACCAAGCTGACTGGTCAAATCCTTATTATGTTAGGGCATGTGAAACTATTGCTACACCCCCTCGAATTCCCCCAAAGTGTAAAAAGTACAAGCGCCCCATTGAACACAAGGCTGATGCCCTGTTACCCTCTGGGGCAGCCTGACCCTGGTTGCAACTGAGCCAAAACTTAAAACTCAGTTCAGAGTCCTTGAAAAAGAAGCCTGTAGTTTTTTTATGGCACTGTTCTCCAGCCCCCAACTCTCAGCTTCATGTGGGTTTCCTTCAAGTTTCCAAACTCCTTTTCATCAGATCATTTGATTTTTTCCTCCTTGCTTCCCAGTTGATGCTGTCCAGAAGGTTAGTAAGCCCTGGAATGTCTCACCCTATGTCCAGGGGATTAGTAAGCACTGAAATGTAAAATGTCTCACTGCAACCACAGCCTCATTTTTCGTTGCTTTTTGGATTTTATACAAACACCTGCAAGTTTGACTCATGAAGGAAAAAGAGCTCAAACTTAGAGGCAGAAGGATGCACATTCACAAATCATTTTCACTGTATTAAAAAAGAAAGAAAACAGTTACAATGTGATTATCCATACTGACATTTAATTTTTTTTGTTTTAATTAAATATTGTTCATTGGGCTTTTCTTGGGGGACTAAGAAAGAAAATGAGGGGAGTTGGCTTTTAGTAGAGCATATCATTTATACTTGGATAGACTTCAACATTCAGCAAATATTTAAAAGTCTAAGACATTTAAGACAAAGCACTGAGAGCTACTTAGGGGGAAAGGACAGAAAATATGAATAAGACACAAACCTTCAAAGAGTTTTAATCTGGCAAATTTTAATCAAACCTTGCAAATCTCTTCAGTCTTTAGACTGGAGGCAGGTTGGTGATTCCATGGATAAAGAGACAGACATAGAAATGGGAGACCCTGGCTTCAAATCTAATCTCAACTATCTATCTCCTAGCTGTGTGACCCTGGGCAAGTCACTTGACACCAAATGCCTAGCTCTTACTTCCCTTCTGCTGTGGAACCAACATTTAGTTTCAATTCTAGGATAGAAGGTAAGGTGTTGGCAGTTTTTTAATGGCTTTAAACTGAAAAAGGAAAAGAGAAAGCTGGCCCTTAAGCTGGAAGTTGCAGGAAATAGTTACAATGAAGGAAGAAGAATTGCATAGGACCCAATCCACAAAAAGAATTGAGCAATAAAACTCATGGATTTAAAAATCTATACAAAAATACACAAGTCAAGGTTAATACTAAAAAGGTGCCAGAACTCCTAAAGAAAGGAGGAAAACTTCACACACATTCCTGAGACTTACTGGGATGGGAAACATGACTGGAATATGAATCTAAAAGAGTATTCCTTAACCAAAAGTAACAGGATAAGTCAAAGGGAACACACAGAGTGGAGTATTAAGATATATTCATTCAAGGAGATCTTGTAACCAAAGTAAGAAGGAATAGGAGAGGATATTTGGGGGAAGATGAATTAAGAGGTAAAAACAGATGCAATGTGGTCTTGAAAGTAATAACATAGACCACATGGGCAGAAAGAAGGGGGGGGGAACCCACAGATTACAGGGGACAAATTATAAACTTGGCAGAGAGGTATCATATAGAGGTATGGGGATGTCAATGATATGGGCATCCCTGCCAAAAACAGAACAGTCAATAAGATTATGTCTAATAATAATTTCATCCTTCAACAAACAAATGAAGTGAAGTGTTTTTCTGGACATGATTCTTACCACCTAGAAAGAATTCATTGAAGAAAAAATTATGGAAACCTAGGAGTCAACGAGAGAAAAGTTAATTGGTTATTCCACCTGAGGGCTTGTGATGGAAAAGAAGAGCAAAGCCAGTCAGAGACTGGCATACACCCTAGATTTGGGGTGAGCAGAGTTCAAAGGATTCAGAGAAAGTTTAGGTAAACCCTAATGGCTTAAATTTCTTCTACAGGGCTAATTAGTTGAGATCTGGAAAGCTCACAGGAATGAGATTCTGAAGGCATGAATATTGTTGATTCTCATGAAGAGAAAAAGGGGGAAATCTAAAAAGATTGATGCACATGCAAAGAAAAGTCATTAACCAACTTAAACTTTTAAAATTATATACAAAAAAAATGAAACTAGGTAATGTAAGAAAGATACAAAGCTGGGCACAGTCCTATAAGAATAATGTCAGGAAAAGCTAAAGTTCAGTGTCCTAAAGTTGATAGGAAATTTGAAAGACAGAAAGGCTTTTATTTCCTTTTTGTTTTTACCTATGTTGAGGGAGAAAAGAGTATTATTACATGTAGCAGAAAAAAACACTAGACTTGAGTCAGGATAGTGCTGGGTTTACATCCCACTTCTGATATTAAATGGTTGTATAACTATGGGTAAGCCACAAACCTGACTATGCCCCAGTTCCCTCATCTGTAAAATGGGATTATATCTCTAACATTTACCATGAGGCTGTTGTTGGAATCAAATAAGAAGATGAATGTAAAATGTTTAATACTTCTCAACTCACCCTTGTTTGTCTCTCTCCTCAAATGGGAGGACTGGAGAGCAAAGCATTAAACTCCTTCAAAAATCTTCCTTTCTTGAGGAATCCCAACCTTCCAGGTAGCCCCATTTTCCATCAATAACTTTGCTTGGCTTCAACTCTGCCTAACACCATGCTCCCTGATTATCTTGCCCTTGGTGACACCTTCCCCACCTCCAGCTTTTTAGCTTCTTTTTGGGGGATTTTCTTTCCCCATTAGACTATAATAAACTCTTTGAGAGCAGTGACTATCTTTTTCTTATTTGCATTCCTTGCCTTAGCAAAGTGCTTGACACATATTAGGTGCTTAATAAATGTTTATTAAATTGAATGAAAAATTATATTACTCTTTAAAGGAAATAGGCAGAGATCTCACAAACTATAAATTACTCAAATGAAGGAAAAAGCAACTAGAGAAACTAAAAACTCAATTTCAAAAAGAAAAATTAATAAGTCATAAGTAAACTTACTTAAAAAAAAACAAAAAAAGAAAATTCTGTATCTGGGTCAGTTAAGGACAGAAGGCTGACCATAGCAGTTATTAAGACTTGAGTACAAGTGCTACCTTTGACATATACTAGTTAATCAGCAATGGTCAATTCACTTCACATCCCAGTGCTCCAGGCAACTATCTAAGATTTTAAAATTACAAAAGTTACCAAACTATCAGTGAAAGGAGTTTCCACATTGGAAGTCCCCTACAGTGATGAAATCACAAATCCAGAGCACAAATATAATAATAATAGGGAGACCAGTGTTTATTATGAATATGATAATGATAGTAAAGATAGAAAATAGAGAAAAATATTTAACTATTATTTTTGCTCTTTTTTCTTCCCCCTAACAAGGAGAATAATTTTTGGACTTGAAAGAACAGAACAAAAACATCTAGCAGGAAGCCCTTACCTTGCTGTTTTTCCCAGTAGAATATAAGCTCCTTGAGGCCAAGAACTGATTATTTTTTTATCCATTTATCTCCAGCACCTAGCACATTGTTGGTATATAGTAGGGACTTAAATATTTATAGACTTGATAGGAAGACAAAAAGAGAGGATCTAACTGTCCATGCTTGAAGAGTTCAAGTCATAAAGTTCAGATGAATTGAATCTCTGAATACTGAAAAACCAGTGTTGAAATAGCTAGGGCATTGCCAATGACCTTAAAAAATTAAATTTTGGGAGAAGTTTTCTCCTACCCTCAAGGCTAGAAAAAGGAAAATATCTATTCTGATAGTCCAAAAAAAAAAAAAAAAGGGAAAATACATTTTCACAAGCTAGTGAATTTGTCTTTGATGGGGATGGGAGGGACCTTTTGTTTTTAAACCTTTTCCTTCTTGTCTTAAGATTCTATATTAAGTGTTGTTTCTGACGCAGAAGAGCACTAAGAGCTAGGCAATTCAGCTTAAGTGACTTGCCCAGGGTTACATGGTTAGGAAGTGTCTTGAAACCAGTTCTGAACCAAGGACTTCCCATCTCCAGGTCTGGCTCTCTACAGAGCCACTTAGCTCCCCCTCTAGATAGTATTGTTAAAGGGATGGTAGATAACCATTTTGAAAAGGAAGCAGTGATCATGAGAAGTTATAACATGACTTCATCAAGAACAGTTATACAAAATGAACTACTTTTCTTTTCTGACAGAACTACTAAACTGGTAAATTGTGGAATGTCATAAATAGTAACTAAATTTTAGATTTTAACTATCTGGGGGGAATTTCTCCTGGAATTTTTATGGACAGAATAAAGAAATTTGGACCAAATGATAGTACAATGATATAAGTTTAATGACCAAATCTAATGAGTAGTGATTAATAGCCCCATGTCAAATTAGAGGAAGGTTTCTAATGAAATATCCAAGGTATCTATGCGTAAGCCTATGATGTTTGACATAAGTAATCAATGGCTTAGATAAATGTGAGGCTGACATGAAGATGTACAGGTAATGAAAACCTAGGAAAATATATGTAACATTGAATAATAGAATACAAAAAAAATGTTGTCTTGAATAGTTTCACTTTACAGATTTTTAGATTCAATTTAATGTGGATAAATGAAGCCTTACACTTCAGTTAAAAAGATAAATACCAAAATCCAAGTTTAGAAAAGAGGTTGTAGTGAAGCCAAATATTCTGAAGACAAGGAAAGACAGAATTCCTATCTTTCCTTAATGTCTCTACTTCCTCACTACCCATTCTCTCTTCAACCATTTATAATATGACTTCTTTTCCACACCTTACTAAACAGGCCAAGAATGACTTTCTCAACAAATCTAATTGCTTCTTAAAGTATCATCTGTAGCACTTGATACATATATCTGGCAATAGCATTGGAACAAATAATACATGGGTTTATTTTATTTGTTGGAGCAGTGTAAGGGGTAAAAGGAGTTTTGGGGCTGAATATATTAAAAGGTTTGGTCACCAGGCAATTGAATAATTATCAATTCCCAATTAAGGAATAATCTCAAGTCAGAATGACTTTTATGGAAGTTTGTTTACAAAATATAGGAGAGAGTGGAAGTAGAGAGATGAGAAGAAGGTAGAATAAGAGATTTGTATTTAAGTCTGGGCTTTACTCCAGCAGGACTCCAGAGGTCCAGCCAGAGCCTAAAAGTCAATTAACAAGAGGTTTAGCCTCAAGGGCTTCTCCCATCAAGGTAGCCTCCCAGAAGCTAGTACCTTCTGGGAGGTTAAAGGAGTCAGCCTTCTTCACTCACCACATGTAGTTCTAAAAGAGAGATATAAGAGCAGTCTCACCAAGGTCTCGAGGTCCCAGGACCAGAGCTCCTCCACGTCCAAGCAAGAACCAGAAGAGACCCTCAGCTCACTGAACTCTATTTTTAAAGGGGCCTCTTTTGCGTCACTTCCTGTGCCTTCCTCTTAGTTTACGTGTCCAATCACAACAGGTGCTTTTCTTAGGACTACCCAGGAGGCAGTCAGTAAATTCTGATTTGTCACTCATTCTAACACATGTGGGATACAGACCACCCAACTTGGGAGTTAAATGGAGATGTTTTCACTTTTGGTGATTAAATCTAAAGATGGGCAGGGTAGATTTAATCTCATTATCACAGCAGATAGCTGCTTAGGGTCCTATAGATGTGCAGGTCACTATTTTCAGCTTACAATTCAGCAGTATCTAGAACATTTTACAGGTTTCTTTGTACACAACCTTAGAAAGCAGCTAACCTCCCCTCAGTACAGAACAATCTTGTTGCTCTGTAATGGCTAATAATTAACTCCCAATACTGTAGCATTATGATTTTGTGTTATTAATAATAATTCATTACTTATATTTCTATATATCTTTATGACTCACTAAGCATTTTCTTCAGACTGTAGGGGTAAGGTCAGCAGTACAGGTACCCATTTTTCAAATGAACCTCAGAGAGATTAATTGACATGTTAATTATTTGAATGGATAAGAAATGTCAAGTGAGGATAATTCCACCAGGGCTCTCAGAATGGTTTTTATAATGTATATACAAACAAAGAAAGAATATGCCAATTCTGAAATAATAAGTCAGGATAAGGTCATTTAAAAAAAAAAACAACTATTGAGTCTAAGATTAAGTTGTGCTTAATCTTTCTGTCCTTTATTCCTCCTTGATTTTCTGTTGGCATTGGCATTGATTTCCCCATGTTGGAGCTTTATATTTTTTATATTATATACATGTTATTAATTATTATATATCGTATATATAATTATCAATTATGGAAAGTAAGTGAAGGGGCAGGTCGGTGGCTCAGTAGATTGAAAGCCAAACCTAGAAATGGGAGATCCTGGGTTCAAATCTGGCCTCAGACACTTTCTAGCTGTGTGACCCTAGGCAAGTCACTTAACCCCCATTGCCTAGGCCTTACCACTCTTCTGCCTTGGAACCAATATACAATATTGATTCTAAGACAGAAAGTAAAGGTTTTTAAAAAAAAGAAAGAAAAGTAAGTGGAAAGTCCTTTTGACATATGAGTAAAGGTCCTATAACTAACTAGTCTCTCTTCCTCAAATATCCCCATTTTAATCTGTCTTTTACTCAGCTGACAAGGAGATTTTTCTAAATTTGTAGGCCTATCTCCCTCAATGAGTTTTTTTTAAACATTTATTAATATTCATTTTTAACACGGTTACATGATTCATGCTCCCACTTTCCCCTTCACCCCCTGCACTCCCCCCACCCATGGTCGATGCACATTTCCACTGGTTTTAACTCCCTCAATGAGTTTTAATGCCTCCCTATTACCACTAAGAATCATATAAAAACTTGTTTATTTGACCACAATCTGACCACATTCTTCCTCCATTTCCAATCTTCTTTTTATACCTTTCTCTCCTCCACACCAGCAATACTGGCCTATCTGCAGACCTTGGAACATGGTACTCCATTAACTGATACCATGCCTTTGCATCAATTGTCCCCACCTAGAATGTCCTGCCACCTCACCTCTCTCTCGGTTTCCCTGACTTCCTTCAAGACTCAGCTCAATATTCTCTCACAAAATGACCAGTTTGGAAAGGTGTTTTGCATCATCATAGATGTATAATCTAGATCAAGTTGCTTTGCCATCTGGGGAGAGGGGGAGGCAAGCTAAGGAGCCAATTTGGATATTACGGTTTTGGAGAGTGTGTGTTAAAAATGATTGTTTTATGTAGTGGGAAAATATTTTTTAAAGGATAGCTCAAAACCTATATATTCCAAGAAGATTTTTCTATGTCCCCCACACTCCAGTTGCTGATGGCTTCCTTTGTCAAGGTACCTCCATTTATACTATATTTTTCTTTTATCTAAATAATTGTTTACATCCTATTGGAATATAAGCTTCTTGAGGACAAAGAAATATCTTCTTGCCTTTCTTTGTATCTCCAACACTTATAACAATGCCTAGCACATAGTAAGCTTGTAGTAAATGCTGTTTGACTCAACTAATTTTATTTGTTTTGTACATGGTAATTTTAATATCTGACTTTATAAAAAAGTGACTATGCGAGCACTGAAGTCTCCATGTGGTCAAAGAGGAAGACACACAAATTAGCTGAACACTGGAACACATTAAATCTTGTTACAATGACTATAAGAAATATTTCAGGTAAACCCTACAAGGAATTTTGTGTTGAAGGAAATGAACCTTTTGCAATTGCTACTACTGTTAAGAGCCAACAAGTATTTCTAGAGAATAGGTGAGCAGACTTTAAGCTGAAGTAACTATTAATCAGTGGTTGATTTTAAAATGGAAAGCAGAATTGGCTCCTTGCTGCAATCTGACACTAGAGAAATATCTTCTCTATTTAATTAGTGGTCTTAAATTTTGCTGGCAAGTGGTATAACATAATAATAAGTAGAATAAGGAACATTTATCCAGTGACTTAAATTGACAAAGCCCTTTACACATCTTCTCTGATTCGATTCTCACTACAATCCCACCAAATAAATTCTAAAGGGATTATTCACCCAGTTTTAAAGATGTGATAAACTAAGACACAGCTGAAATGACTTGTCCATGGTCAGAGGTGGGATTTAAATCTAGGTTTCTGCTGACAAAAAAAAAAATCCAATACTCTTTCCAATTATACCTAGAGTTAAACCAAAGAAGGTAAAGGAAAAAAATCCACTTTTTTTCTGTAAAATGTAAAATTTTCCTTTATCATATTATTAGCCTAAATATAATCTGAGTCTTGTTATTCCTGCATATCTTCCATAGCAAGAAACTTCCACAAACATTATACCACTCCCACATTGGCCTCTCTATAAAGTCATGGTTAAAGCCTTTGGAAAGATTCCTCACTAAGAAGAGAGAGTTCTGTGGCAGATAACCCAGTCCAACCTTGGAGTACTTTCTCTACTGAAATGTAGGCATCCTTCCCCTTCTTTTTCTAATCATTTCTTTTTCTAATAACCCTCAACATCTGTTTTCTTCACACAGTTCCAGTAGGTCCTTGATTCAGAACCAAGGTAAATTGGTAGCCATGACATAAAGAGCAGCTGTGTTTGCTGAGGCACTGAGTGATCTTTGACTAATCAAAAAATGCTAGGCATATACCCCAAGGAGGTCAAAGACAGAAAGATAGGTTCCACATAACCCAAAATATTCATAGAAGCACTTTTTTGTGATAATAGCAAGAACAAAATTACTAAACTAATTGTAAGAAATGACTCTTAACAAAAAAATTATTCTTCTGGAATAAATGTGTATGAAGAATACAGATGGAATACAAGAAGACTTATATGAGCTGATGCAAAATGAAGCAAGAAGGACCAGGAATACGATAGGCATGATAAAATAATAATATAAATAACCCACAAAATTGGAAAGTGAATGCTTTTGATTCAACCTAAACCTAAGGAAGAGATAGGAAAAAGCAATACCCTCCCTTTTGTCAAGAGGTAGAAGACTATGAATGCGGTGGGGGGGTGGGGGGTGGAAGCAATGCTACTTTTTTAAAAAGAGAGAAAATATAGTCTGAAAATTGTGGCCAGTATGTTTGGCTAGTATTCCTGGCAAAATCTTGGGGAAATTATTAAATGAATGATTAGTGGACATTTATAGAAAGAAACAGTGATCACAAAGAGACAGCCTAACTTCATCAAGAACAGATCTTGCTATGTTTGTTGGAAAGACTGGATATGTTGGTAAAAATGTTGATCTGTCATGAGAATGGTTTCAATGCTTTAATAAAATAGTGTTGAATGTGCATTTATAAAATAACAAGTATAAAGAATTCATCTGTTTTTCTTTATGATAAATACTAACTGGTTTCATCAGAGGAATAGAATAAATGCTTTTTATGTATATTTTTAGCAAAACATTTCTGGCTATTCTTGTGGACAACATGTAGAGATGTAGGACACATACTATCATAGATTTGGATTTGGTTGAATGATATACCTAGCAAATAGTTATTAATGAATTGCTTAGAAAGGACATTGTTAAGAAGGAAAGAATCTAAAGGAGAGTAGCTTGGATGGTGAACTTTGAGTTCAGTTAGATAGGACTGAAAACAATTTTTAAAAAAAAGCCTTACCTTCTGTCTTAGAATCAATATTAAGTATCAGTTGCAAGGCAGAAGAGTGCTAAGGGCTAGGCAAATGGGGTTAAGAGATTTGCCCAAGATCACACAGCTAGGAAGTATCTGAGACCTGATCTGAACCCAGGACCTCTTGTCTCCAGACCTGGCCCTCTATCCACTGAACCACCTAGTTATTCAATAACATATTTGTAGAGTACTGTGTTAATTGCTAATGAAACAAAGATGCATCACACATAATTCCTTCTCTCAAGAAAGTTCTAATCTAATAGGTAAGGAGTGATTTATTGGCAAATATCTCTAATATTTCCTACTAACATTGCTATAATACTAATGTGTGTGTGTGTGTGTGTGTGTGTGTGTGTAAAGATAAGTACATAGGAAAGATTCATTGTTGTTATTCAGTCATATCATTTATGTCTGATTCTTCCTTTCTTGATAGAGATATTGGAGTAGTTTGTCATTTCCTTCTCAGTCCATTTTTACGGATGAGGAAACTGAGGCAAATAGGATTAAATGACTTGCCCAGGATCACAAAGCTAGTAAATATCTGAGGCCAGATTTTAATTTTAACTTCTTGATTCTAGGTCTAGCACTCTATCCAATCTAGTTGCTTAGGAAAATCCAAAGATTACATAACAGATTAAACAAAGGAGATATCACTGTCAGCTAAAGAGAATAAGGGAAGGTTTTATGAGAAGTTGGCCCTTGAATTATGCTTTTTAAGATTGGAAAGGACTTCAAGAGGTAGAGTTAAAAAAGATGAATTCAAAGTATAAGGAATTCTATAAGAAGATAAAAGCAAAAAGACAGCTCCAGTCAAAGAATAAGTAGATCAATTTGTCTAAAGGATAAAATTAATTAAAAGAAGTCTAATAGGGGACAACTAGTGGCTCAGAGGATAGAGAGACAGGTCTAGATATAGGAGGTCCTAGTTTCAAATCTGGCTTCAGACATTTCCTAGCTGTGTGACCCTGGGCAAGTCATATAATCTAGCCCTTACCGCTCTTCTGTCTTTGAACTGATACACTGTATTGATTCTAAAAGGGAAGGTAAAGGTTTTAAAAAAAAAAAAACTAACATAAGACTGAAAAGATATGATTAGGGAAATGCAAATTAAAATAACTCACCATCTCACACCAATCAGATTGGCCAATATGACAGTAAAGAAAAATGATGAATGATGGAGGGGATGTGGCAAAATTGGGACACTAATACATTGTTGCTACGATTGTAAGCTGATACAACCATTTTCTGGAAGTCAATTTGGAAGGGCTTTAAAACTATGCATACACTTTGATCCTCTAATACCACTGCTAGTTCTATGTCCTAAAGAGATCATTAAAAAAGGGAAAGGACCTGCTTATACAAAAATGGCAGCTCTTTTTGTGGTGGCAAAGAATTGGAAATTGTGGGGCTGTCCATCATTTGGGGAATGGTTGAACAAGTTGTGGTACATGTTGTTGATGGAATACTATTGTGCTAAAAGAAATGATGAACAGGATGATTTCAGAAAGAGCTGGTAAGAACTACATGTACTGATGCAGAATGAAATAAGCAGAACTAGGAGAACATTGTACATAGTAACAGCAGTATTGTATGATGATACTATGAAAGACTTAGCAACTGTCAGCAAAACAATGATCCAGGACAATTCTGAAGGACTTATGACAAAGAATGCTATCCATATCCAGAGAAAGGATACTTTATTTGTATTTTATTTTGGCATTTTGGTTTTTAAATGATTATTCTCATACAACAATGAACAATATGGAAGTATGTTTTGAATAACAATACATATATAATCCAGATCAAATTGCTTACCATCTCAAAGAGGGAGGGAAAGGAGGAAGGGATGGAGACAATTTGGATCTTATACTTTCAGAAAATGTATGTTGAGGGGGCAGTTGGGTAGCTCAGTGGATTAAGAGCCAGGCCTAGACATGAGAGGTCCTAGGTTCAAATCTGGCCTCAGATACTTCCTAGCTGTGTGACCTTGGGCAAATCACTTGACCCCCATTGCCTACCCTTACCACTCTTCTGCCTTAGAACCAATGCACAGTATTGATTCCAAGATGGAAGGTAAGGGTAATAAAAAAAAACCAAAACAGAAAAAAAAAAAGAAAATGTATGTTGACAATTGTTATTACATGTAATTGGGGAAAATGAAATATCTTTAAAAAAAGACTGAGAAGATATTTGTTAGAGTACAGCATGAATATCAGACCAGAATTGGACTTAATACTAAAAGCAATAGAAACCTGTTGAAGATTTTTGAGTTAGAAGTGACATGATTTGAGGAAGACTTTGGTAGTGTGGTATTTATATTTAATATGTTGGTGTTATCAATATATAATAAAATGTGTTTATTTAACAAAAAATATTTATTTCATGTGAAGGAGAAAACAAGAGGCAGAAAGACCAATTAGGAGGTTATTGCATTTGTCGCATTGGTGAGGTAACGAAGTGCTGAACTAGGCTGGTAACACTGTAAATGACAAGATTAAGAGAGATGCTGAGAGACTTAGAGGAATAGATGGGATCAATTGAGTTTGGCAACTGATTAATTAGATGCCAGTGTTGAGGAAGAGTTAGAGAACTCAAAAGTGGTTCTCCAGTTTGAAACCTAAGTGACTAGTGTGTGGCTGCTCAAAGGTGGAACTGACCCAGGAGGCCCAAGGAAGAGACCAAAAGCTGAGCAGACACTTGGTTAGCAGAGTCTGGACCCAGGAAGAGAGGTTACTTGGTGATGTCAGGCCACATAAGTTTGTGCACAAACCCAGAGGAGTAATTGAATTTACTACTGGGTGACCTTGGAGGAGGATTCCACAAGGGTCGGGATATAGACAGACTGTCCACCTTTGGGTGAAAAAGGAGAGATTATCTCAACTAGAGGTGGAACCAGAACTCCTGTGCAGAAGGCTGCTGAGTTAGGAGGAATGGGGAAAGTTAATTTAGGAGTAGCCAAAAAGGGCAAGACCAAAGGCTTGCCAGAATCCTGAGGGAAAGTCCACTCAGGAACAAACTTGAGAATTAGGAAGAATTACCAAAGTATAAAGGAAAAAGAAAGGAATGATTTTTCTATTGTAACGACAAATGGCCATTACTTCAGGAGAGAAAACCAAAAAGCCCCTCTCTCCCTCCTGTAACTGAGATCAGAGGAGTGGAGATAAGCAAACTCAGAATAGAGGTTTAAAAAGTAAGAGGATTTTAATGTGTTTTTGTTTGAAATTATCACAAATGGTTTTCACCTGAGTATATTAAAATTTAACTAATATCTTCCTTAATCTTGAAAACAGGTCACCAGCCTGCTGGTTAAGGAGGCTTGCTTTAAGGTTCATAAGCAATTAAACAGCACTTAAAAGGTTAAAAGGAAAACAATTCCTGCACCTGGTGGAACTCAGGAGATAGGACTCAGGTTTGGGGGGTGCTTTTGCTATGTAACGTTTTGCTTTCTGATTGGATAGTCTTTTACACCTCGATTATAAATTCTACCTCAGACCACGGGTATCAAAAAGAGTGGGTTGGGGTTTGCCTCAGGAATCTATACAATGCTTGTATCTGCACCCATGCTTTGGGCATCACCATTAGGGGGTGACCCCATCTCATGAGAAAGATTAATTCTTGCTTCTGTTCACTTAAACAACTTAAACACTCAATTTCTTTAAGCCATATCGTCTCAGACACTAGTAAAAGGCACTATCTCAAATTCTTCATTTGTGAAAAAGAGAATCTTGAGAACAATAATACCCATCCTCCATCTCTTATGCTATCCATTCATCAAAGGGTTTGGATGAGGGAAACATGATAGGCTAGATGAGAAAACAAACTCAAGGTAGAGCTTTGTTATAAGATTCAACTCTTGAACAGAATTCAGTCCAAGGTGTTAACCTGGGAAAAACACAGAACTACTAAAGTAGTCAGAAAAACCAAGTCTTTAATCAGGAAAGAGATAGTGCTCACTATTCGGCCACTAAACAGAGTCAAATGCCCCCAAACCACAGAGAGCCAAAGGCTCTGGCCACAGTATCTCTGAGAGCATCACTGTGCTAAATGATACTCTGGAGAACCATAGAATTTGGGGAACTAAGGATAGGGGAAGTATGATTGATTGACATTGCCATGGCTACAAGGAAATGAGAGGCCCAAACTACACTGACAGGATGCAAACAGGCTTGGGAAAGAAACCCAGAGCCAGAGGCTGGAGTATCAGGGAGTAGTCTAACTTAGAACAGATATTAATTGTGGTATATGATAGTGATGGAATACTACTGTGCTCAAAGGAATAATAAACTGGAAGAATTCCATGTGAACTGGAAAGACCTCCAAGAATTGATGCAGAGCGAAAGGAGCAGAGCCAAAAGAACATTGTACACAGAGACTGATATACTGTGGTAAAATAGAATGTAATGGACTTGTCTACTAGCAGCAATGCAATGACCCAGGACAATTCTGAGGGACTTATGGAAAAGAACGCTACCCACATTCAGAGGAAGAACTGCAGGAGAGGAAACACAGAAGAAAAGCAACTACTTGAACACATGGGTTGAGGTGGACATGATTGGCGATGTAGACTCGAAACTACCACACCAATGCAACTATCAACAATTTGGAAATAAGTCTTGATTGATGACACAAGTTAAAATCAGTGGAAATGCACATCGGCTAAGGGGGGAGAGTTTTGGGGGGGGGGTGAAGGGGAAAGTAAGAACATGAATCATATAACCATGACAACTTTTCTAAAAAATAAAAATTATTTTAAAAAAAAAACAGATACTAAAAGGATGCTTCCTGCACAGGTGTTGGTCTTCTGGGGAACTGATCTGACACAATAGGGGAAACTTCCAAGACTAAAAGGGTACTACTTAGCATTTGCTTAGGTCTACTAGCCTCACCTAACCTGGGATTATCAAGTACCTTCAGGGCTATTATTCAGTCTGAAATGGCTAAATCTGGGACTTCCTTCAGGGTGGATTCTTCTGAAATGGGATGGGCAGGACTGGGGGTCTCCAGATTTCAAGTTGACAAAAGTAAATCAATCTTGGACTCCATCCAAGAGGATATAGGTATTGAAAATGCCCCCAAAGCTCTGGAATAAGGGATTTTCACCTCTGAGGAATTTCTACGAATGAGTTAGGAAGACAGTAGTACTTGAGGCCTTTATTTCTTTAGTCTTAGGAGAAGAAAATGTTCTCTGATAATGAGCAAAGCAATTTTGGACTTTCTGACTAACAAAACAGACCCACTTTTCCATTTCCATCTGTGAGGCTGACCTCTACTGCACAGGCTGTGGGTTTGGGTTGTAAGAGGTGGGGGGAAAAGGGGAGGGGGGAAAAGCATGATGTCATATCCAGGACTATATAAGGTACTTCATTAGGCTCCTGCAGACAGTTTGAAAGCAGCTGGAGAAAAAGAAATAGCATAGTCCTTAGTTACTGGGGAGTTTAAAATTTTACATTAAGTCAATCCTTCACAGATTGACTGTGAAGATTTACTTGTTGAGTAAAAATGCAGCCTCAGCAGAAAAGCCAGTCCCTTCGACCTTTCAAGCAACGGAAAAGCTTAGGTACAACTAATGGGGATCCTTCTAGGGCCAGAGAGGTGGAGAAGCAGGGGACAGACTGAATACAGACCTCATTCGTTTGTTTAATTAACTCTTCGTGTGCCATTTGCATTTTTACAGCAACCAGAAAAGAGGAAGTTGCTGGAATCCGGGCAAAGTTCCCAAGCAAGATACCGGTAAGGCGGTCCCTGTCTTAGAAGGTGGGTGTGGGGGAGTGGTACTGCCATGAGCCCTGATCAGCAGAGCATTAGAACCACCGCAGGGCCCCCATCATATACCCTCTCTCCAACTCCCACCTGAACTCAGTGCTTCTAGGCAAGGGTATGTGTTCTGTTCCTCTCAGAAGGTTGCATTTAGCTTTGGATCAATCGATGTTTAAACGTTTTAACAGGTGATAGTTGAACGTTATCAGAAGGAGAAATATCTTCCCCCGCTGGACAAAACCAAATTCCTCGTTCCCCAGGAGCTGACCATGACTCAGTTTCTAACTATCATTAGGTAGGTAGTAAAACTAGAGACACAGCTCTGTATGGACGGGAGGGGTGGGAGGAGTCAGGGAGAAGACCGCTTTCATGCTGCTTCTGGCCAGGCTCTGGGAGAGGGGGAGTCTGTGATTCACCCTTGCTCTTCAGGGTGGCCAGGAAATGTTGAACTTGTAATTAACCTCTTGGAGAATCCTAGCCTGGAGAGCCCTAGCCCAGCAGACCTGAAGCAAGACCTGCTTGATTTAGCCTAAAAGTTACAGGTGCTTCTATTTTCTTGAACACCTGACAGCCTTTCCCCACCCTCCCTTTTTTGGAATTTGTTCTAGAATTTAAAGAGAAGCTATCCAGAGCTTAATGCCAGAAAGAAAGAAAAAAGCCTGCTGTTTCAAGTCATTCTGACTTTGTGCATTAAAAATTCCAAATTACTCAGTTATGTCTTAATGTCTCCCTCTGTTTGCCTGTGTGTATATCTCTGTAGATCAGGCTCTTTCCCTGTCTGTGTTTTCTCTCTGTGTCTGTATTCCTTTGTGTATCTCTGTGTCTCTGTGCACAAGTGTGACTGTCTTTCTCTGTGTCTGTCAATTTATGTCACACACACACACAAATTTTGAGTACCTTAGAGGAGAGTAATGGCACCTGCTATACCAACCAAGATCTCAGAGGATTCTGTCACCCTCTTCTCTTCCCTTTCCTCCTCCTCCTCCTCCTCCTCCTCCTATAAAAAAGGATAGAAGTAAAGGAATAACAAAGGGAATTACCTCTTGAAACCAGGAATAAAGAGATGGAACTGGCACAGAGAATCATAGAGCTCCAGCTGGAATAGAACTGGTACGCTATTTAGTCCAATCCCCACGTTTTACAGTTGAGGAAACTGAGGTCCATGAAGGCTAGATGACTTACCTGAGATCATACACANCCTCCTCCTCCTCCTCCTCCTCCTCCTCCTCCTATAAAAAAGGATAGAAGTAAAGGAATAACAAAGGGAATTACCTCTTGAAACCAGGAATAAAGAGATGGAACTGGCACAGAGAATAATAGAGCTCCAGCTGGAATAGAACTGGTACGCTATTTAGTCCAATCCCCACGTTTTACAGTTGAGGAAACTGAGGTCCATGAAGGCTAGATGACTTACCTGAGATCATACACAGAGTAAACATGGGAGTTGGGATTTGAAACCACCTCCTCAGACATGGGGGAGAGTGCCTATTCAAATGATTCAGGCTGCCTTGGCTATCAGTCAATCAGGAAATATTTATGAAGTACCTACTATGCACCATGCTAAGCACTATCATCACCTACCGTTTTGATTCAGTATTTGAATCTAAAAATAGATGTCGGGGAGCCAAGTAAATATGGTTCACTGTAATTACACACACAGGAAACAAGGGACTTTCCTTGGGGAGTTTTATAACTTAACTTATAACTATAAACTAGAAGTTGTCTGCCAAAGTCTAATTCAATGGTCATTGCTCAAACATCTACTATGCAGCTGGATACAAGGATAAACTCATGACAGAGTCTGTGCTAAAGAGTTTACCATGTAGTAAGGCAACAAGATACATAAACATAAGTGTAATATAACTTAGAATGTGATTAATAGTATTTGATACAATCCTCTTTCTTGTATTTTGTAGACTGAAATACTTGCATGAGCCAATGATGGTTAAAACAAGACTTTTTGAAATGTGAATAAACTATGAATGAGGTCAAGAAAATTGGGAAGGGAGGAACATCCTTTTCCTCACTTTTGGAAGGAGGAGATAGCGGTCTTATTGATGAGTTGGGGGTTTTTGTTTCCTCAGTATAATTCTTTGTACTACTTTCCTCTCTTCATTCCTGTCAAGGAAGTTACTATGCTGAAGTTATCCTTATGTGGACTGGGAAGAAGCAGAGGGTAAATAGAATTTTTTTAAAATTAAGTCTCCCTATCCTATTAGCAATAGTCAATCACAGGCTGAAGCTACTGCTGATTGGCACTGAAACTTTGCCCTGCTTTGTTTTTCCCACCTAGGTGGATCACTGTTCCTTAGGCAGCCTACTGGTCCCCTCTTCTTGGCAGAGTGCTGGACCTAGAGTGAGGAAAACCTGAGTTCAAATTCTGCCTCAGACACTAGCTGTGTGACTCTGGGTAAACCTCTTCATCTATCTATACCTCAGTTGCTTCATCTGTAAAATGGAGAGGATCATAATAGTAAATATCTCCCAGGGTTGTTTTGAGGATCAAATGAGGTAATATTTGTAAAGTGCTTTGCAAACCTAAACATGCTATAAAAAATGATAGCTATTATTATGATTGTTATTATTATGGTTGTTATATTTGTTATGTTTACTTCTGTCATAGTTGCACCATACTAGGTGTGAAGACCCATTGGACTTTAAAGGCTATGAGAGGTAGCACAGAGGTCATAAAGTGTTGAGCCTAGAGTCAGGAAGCCCCAAGTCCAAATCCAATCTCAACCACTGAATAGCTGTGATTTTTAGGAAAGTTACTAACTTCTATTTGCCTCAGTTTCTTCAACTATAAAGGGAATCACAGGGTTTTTGTGAGGGTCAAATGAAATAATCACTTTTTTAAAAACTTACTTTTTTATCAGAATCAATGCTAAGTATCATTTCTAAGGCAGAAGAGTGGGAAGGGCTAGATTAAGTGACTTGCACAGGGTCACACAGCTAGGAAGTATCTGAATTCGGATTTGAACCCAGGACCTCCTTCTCTAAGCCTGGCTCTCTATCCACTGAGCCACCTCAATGCTTCTCAAATAAAGTGTTTGTAAAGAGTTTAGCATAGTGCCTGGCACAGAATAGGCACTATATAAATGCTTTTTCTCTTTCTCCTCTCTAAAGACCTACTCCAGCTTTGAATTCTTGATTAACTAGCCTCAGTTTCTCTATTGCAGGAATAACAGATGTTTGCCATCATGCCATGCCAGAATTAAAATTTATAATCACCAACTACAAGTTCAAATGCCAACAGTGACTTCTCCAAAACGATGTTGGAGTGTTTAACAGAAAATATGTTGTTTTAAATGTAGAATTAAGGCTATAAATTGAGACACAAATTGGTGGCTCTTATGGACTTATCCAGGTGGACAAATTCTCCCCTTCATTGCATATACTTAACTCATCAGTTCCCTTTCAGCACCTCCACTGGAATTTGGGCAGAGACAATTAGGAGGAAATTAAAAACCTAAACCTGCTTCTGCTTTAATAGCTCTGAGACAAATGTTTGGTGGTGGGGCAGAGCTAAAATTTACTGGTTAAGTGACAAACAATTTCTCATTTACTTAACATTTCAGAGTAATCTTTGTTATCTGTATTCTCTTCTCATTAACCAAAGAATGGCCCTGATACATTCCACCACCACCCCCAAAAAAAGACATGAGGATAGACTGTAGTTGTGATTATACAGGTATACAAATTTGCTATAAGGAGTTTTCCTTTTCCAATGCAGCTTATAGTGCTGAAATATATAGTCTTAGAAAGTTGCTTTCCACTCTGAAAGTTTAAGGAATTGACTCAGGGACACATGGCCAGAGGTAGGATTTGAACCACAGTGTAGGGAGCCTTCCAGGATTCTTTTTATAGTGGCTACAGCCACTTTTCAAAAGAACTTGATAGAAATTTTAATGACCAAGTTGACCCTGGAGAAGAGATAAAAAGAAATGGTTTCTTCCCCATTTTGCAGAGGTGAAAGTCTATGAGTATGTAACATTGTAAAAACATCCCAATCAGGTTGATGTGTTAGTTTAGTTGAACTGTTTCGTTTTTCTCTTTTCTTACAAAGGATGGATGACTTACTAGAGAGGAAAGGGAGAAGGATATATTTGAGTTTGGATGTGATGAAAAGAAATATGATTAAATGTTTTTAAAGAACATCAGAGAAAAGCCTCAGTATAATCTAGAAGAAAAGAGGTTGGGGTTGAAAATTAGGAACCCTGGGTTCTAGTCCCTGCTCTGCCACTAATTGGCTGTGTGACAATAGGAAAGAAGGGAAAAAGCATTTATTAAGCATCTACTATGTGCCAGGCACCATGCCAAAACTACAAATATTATTTCATTTAGTCCTTACAACAACCCTGGAAGGTAGATGCTATTATCCTACCGCCGCTTAACAGTTGGAGGAAACTGAGGCTGAAAGAGAACAGACTTGCCGAGGGTCACACAGCTAGGCAGTGTCTGTCTGAGGCTAGATTTGAATCTGATCATGCCCCAGTGCTCTGTACACTGTGCTACCTGGAGACTGATAGGAATAGAATTTCCTTTGTCTTGTTTTTCCTCATTGGTGTTATAAGATGTTAATATCTGCCCTACAACCTCACAAAATTGTTCTGAGTCTCAAAGGAAATGCTACATGTAAAAATTTTACTGAAAAGATAAAGATAAAAGGTAGTATTTTACAGTATGGTTATATAGACATTCAACTACTTGTTGAATATAATTAGTTTGGGTTGTGTCAACAGTGGGTTGAGTTAGAAGAAGCACAGGTGCTATTAATGTCCAATCTTTTGTTGTCAGTTTTTAGTAAAGTCTAACTCTTTATGACCCCATTTGTTGTTGTTGTTTGTTTGTTTGTTTTTTTGGCAAAGATATTGGATTGGTTTGCCATTTCCTTCTCCAGCTCATTTTTACAGATGAAGAAACTGAGTCAAACAAGATTAAGTGACTTATTCAAGGTTACACAGCAAGTATCTGAGGCCAGATTTTAACTCAGGAAAGTGAGTCTTCCTGGCTCCAAGTAGAGCACTCTTATCTATCATACCACCTAGTTGCCCCAATTCCCAATCAACCCTCTTTAAATCAAATGGTGGGGAGCAGTCCTTTCTCATGGTATATATAAAAAGCTCTGCATTTGTAGTCAGAATATCTGGGTTCATATCTATACTCTGTTCTTTATTGTGACCTCCACTTTTCTGAGCCTTGATTTCTTCCATTGTATAGGCAAAAGAGTGCTTGATTTGAAGTTGGGAACACCTGAGTTTGAATCCATCCTTTAAAACTTCTTAGTTATACAGCTGAAGGACAAGGAGCCTCAGCTTCTTCCTAAGTAAAATAAGGCGTTGAGGTTATTAAGTCATTAGATTTCTCATTAGGAAAACCTAAGTTCAAATCCTGCCTCAGACACTTAGTTGTATGAGCCTTTAAATTCTCTTAGCCTCAGTTTCCTCATCTGTAAAATGGGGATAACAATAGTATGTAACTTTCATAGTTGTCATGAGAATCAAATGAAATAATATGTACAAAAGTGCTTGCAATCCTTAAAGTGTTCTATTAATTGCTAGCTATTATTATCATTAAAACTGGAATAATAGCAGCACTTACATCACAGTATTATTCTGAAAATCAAAACAGACCATGACCAGCACTCCACAAATCTCAACAAGTGTATAAATGTTTTTGGTTTTGTTTTTCACCAGACCTATGATTTCTCTGGTTTGGGGAATTCCATACGAAGGAAACTACTTTTTCCTAGGCAGATCAGACATACTGTCCAACTTAGTTTTAGCTGCCTAAAGAACTGAGATTAAATGCAAATTCCTTGCCCCAAAGTCACTCAAATAGTAGGAGTCAGACATTTCAACTTGAACCCAGGTCTTCAAAACATTATAGTCTATGTGTTCTCTCTCTCTATCCCTCTCTGTCTCTCTCTGTCTGTCTGTCTGTCTGTCTGTCTGTCTGTCTGTCTGTCTGTCTGTCTCTCTCTCTCTCTCCCTCCCTCCCTCTCTCTCTCCTTCCTCCCCCTCCCTCCCCCGCACTGGCCCAGTATACCAGGCTTTCTATTCTGGCTCTTACTGATTTTTATCCATAAAATGAAAGAGTTGAACTAAATAATTTCCAAATATCCTAAATGATTTAATGAGAAAGTGTTTCTGGTTGTTCCCAGAGGACTGAGGACTGAGGACTGAGTAATACCAACCTTTTTGGATAGAGGGTTGGTCCTGGAGTACAGAAGATGCTAGTTCAAATTCAGCCTTAGATACTAACTGTATGCTCAAGTTGAATAACCTTTGCCTCAGTTTCCTCACCTGCAAAATGCAAATAATAATAATAATACCTACTCTCCAGGTTTGATATGAGGATCAAATGAAATAATTGGGGCTTTGTTTTGTTTCTATCTTAGAATAAATACTAGATATCAATTCAAAGGCAGAAGAGTGGTAAGAGCTAAGCTCTTAGGGTTATATGACTTGCTTAAGGACACCCAGAAAGGAAATATCTGAGACCAGAATGGATCCAGGACCTCCCATCACCAGACTTGGCTTTCTATCTACTGAGTCACCTAGCTGCCCCTGAAATGAGATAATATTTCTAAACCATTTAGCACAGTGCCAGTCACATTGTAGATGCTTAATAAATGCATGTTTCCTTCCTTCTTTGGACCTGTAGCCTTCTGTATTCTTGGACTAACCCCCTCCTCCCTTCCTGTCTTAGGAGTCGCATGGTTCTGACAGCCACTGAAGCCTTTTATCTCCTGGTGAACAATAAGAGTTTAGCAAGCATGAGTGTGACTATGGCAGAGATCTACAAGGATTACAAGGATGAAGATGGTTTTGTGTATATGACATATGCCTCTCAGGAGATGTTTGGCAGCTCATTGCTAATGGCCAGCAGTGAGCTGCAACAGAGCTCTGGCCGGGGCTCCTGCAAACACCTTCAGCCCACATCCAGTTAGGAGGTGATTAATTGTCCTAAAAGTGATTCAACAAACTCTGGCAAGTGGGATTTGCTTTCTCTGCTGAAAAAAAAAACACACAAAACACAAAAAAAACAGGCTGGGCTGCCCTAGATGAATAGGACCAATGAACAAAATGCAAGCATCTGTCTTGTTTTGGTCAATTTTTTAATGTCTAAAAGTCGTTAAGAAAATATTGTAAGGGGCAGCTAGGTGGCTCAGGCCAGGCTTGGACATGGGAGGTCCTGGGTTCAAATTTGACCTCAGATAGAGGTCAGATAGATTTTCTAGAAGTGTGATCCTGGGCAAATCACTTAACTCCAAATGCCTAGCCCTTACAGTTTTTCTGCCTTAGAACTGAGACTTTGTATCAAATCCAAGACAGGAGGTAAGGGTTTAATTAAAAAAGAAAAAATGTTGTAAACCAAGCCTCTGTTTTTCAGAAATGAATGGGCAAATTTATATAAGAACTTCATATAAACTTATGAAAAAGAGAAGACTAAAAGTTAAAAATCTGTTTAAATGTCAAACTCTACTATAGAAGCACAGCGTAGGGAGGGACTTGGATAGAGGTCTCATATGTCCTGCGCCCCACTTTGAGAGAAGACTCTACTTATATTCTCTGAGGCTATAGCAAATTTCTGTCCCACAAATTATCTCTGCTAAATTAAGAAAGACCCATAGCTTAAAGGAATGCTGATTAAAATGTATCCGCAAAGACTACCTTTATTAACACTTTATTTCAACAGTTGCTTTGGGCCCTTTGTATTCCCCCTACACAGTCCCAAATCCATAACTGCTCAAAATTCAAACACATTTTTAAAAATCCTCCAATGTCCAGATAACAAATTTATACTACTTCTGTATAATCCTTGACGACAACTTCTTAAGTCCCTTTTTGCCTTCTCTGATCAGTGTCTCCAACATTTAGCCTTCAAGACGTTTAACTTCTTTTGAATCACAACATTTGATGGTTTTCTCCTGAAATGTCCCTGCTGGGTTTAAAGTTGTTGCTGGAATTGCTTGAAATTTTTCTAAATAAATCACTTTGTTGGTGTTACCAAGACAGGCTCCAGTCTATTTTCTTTTGAGGGGTGGGTGGCAATGGTGGTGGTGAATTTGTTCAGGGAAGGACATCATTCTCAGAGAGGGAGTTCTATACACTATCCATGGTTGGATTCCCAAGAATTCTCTAATGGCCCCATCCATTAAATGATTAAACTAATAATGCTACCTCCACCTCTTTCCAAATATAAAGTTATATACTGGTCAGAATCCTTTGGCCAGGTATTTAAAAGCTCATTTAATGCTATTTTTCCTGCCTTTTCATTATCCTATTCTTACACATAGGATCTCAGTCTTGAAAGAAACCCTAGAAATCATGTAGGGAACTTGAGACCCTTCTATAACATACTTGATAAATGGACTTCCACTTGCTACATGAAAATCTTCAGTGAGGAGGTAGCTCACCATCTCACCAAGGCAACCTTTTCTACTTTTGGACAACACTATTTGTGTCCATGATTTTCTTTATATCAAGTAAAACTGGCCTGCCTGCAGTATTTCTACTTAAGAAATAATTCAGGGAGCAGCTGGGTGGCTCAATGAATTGTGAGCCAGGTCTAGAGAAGGGAGGTCTTAGGTTCAATCTGGGCTCAGACAGTTCCTAACTGCGTGACCCTGGGCAAGTCACTTAGCCCGCATTGTCTAGTGGCTAGACAATCTAGCCTTTACTGCTCTTCTGCCTTGGAACCAATACACAGAAGGTAAGGATTTTAAAAAATTACATAGGGCCACTGCTCTGTATTATAAAACTGATAAATCACAGAACACATAGGGGATTGGAGAAGAAGGAAAATGATCACAGTGGAAAAAGGAACTCAAACAATCAGGTCTCACATGCTTTGCTCATTGGAATATGTAGACTACTAACACAATTCTTGAGTTACCCCATTAAAGTTCATATTGTGGAAAATATAAGTAAGAGTAATGGGGTCACCAGGGATATTGTTTGTGTTAACCCCCAATGGAGTCCTTCCCACAGCACAAGTCACTTCTTCCTGCTCCCTTATTCCATCCTGGAATTCCCAGCTCCAGCTCCTTCCTGCTAAATACATCTTAATACCTAATCAATAACTAACCTTATCTTCCTCACAACACTATAGAGTAAGGCATCATTTGACATAATATATATTCATATATTGCTTTCCCCTTAAAAATATTTGATAGTAGAAACTGCCTCCTTCCCAGGAATCTGAGGGTAATGTCTCAATTCTCACCTCTTTCTAGAAACCTCTTGAGGACTTTGTAGATAGAATTTGCTCCCCAGAACGCTCTTTCCCAGCTTCCCATTTTCCTTCTTACACTTTGAAGATAAAGTTGTGAGTGTAGATCCGCCCTCTCTCTCCTTCCCAGAACTTGGCTGTGGAGACTGTGGGGAGAGCTTGACAGGAAAGTTTACTCACGTGGTCATACTTAAGCTTTGTGCTTCTATTTTTTCCCCTTCTACTTCAAGTGATTACTAATAAATCTTATAAAATATAATACTTGGAGTTATTGGACATTAATTTAAATCTTACAGGATGCTGCAATCCCCTCTTGGGATGACTTCCTATAGCTAAATAACATGAAGAAATTGGATTTTAAGGAAAATCAATAGACTTTAAACTCCTTGAAGATAAGGATTTTTTGTTGTGGGTTTTTTTTTTAATCTTTGTATTTCCAATATCTTTTTTTATACTTTTATTTTATTTTATTTTTTAATTTATTTAACTAGTTAATTTAGAATATTTTTCCATGGTTACATCATCATTCATGTTCTTTCCTTCCCCCTTCCCATAGCCAATGAGCAATTCCACTGGGTTTTACATGTATCATTGATCAAGACCTATTTCCATATTATTAATATTTGTACTAGATTGATCATTTAGAGTCTATATCCTCATCAAACCATGTGATCAAGCAAATGTTTTTCTTCTGTGTTTCTACTCCCAAAGTTCTTTCTTTGGATGTGAATTTCCAATGTCTTGTACATAATACACAATACTTACTGAATTTGCCATTACAGACCAGTATTCTATCTCTTGACATGGTCACCAAGAGATATTTGGTGAATACCAAAGATATATCCTCAAACATCTTAATAAATTCTTAGGAATCAGTTATCCACAAATTCATCCAAAACCTTTCTGAATCTGTATTTTAACACTGTACTGCTTCCCAGAAGTCGTGAATTTCACAAATGTACTATCTGCCCTGAAAAGTTATGCAACTTTTTCTTTGTCCTTAATTCAGGATCCTATACATGAATAGCCAAGTTTAGGAAACAGTGAAAAGAGAAAACATGTGGTTACAGCCAGAACCTTCCTGGATGGCTTCCAAGGAGGAGCTAATGCTCTGGGAAACTTCTGGTCAACAAAGAATTAGCTCCTCCTTGGAAACAGTCCAGGAGACCCTCCCTTGCCCAATTCGGAAAATCCTTCCTAAGGACTTTGTTCTTTTATTGCTTTTTCAATTTAAGTGATGATGACTCCAAACCTCTCACCTTTTTAGATTTTAAACTAACTGTGTGATCTCAAAGACATACCACACCCAAATTATCTTTTTCCCTTCATTTTAAAAATTAATATCTTTTGTTTTTATGCCAAATATTTACATATATATCCACCCTTGTGACCAGGAAAAATAGTGACCAAACCAACAGTCTATGCCCATGGCTCCCCACCACTCTACCAAAAGGAGAGGTTATAACAATTGGCTGATATTTTGGTTTCTTTTGGGGATTCTTTGCACTTTCATTGTTGTAGTGTTTATTCATATTTGTGACCAACCTGATTCCTGATACAGTTCATGAAAGTCTTCCCATGTTTTTCTAACTTTCTCATTCTTTTCATTTTCTGACACAATTCTTATGCCATTATTTATCCAGCCATTCCCCAGAGAAATGGGCACCTACTTTGTTTCCAGCTTTTTTCTATCTTGAAAAGGTACCAACGTCTATTGTGATGGATAAAGAGCTGGCCTTAAAGTCAGGAGAGCCTGCATTCAAGTTCTATCCATGATACTGACTATGGCAATTCACTATTGAACTCTCAGAGCAGTGGATGGTCACCATTTTATTTCCCCATCAAGAAGTCATAAGCCGGGCCAGGGCAGGGAGTGGGGAGTCAGTGGGGGGTTGGAACAGGACTGTATGTCTCAAAGGATTGAGAGTTAGGCCTAGAGAGGGGAGGTCCTGGGTTCAAATTTAACCTCAGGCTCTTCCTAGCTGTGTGACCCTTGGCAAATCACTTAATCCCCATTGCCTAGCCATTACTACTCTTCTGCCTTAGAACTAATATCAATTCTAAGGCAGAAAAGTAAGGGTTAAAAAAAAGTCATGAGGGTATGGGCAATTAAAAAAAAAAGGCTATTATGTATATTTTGGCATACAAGGCCTTTCAGTTTTTTGCTTCCTTGGTGTATAGGCCCAGCAATGGGATCTCTTTGGTGAAAGATTTCCCCTTTCTTTTGTAAATAATATCTTGGTGCATCCTCATTCTTACTCTCTTTCTACTCCCTCACCCCCCACCTTAAACCCATCTTGGATTTAAGATAGGATATGTATTTATGAATGGGAAAACAATATCATTTCAAAAATGCAATACTGAGAAGTAATCGAGATAAAATATTTCGATGTAGCCTGCCTGGATGGCTGCCAGCTTGTTTTATCATAAAGTTATCCTGGTCATCTCCAAAGCTAAACTATTTCCCTTCCTGGCCAAAAGTCCACACACCAGAATACTCCCTCTTACTAGTTCCCTTAAAATAAGAATAGCATCCATAATCCTAGAAAATTTAATTTAAGTTTCCTCCTTGCTTCTGGGTTTATAAACCCCATCCTCACTCTCAGCCAATCAAGAAACCTCCTGGTTGATAGTAGGTTCTTCTGATCCATCATATTCTAATCTAATCATAAATAGCTGCTTCTTCCCAAAGGCGTTCATAGTTTCACAGACCAAGAGATGAAAGGAATCTTGGAGGCCATCCACCTAGTTCAACTCCATCATGTTACAGATAAGAAAATGGAGGCCCAGAGAAGTGAAGGAAGACTCTTGCCCAAGGATCACAAGGGAAGTATGTGGCAAAGGCAGGATTCTAATCCAGGTCCTGTGAATACTGTCTTTTCCCTGGAGCTTTTGTAGGAAAGACATTTATCTTTTTTCATAACATGATAAACATGGAAACATGTATTATATGATAATAAATGTATAATCTATATTATGTTATCTGCTGTCTTGGGATTAGGAAGAGAGGAGAGAACATGGATTGCAAAATGTCAGAAAATGATTATTAAAAATTGTATCAATATGTAAAAATAAATTTTAAGTAATTTTTTTTTATCTCTCATGCAAAGTGCTCACGATATCATTCTCTAACAATGTCATTCTCCTGATCAAAAACTGTCTTTGAGGGAGCATCTGGGTGGCTCAGTGGATTGAGAGCCAGGTCTAGAGATGGGAGGTCCTAGGTTCAAGTCTAACCTCAGACACTTCCTGGCTGTGTGATCCTGAGCAAGTCACTTAACTCCCACTGCCCAACCCTTACCACTCTTCTCCCTTAGAACCAACACATGGTATTGATTCGAAGACAGAAGGTAAGGGTATAAAATAAACAACAAAAAACTGTCTTTGGGTCCCTTTTGTCTCTAAGAAGAAATGTAAATTCCTCAGCCTGGATTTTAAAGTTTTACATGTTTTGTACTCTTTGTATCTAGTACTGAGCACTTAGTAGGTGCTCAATTATATAGGGTGACTTCTAAAATTTGTTCCAAACTAAATAAGAATCAGTGTCTGTGGGTAGAGTAAATACAGCTGGCTCCCAAGGAGAACAAGGTCAATGGCTTCATCTCGTTATTATTACAATATTCTAACACACAGCTTCTCAACAGAATGGCTGGACACTTAGGCATATTTTAGCATAATGGTTTTTCTCCTTAATTCCAGTTTGCCTGTTTTTGCCCTTGCCTCCCATATGAAAAGGTAGAGAGGTGGTGCTAACCACGATGGATAAAGGAGGCGATGACTCTATGCATGTGTTTGGCTATGTGGTTGCAATGGAGAATGTGAATGGGAGGATGGTCACCATGTTCCAGTGTGGTTACAGGTGTGTCCTACGAGGTAGCAAAAGGTCTCTTATCCAACTGAGTTATTGATTATGTTGGATGGTCCAGGTGGGGATTTCCACTCATGACAGCATGTAGCATTCACAAATAGCCTCCATATTTTCCAGTGAACTCATCAGGGTAAAGAGAGACCAACAAGTCAAAAAAGGTAACTTCGGGAAGATAGTTTATTCATTTATTTATTTTTGGTCCAGATCTGTGATTTTATCCCTGTGTAGAAATTCCTGCTTCTTATGTAAGTCTATGACTTCACTGTGACTTGGAGTCTTAGAGAGTCGCATGAGGCTAAGAGATTGTGACTTACTCATAGTCATAGAGCCAGCATTGTGAGAGGCTGGAATTCCATCATCTCTGAATAATTTATTTTATATAACAAAAAGCAGCTTCAGGGCGAGTAAAACCTCTTCTTTTGCTTTGTCATCCTCCCCTATCATTTCCTGATTGACCATCATCACAGAGTTCATTACCTTTTCCCTATATCTCCTCCTCCAAACCTCCCTATAGAGGACATTACTAATTCTTCTGATAACCCACACATGCAATATTCAAGGCTCTTCCTTCTTCACTCCCCTCTCTCCATATCTTGTTGATCCTATACAATATTATGATTTATCTCACATCTGTCCCCCTCCATCCAATCACATGGTCACCCTCCAAATTCAGGAACTTGTCCCTTGCAACAGCATCCTAAATGAACTCCTAGTTTCCGACTCCCTTTTCCCATCAATTCTTCATATTGCTCTCAAAGTATTCTGCCTAAAACACAAGTGTAAGCCTGTGAATCCTCTGCTCTAGATCCTTTGGTGCCTCTCTACTGCTCTTATAAAACAGAAAAAACAATTCAGCTCCAAATTTAAAGCCCTTCACAATCTAGCTTGCATTTTATGGCACATAACTCCCCTTCGTGCCCTCTCCATTCCAACCAAACATATGGTCACCCTTTCATAAACTCCCTTGTTTGATATTTAAAGCACTCCACATCCTAGATTTAATCTACTTTCCCAACTTTCTTTTATGCTATTCAAACATTCTGTGGTCCTGGCAAACTGGCCTTCTTGTTGTCCCTCACATATGATATTCCATATAAAGTTTCTTTGTCTTTCTACAGACTTCTCTCTCCATCCCTCCCCACACACCCCCCATTCCTATAAGGCACTTCCTCTTCCTCTCCACTTCTTAGAATAACTAGCCTCTTTCCTGAGGTCTTCTGCCTCTTCACTCATTAGTACCTCTTCTCCTGGCAAAAAAACAACAACAAAAAACTACCAGATATTTATATTGTATATGTGTGTGTGTATACATATATAGCATATTTATATTTGTGTATATATATATATGTATATATATATATGTTTCCCCTGATCAAATTTTAGTTCCTTGTGTTTAAGAACAATTTAATTCTTGCTTTTGTATCTCCACAGCAGGTAGTACAGCATTGAACACAAAATAGGCATGTAAAAATATTTGATTTTTTGTTTTTTAATAGATTTGGGGGTATATTTTATTTTTTACATCATCTATATTTCTCTTTTAGTTCTTGCCCCTCCTCTTTCTCATAGAGCAATACTTTATAACAAAAGGATATAGAGAGAAGGGAGATATCAACAAAATTGATCAATATACCCCCAAAAAACTGACATTTAAAGTAATGTAGGGGTAGCTAGGTGGCTCACTGGATAGAGCTAGACCTAGAGATGGGAGGTCCTGGCCTCAGACACTTCCTAGCTTTGTGACTCTGAGCAAGTGACTTATCCTCCAATTGCCTAGCCTTTACAGTTTTTCTGTCTTGTAACAAATACTTAGTATAGATTCTAAAACAGAAGGTAAGAGCTTAAAAAAAAAAAGTAATGTAATGCACTTGTTCTGCCTCTTTCTTCTTTAGGGTCAAAATTGTTTGTGATAATTTTCCATCATCCATTTACTATTATTTTATGGTTTCTTTTTTTTTCTTACATTGATATAATTATTGAATATATTGTTTCCCTGACTCTGCTACTTCACTTGACATCAATTTATACTCATGCTCGGTCACTTTCCCCTATCACAAGGGTTTTTTTGAGCCATTTCTCAAACGATTGGCATTTACTTTGCTTACCAGTTCTTTGCCACTACACAAAGTGCCACTGTAAATATTTTGGGTTGGGCAGGCACTGTTTTTTGCCTTTTTTTTTTTTTTTTTTTTTAAATCCTAGCACTCAGCACTGTGCCCAGCACAAAGTAGGACTTAAGACATGTATATTGAATTAAATTGGTTTATATGGTACTTTTCTATTTGTTAGTATCTTCTCTTGGATTTATCCTGAGCAACAGAATCTCTGGGTCCAAGGATATAATTATTTTGACCACCTTATTTGCATAACACGAAATTGTTCTCCAGGAATATTTTACTAACTGATACACTATACACTAGTGGATCTAACTACCCATACTCTCTGCAACAACAATGCTTTTAAATTGATTAATTCATGCCTTTTCAGGGGCTGGAATGTCATTCTTCTTTAACTCTGCCTCTTAGAAGCTTCCTTCTAGGATATAAGATCTGTTCATAGGCCACAGGCCATGGAAGCCTTTGCTTACCTCCTAGATGCTGATACTCTCTGCCTCCTCAAATACTGAGAATCTCTTGAAGAGTAAGGAGATCAAATTAGTCAATATTTATTTATTTTAAAACCCTTCCCTTCTATCTTAGAATTAATGCTGTGGGAAATGGGGGTTAAGTGACTTGCCCAGGGTCACACAGCTAGGAAGTGTTGGAGGTCAGATTTGAACCCAGGACCTCACTTCTCCAGGCCTGACTCTCAATCCACTGAGCCACACAGCTGCCTCCAAATTAGTCAATACTTAAATAAATGAATTCAGACTATTCCCTGAAAAGTCAAATACTAAAACTAAAGCTTCAGTAGTTTGACCCCTTAATGAGAAAACAGGACTCACTGGAAAAGACCCTGAGGTTGGGAAAGATTGAAAGCAAAAGGAGAAGGGGATGGCCGAGACTGAGATAAATAGTGTCATGGAAACAATGAAAATGAATTCAGATAGTCTTCAGGAGATAGTGAAGGATAGAAGGGCCTGGTATGCTAGATTTTCTTTTGCAGCTTATTTTACAGAAAATGAGGCAAACAGGATTAAGTGGTCCATGGGATCACAAAAAAACAGACATAATGGAACAACTGAACAACAACTTACCTATTTATATATTATATCTCACCTCCTTTAGAATATAAAATCCTACTGTATGGAGTAAAAATCATTATATTACTCCCAATGTATTTTAAGATTCATATTCCTCTTATTGAAAGAGAATTTCTCTCTCCATTATGTCACTCTGTTAACATCATCAATCAGTGACCTGGAGGACATCTACCACTGAATAATTCAGGTGTAGATAGCCCTTAAAGAAAGGAAATTAAAAGAACCTACTAACCAACTAGACAGGAAATTAATTCTGCAATCACACCCCCCCCCCCCCGCCCCAGGGCGGTACCAGGCAAATTAAGAAACTATGATTGGTTCCTGAGATGTGATGTGTGAGAGTTAGTGGGTGGAGAAAAGAGCTTACAAGGTCAGACGAGGGGCCTGTTTGGGGGGGTCTTCTTCTGCCTGGAGCTAGGAACCTGAATGGACTCTTTGGTGGTGAGCTTCAATCCATCATGGTGACCAATAGAGTAGTAAGCTAAGTTAAGTATCTCTCTATCTCTTTCCTACCTTTCCCTCTCTTTCAACTATTATTACTTTGATTTAATAAAGTTATAAAGCTACTAGCAGCCTCATAATTTAATTTTATTTATTACACTCTAGAGCAGGGGTTGGCAACCTTTTTGGCCGTGAGAGCCATAAACGCCACATTTTTTAAAATGTAATTTCGTGAGAGCCGTACAGTGCTCACAGTGTGCGCTCCTGTAACAGCGCCTGAAAAAAAATTGACTTTATGGCTCCTGCAGAAAGAGCTATATCTGGCCCTCAAAAGAGCCAGATATGGCTTGAGAACCATACATTGCCCTGCTCTAGAGGGTAAGTTTGATTGGCTTAATTAGATACAGCTTTGCCCTCCTTTTGCCCCTCCCCTTCCCAATCTTTTATTAGGCCTTTAATTAGTACTCTTGGACACAGGTAGAGGGCATTGGGTTGGTTTCTTATAAACTGGGGAATTCATTTGTATCTTTGGGCATTGAGTTTGGGTCTCTGACTTGAGAGCAATGTCACTGTTTATTGCAGAAAAGTAATAAAGCCACTGTTTGTCTTCATCTTATATTAGCCTCTCTGATTATTTACTTTATCAAGACCACCTAGAAATTCCCACTCCATACACTACAGACAGATATCAACTTTCATTTTGTCCTTGAATCTTTAGAGCCCAAAATAACCCCTTGCTAGGCATTTAAATGCTTGTTGGTTTGGGTTGGACTTAACAGCTGCCTGAGGAGTCATTTGAGACCAAAAAGACCATTATATCTTTCTAAGTAGCCAAAAGAAAAAAAAAATTCAAATCGTCTTCCTTGACATGGGTCTATTCAGAAGCTAGGAGGGAGTTCTAGGAAAATTTCCACCTCTGTCTTGGAGCCGTGATGAAAGAACTTCCTTGGTCAGACTTGAGAACCTTAGCTAATGTCCTGGGAGGACTGTAAAGGATCTAATGCCATGACTCATGATGATTTGTGTCCAGCAGGGGGAAAGGAGGGCCTATTACATAAAGATCAGTCTGGTTCTGGCTTTCGTTTTATAAAAATATGCTGTTGAATGAAAAATATAATTTGGACATCTGAAAAAATATAGATGTTGGCATCATCTGAGGGAGATGGGAAGAAAACACGAAGTGCCAATGAGAATCACAATTTTTTTTTTCAGACACTTGGGAATTCATGAAAAAGTTAAGTAACAGAAAAACAAAGAGAAAGTTATTAAATTGCACATGTAACGAGGTGAGAGCAGAAAGGATGTGTAAATGATTGTGAAGATACACATTTAATATCCTCCAACAGCTCTCTTCACACTTTAATTCTCCCTGAAACCATCTGTGGGCATTCAATCGACATAAACCAGAGGGTGAAGCCATGGAAAGTCTGAGCCTCTGTGACCTCATGCTTTATGGCCATTGAATACATATGCACACAAGCAAACTAGAGAGAGGAAGTCTGACTAGGAAAAGTGGTAACTTTTAAAAATGGTAACACACACTATGGAGGTGGCAAGGAAAGGAGTGGAAATTTAAAGGAGTAGAAATCAAATGATCCATTGAAAGGGTTTTAAAAAAAATCCATCACCCTCTGGATCATGTATTCATAGGATATGGACCTACATGCTGTACTATATCAGTTCTTTGGGATAATTATTTAAAACAAAACAAAACTGGCCATTCTCTATTGAGGACAGTCAGCTTTCTATGCCAATGCCTTTGCCCAGGTAGCCTTCCAAGTTCAAACCTCATTCCCTCTTTACTGTTGTTTTTTAGGAGTTTTCAGTCCTGTTCATCATCATGACCCCATTTGGGGTTTTCTTGGCAAAGACACTAGAGCAATTTGTCTTTTTCTTTTACAGCTCATTTTACAGATGGGGAAACTGAGGCAAACCGTGAAGTGATTTGCCCAGGGTCACACAGCTAGTGTCTGAGTCTAGATGTGGACTCAGTAATTTGGCTGGTACTCTATCCACACTGTACCGTATCCCTACTTCTTAGAATCCCCCAATTAAGCCTGTTGGTCAAAGCATATTTATTAATCATTCATTATGTATCAGGTTCCATACTAAGGATGCAAAGAAAGGTAAAAAAAATGACCACAAAACCACACACACACACAAAATTGTTCTCAACCTGCAGGGAGATCACACATTCAAAAAGGGAAGGAATTTAAAAGAGCATTTATTAAGTACCTACTCTCTGTTAGGCCCTGGGCAAAATGCTTTCTAAGTTTTATCTCTTTTGATCCTCACCTAGAAGGTAGGAGTGATTTTTCTCTTCTTTTTATACTTGAGGAAACTGAGGCAGTCAGAGGCTTTGTGACTTCCTAGAGTCAGACAGATAGTAGATATCTGAAGCTGCATTTGAACTCAGATCTTGGAGATCTTGGAGTAAAGAACACAATACACACAAGACATATTCAGAGTAGATGGAAGATTATCTCAGAAGGAAAGACCTCTGAAATTGGGATTTAAGCTGAGTTTTAAAGGGAAACTAAAAGGCAAAGGGGAGAAGGGGGAGCAACTCAGGTTTGGGAGGAAATTAATGCAAAGGCAGGGAGATGCGAGGTGGAGGGTCGTGTATCTATACTGTAGAGTATGGGGAAGAAGGAAAGTGTAAGGAGACAGGAGGAAGAGGAAGAGACCAAGTTAAAAAGAACTTTAAGGGGGCAGCTGGGTAGCTCAGTGGATTGAGATCCAGGCCTAGAGACCTGTTCCTAGGTTTAAATCTGGCCTCAGACACTTCCTAGTTGTGTGACCCTGGGCAAGTCACTTAACCCCCATTGCCTAGTCCTTACCACTTTTCTGCCTTAGAGTTAAATAAAAGAACTTTAAATTCAAGAAAGAGGATAGTATATTTAGTCCTAGAGATAATAGGGAGCCACTGGAGAATGTATGAAGAGGGGAGTAACATGGACAGATCAACACGTTAGGAAAATCAATTTAGCAGCTGAATTGTGAATGATCTGGAGTGGGGAGAGACAAGCTAAGGAAATCAGTTAGAAGATAGTCCAACACATGTGAGTGGGGGAAAGGGTACATAAATGGGACACATTGCAGAGACAAGATTTGACACAAGATTAACTTGTAGGCTGAATTAAAGTGAATTATCAAGGAAGTTGAGAGCCTGCATGATGGAAAGAAAGTAGTAAAGTTCTGGAGAGGGGAAAACTGGGGGAGAAAGCTGCCCATAAGATGAGGACCTGGTCATCTTAACTGTTAGTGCTTTCTCTCTCATAAAAGTATTTTGTATTACTTTATGCATATTTGGTATTTCCTTATCTATCTTCATGTTGCATCCTGCCCTGATTAGAACAGAAGGTCCTTGACAGAAGATAATGGGTTTTTTCTTTGTATCCTCCAGGATAAGTGCAATGTCTCACCCACTAGTTCCTAATGCATATTTGCTGAGTTGAATTAAACTATAAAACAAAGAAGGGGCTTTAAGGATGAATGTGGGGTGATGCCGGCAGAATAATTATTGAGTAGAAATCATCACAAAAAATGCTCTCCATGACAGTGGACTTGAAGTTATGACTGGTTTATATATAGCTTTGCTACTTACTAAATGCCAAGGGTATGCCAGATAAAAGGAATTCTTTTTAACAAATAACAAATAATAACAAAATTATTCTTTACACTTTTTTTTTAAACTCTTATCTTCTGTTTTAGAATCAATACTGTGTATTGGCTCCAAGGCAGAAGACTGGTAAGGGCTAGGCAATGGGGGTTAAGTGACTTGCCCAGGGTCACACAGCTAGGAAGTGCCTGAGGCCAGATTTGAACCTAGGACCTCCCTCTCTAGGCCTGGTTCTCAATCCACTGAGCCACCCAGCTGTCCCCTATTCTTTACACTTCTAGTGTTTTTGCCTTTCTGTCTTCAAATTTTTTGAGGAGTTATTCACTTCATTCAGTCTTTCATTGGACAGTCAAGAACTAGAAGATATAGGAAGGCCTACTCATTCTCTAATATTTTCCTAGCATTTCTGACTCTTCTGAGTCTCCCATAACTCTTGCTTCTACCACTATAATACGACTCGTGTATCCCTCTGTTTTTGCTTTGTCTTCTCTGATCTCCTACCTTTAAAGCAGGGTTCTCAGAGAATTCTCTTTATCATTTCTTTCCCCAATAAACTCATTTTTCAAGATGAAATCAACTCTGAAATCTGCATATCTTCAGATTATTTCTCAATCCAACCCCTCCCTGTATTTTCACTTTATGTGTAGTCTTCCTCTGTTAGACTGTGAGTTCCTTGAGGGCAAGGATTACCTTTTATCTTTTTTTGTATCCCCAGCATTTAGCACAGTGCCTGGCACATAGTTGGTGCTTAATAAATGTGCCAGGGTCTTTACTAAGTGCTGGGGATACAAAGAAAGTAAAAGACAATCCAAAGAGTTCAAGGACTTTTTATCTTTGTTTGTTTAAACTCTTACCTTCCACCTTAGAATCAATTACTGGTTCCAAGGCAGAAGAGCTGTAAGGGCTAGGCAATGGGGGTTAAGTGACTTGCCCAGGGACACACTGCTGGGAAGTTTCTGAGACCAGATTTAAACTTAGGACCTCCCATCTCCAGGCCTAGCTCTCAATCCACTGAGCCACCCAGCTGCCCCCTTCTCTTTATTTGTGTCCCTAGCACTAAGCAAAGTCCCTCACACATAGTAGGTGCTTAGTAAATGTTTACTGACTATAAGTCTCATTTTTCATAGGACTTGGAGAACAGGAAAAGATTTTAGAGACCATCTAGTCCAACCCACCCGTTTAACAGATGAAGTATCGGAGACACAGCAAAATTAAATGACTTTGCCAAGGTCTCTCCAGTAGTCCTGTCTACTTTGTAAGACTGGAAGGCAGGGCCAGAGGCTTATACCTCTTTTGAATCCTTTGCACCATGTAGCAGAATGCTAAGCCTATATAATAAGGTTTCAAACAATATTCAATAAACATTTGATGCTGAAATCATGCCCTGGGCAGTGTTGCATGATTCTATGGAGAGGGAAAGGGCTGTGAGATTGGTGTCTGGGTGTCTTGTTTCCAGGATGACCAACTCACAGAGAGAAACCCTCTTTCTATCTCTGTTTGTCTGCATTAGTCACTCCCTCCCTCCACACATGGGGCCAGTGGCAAGGAGATGAAGCAGATGCCTCAGCCACAGCGAGCTTGAGGTCACTGATGGACCCCAGATTCATTTGCATGTCTAGACTCAGAGTGAAGACAAGGAGGGGTGGAGGGGATCTCAGAAAAGCTAAGACAGCCTGTTGTGTGTTGAAAAGAAAAAGCCTCCCAAACTAAGGACTCCGTTCATCTCCTCTTCACACCTTGGAGAAGTTGCCACTGAAATTTTCCAAAGTATTTTACCTGAGGAAAGAAAGGGTTTGATTCATATGACTATATTGGTCTTCACAAGTGCCCACTGAGTGGATCATGAGGGCTTTTACCTTCTTAGTACTGGTCTAAGAATGACTGAGAAGACTCTTTGTTTTTTGTATTATAGGCAACTAAGTTGTAAAGTGGATAGAGAGCAGGACTTGGAGTTAGGAAGACACTGGCTGTGTAACCCTGGGCAAGTCACTTCACTTCTATGAGCTTCGATTTCCTCATCCATAAAATGGGTGTACTAATAATGGCACCTACCTTGTGGCAGCTGGGACAAGTGAGTGGAAAAATGGATAGAATGCTAACCTGATGTCAGGAAAGACTCATTTCCTGAGTTCAAATCCAACCTCAGACACTTAGTAGCTGGGTGACCCTGGAAAAGGCATTTCATCCCATTTGCCTCAGTTTCTTTATCTGTAAAATAAGCTAGAGAAGAAAATGGCAAACCACTTTGGTATCTTTGTCAAGAAAACCCCAAATGGGGTCATGAAGAGTTGGACATGACTCATGACTGAAATGATTAAACAAAAGCAGTGATTATGTTGCACAGTGGTTAGAGCATAAGCCCTGGAGTCAGGAAGACTTGAGTTCAAATTTGACCTAAAATAACACCTGAATTCAAATCAGACACCAACTGTATAAACTTGAACATAACTCCCTCATTTTATAGATAATGAAACTATGGCTGAGAGAGATGAAGTGACTTGTCTGGGGCCACACAAGTAGTAAATAAATGAGGCAGTATTTGAACTCTTCTTGACTCCAAGCTCTCTACTCTATTGAACCACTTGTGGTGGCATTTTTCGCAGTTTAATATCCCCCAAATTATAAACTATATAGCATTCAGGTGAGCTCTTTCATACTCATTTTTCTTTTTCTTTTTTTTTTCTTTTTTGAAAACTTGCTAACACCCTAGATAAGTTGTTGAAAGGAAAAGTTTGGACAATTTGAGGTCCTCCTCCAATCCTACTGTGTCATGCATGCCCCTCTCACTCCCCTCTTATGAGCATTAGGGGTCATCATTAAGACAAGCTGAGATGGAAAGAAGGAAAAGGTGTAAATATCCACTAACACAAGAACATAGCGACTATATGTACAGGTGCTAGCTTCCATAGCAATTGCAAAAAAGAAGAAAAGAAGCAAAAAGGAATGGGGAGGGGAAGAAGGAGGGAAGAGGAGAAAAGAGGAAACGAAGTAAGAGGAGACGAGAGGAGTGAGGAGAAAAGAGGGGAAAGGTGAGTGGGGAAGAGAGGAGAGAAGAGAGGAGAAAAGACAAAAACCTTCAAAAGAGCAAGAATCAAGGGATTTTAGTCATGCAGAGGAAAACAGAACAAGAAATGACCTCCTGGGACATAGAAGTACACAGTGGAAGATTTGTGCACATAAATGCCTCTAATATAAGGCATTTAACTAAAAATGTATTATTTGGTGGGGACAGAAGGAACCTCAGATCATTGATTCTCCCAAGTGAGAATATTTAAGAATTAGAAAAGGAACTGAAATGATCCTCAGAACAAGACAAATTTCCCAACATTCCAGGCAAACACTGAGGGGAAGGAGAGAAGAATGTAAACTCTTTGAACCCAGGAAATTTTTCATCTTTGAGTCTGCCTCAGCCAGTACAATGCTTGGCAGCTAGTCATACTTAACTTATATTGTCACTTTCAACTTTGCATTATATTTCTCAAATAGGAAAGCAAAGTACTTTATGAATGTGAAATATTATTTTTTAACAGTAACCATACATAGCATCTTAGATCCAGAATTGGAAGAAACCTCAAAAGCTTTACAACCCTACCATTTTAAAGATGAGGAAACTGAGTCCTAGTGTATGGGACAGGGTTTCAAACAGTGGACCCCATCACTGTAATAGATTCACAACAAGTGACAAGTTACAAGACTGCAGTTTATTCTTTCAAGAAAGTGGAATTCCCAGGTTTGAATACTTAAGGAATGCAGATGCCTTGAATTTAGAGTACCAATTTCTAGAATTTCCAATCACATCTCCCTCCTCCCATCCTTTGATAAATTGAAAGATGTAACAATACGTATACAGATGCAAAAGGAACATAAACCCTTTTTGACACTATGACACCTTCAAGAGATAAGGAAGTTAGTGAACTCCCATCAATGGAGACTTCTTGTTTCCAGAAAACCACTCACCAAACAAGGTCTTTGAAATTTAAAGTGGACAGGCCAAAGGTTTTGTTTTCAGAGAAGGGGATATTCTTATTCTAAAAGATCTAAGGGGAAAAACTAACTTCTACCCAGGTTCTGGAAAATATTGGGAGCCAGGCTAAAAAAGGCTTAAAGATACACTTCTTTTTGAGAAAGACACAGATAATATCCCACTCACTTGAAAAGTTAAGTAGCTTGCCCCCAACATTTGAACTCAGATCCTCTGACTCCAGAGCCATTACTTTTTACCTTCTATCATGCTGACTTCTCATGTGACCCTTAGTCACTATAGGGCAAGAAAACAAACAGTTAAGAAGTGAAAATTTCAATCAACTGACAAAGGTATTTCACACTTAAGATATCCAAAACAAAACTCATTATTCAGTATCTTTCTACCAAAATTTTCGACTTTCCTGCCTTCCCAGTTTCTGTGGAGAGCCCTGCCCTTCTTCCAAGTTCCCAACCTCCTCCTCCTTCTCTTCTCCTTCCTTGTTTGTTTTATGTTTTGAGCATGTAGCATAGCACCTGGCAGGCACTTGATCAATAATTACTAGTTGCAGTTGCCTAGCCTTTACTCCTCTCTTCTGCCTGGGAGCCAATACTTGTATCAGTTCTAAGACACTTTTTTCCATCACATGAAATTCCCACCACCAAAAAATTGCCTGCTTTACAACACTTGCATTTTGCCAAATTTTCAAGAGCTTTTTAAATGGAAAATAAAACAAACACTACCAGATGCTGCGGGAGGCCGAGGAAAAAGTGACTATAAGAGCAGAACTTTGCTGGCCCCAGAATGTCCCGAGTGTGACCATTGTAAGAGTTTGAAATATGCAGTGGGAACAAGGAGGGCACAAAATGTGTCACGTAAATAAATAGTGGAATCAAAGAAAGACTCTTCTCATGTTTTAAAACTCAGGATTTAAGAAAGTAAACAGACACCCCTGGGATATCTTTTATGACTATCTTTGCATTTATGAAATGGAATTATACCAATACTGGCTTTATTGGGTTAAGTTGGTGCCCAACCCAACTTATGGCATCAAATACATGACCTACACTACTGTGAGGAGACTTATGATGGGTGGTCTATGCTCAGTGTGGTTATGGCCAAAGGATAAGAGGGAGCGGGAAAGTCTGACTTTGAGGTCTTTTGAAATATTCCTTACTCCCGAGGAAACCTTGTATCTGTATTTTATATATATATATATGTGTGTTTTGTACATATCAAAAAAGGTACATGTTGTTTGAAACCCAGTGGAATTGCTCGTCGGCTACAGGGAGGGTGAGGTGGGGCTTAGGGGGAGGGAAAGAACATGAATCATGTAACCATGGAAAAATATTCTAAAAATTTTTTTTAATTTAATTTTAAAAAGAAAAATAAAACATAAAAAGCTACATGCTGACCCCACCTCATCCCCCAACTTTAGGATGTAAGCTTGAAGGAACAGTTTTGCTTTTTTTTATCCACTGTACCTAGAACATAGTTGGTACTTAATACATGTTTGTTGATCAATGTGAATAAAAATGTATTCTGAGCATAATTGTGGATATAAAATACACTCAAAACTTGTTTAATAGGAACAGCATTTGATTTGGAGTTGGCAAAACAGAAGTGTTGTAAAGTGGTCCGTTTTAAGTGGTGGGAGCTTCGTGTGATGGAAAAAAGTGGCAAGCTGAGGGCTGTGGAAATGGATCCTCAGTTCCCTTTGCTTTGGAGAGAATGGTTCCACTCAATCAAACACAACCCAGGAGATTTATAGATTTCTTCCTTTTGGTCCACTATTAGCCTGTCAGCTTCCTGACAATAGGGATTGGTTCTGAGTTCCATTTAGAACCTAAACAAGTCTTCCATGCTCAGTGAAATGACTAGAACACAGATGGTACTAAATAAATGTTTATTGATACTTTAGCATCCACTTTACCAGTTGTGTAGCCTTGGGAAAATAATTTTCCCTCACTAGTCCTTAGTTTCCTCATCTGTATAAAGAAATTCTGTTTCAGGGGGTAGCTGGGTGCTCAGTGGATTGAGAGCCAGGCCCAGAGGCAGGAAGTCCTAGGTTCAAATCTATCCTCAGATACTTTTTAGCTCTATGACCCTGGGCAAGTCACTTAACCCCCATTGCTTAACTAACCCTTACCATTCTTCTGCCTTGGAGCTAATACACAGTATTGACTCCAAGATGGAAGGTAAGGGTTTAAAAAAAAAAAGTGATACTAAAGCAGTGATCATCAAAACTCGGGTGGTGTGTCTCTTGGAGAAAAAAAAAACATAATTTCACAATATTTCTAGTTTAAATAACAAAAAATGTATAATTGTAATATATAACTGTATTTAATAAACCAAAATAGGTAAGTTAATATAGGTAGAATTGTCATCTATAGCACAGTGTCTACACTACATTACAACAAATGTTTCATCCTCAGCACGCGGACCCATACTTCTCTGTATGCGGCTGATGCGTGTCATGGAAAATAGCTACGTGTGTCATTTCTGATGCACGTGTCATACGTTTGCCATCACTGTACTAAAGGCACAGAAGTAGGCTTTCTAATGCTCTTATCAAAAAGTACACAAAGTAAGAGTTTATTTTAATTTCTGGGTAGTTTTTAACATAAGTAGTCTTTAATGTAAGTTATCATGGTTTAGAACTGATTGATCAGATGTTGGTCAACACCACAAAGCCAAAAAAATTAAAATTTCTACATATACTACATAAGCTTCTTTGGGAAAAACAAAACAAAAGAGCTAATGAGAAAGGAAGATTTAATACAGATGGAGGGAGGGCAGCAAGAAAGGGGCAAGAAAAATTCCTGAGAATACCTCTAAGTCAATCACTTCTCTAAATTTACAACTGGGACCTTGAAAGCAACTAAGAACCATTAAAAAAAAAAACAAAAAACAACCAAAACCTGCAGCCCTGCAAAACCCCATATGTGTCATAGCAACAGAAGTTGAAGAATTACGAAATCGTTGAGGCATTGGGCTACCCCTATGACATGGGGGAACACAAAGCCACCCTCATGTACATGGAAACCAGAGAGGAGTTGGGGAGGGAGAAATGAGAACTATTTCTGGTAATAGAAATGAAAGCAGCCCAGCTGTTAATCCATGGCTACCAAAAACATTAAACAGTCCTTTCAGTTAGAAAACAAGGGAAAAGGTAATAAATGTATTTTATTTTTACGTGATAGCTTTCATAAAAGGATATTAAAACATTTCACAACCATTTTTTATCCTCCAAACGTCTTAGTAAGGGGGCAATCATCTCCATCTTATGGCTTGAAGGTGTAGTTTGGGCAGGTGATCTTGAATAGCTTCGCCAGTGCAAATCTACTCATTAATCTTGGTCCTATACACTAACAAATTGTGGGGAAGATTCTTCATTTTTTTCTTATCTTTCCCCAATTCTTATCCTTTGCCTTAACCCCCTATTTTCATATTTTTCCAGTTAGCCCAACAAGTAGTCCTCTTTTATTTCTTAGCCTACTTGCTTCTAAAATTGTCCTCCCTAATCCATTCTTATGATTCTAAGTAGTTGAGTAGGTAGACAGAAGCTCTCTTCAGTGATCACTACTACCTATTCTCTCATTCCTCAGCTTCACCCCTTCAGAGTCCATTCCACTCTTCCTTCCTTACCCTTGTGAGAAAGGTGGGATCCTCTAGCATGACTGTTTTATTAACAATCTGCTTCATGCTAGGCCTATACTTGTCCACTGGAAAATGTTTAGTATATATTTTCTATTTATTTATGTGTACCTATTTCCCCCTATTAGAATGTAAGTTCTTTGAGGGCAGGGAATCTTTCTATTTCTCTTTATGTTCTTAGCACCTAGCTCATTTCCTCGAACATAATAGATACTTAATTAATGCCTGTTAAATTGAGAGGTATGCATTGAATCAGTTGAGGATAGCAGGTAAGATCAGAGTAAGCAGAACATTGGACTTAATATATTCAATATAAAAGAAAAAATAAAACAGAGATTTGTGATTTCTTAAGAGCAGCATACTTCTTTCACAAATAAATATCTGTAAAGCATAGTCTTTTTAGTCATGTGGTCAGTGATTGAGAGCCAGGCCCATAGATGGGAGTCCTGGGTTCAAATCTGACCTCAGACACTTCCCAGCTGTGTGACCCTGGGCAAGTCACTTAACCCCCATCGATTAGCCCTTACCTTTCTTCTGTCTTAGAACCAAAACACAGTATTGATTCTAAGGCAGAAGGTAAGGGTTAAAAAAAAAAAAGTTATGTGGGTAACTTGTCCCAGTCACATACAAGGGTCTGAAGCAATGCTTGAACCCAGATGCTTTTGACTCCCAAGGCTGACATTGTCTACAAAGCGAAACTCCTCCTCAATCAGGGGATGTGCTGATAAATGTTTAACTGGATTAGGAGGTGTGAGGGGAGGAGTACACTCAAGATACAGTTTGAAGCTTAATCTGCATTATTTGCTTCTCCTCAGGACTTTTTTAAGTCGAGAAAATCAAGGAGCCCCTAGGTGGCTCAGTGGATAGCACTAGGTTTGGCAATGAGAAGTTCTGCTTCAAATGTGGCCTCATACTTCCTCTCTTTGTGACCCTTGGGCAAGTCACTTAAACCCAGCTGCCTAGCCTTTATTGCTCTTCTGCCTTAGAACCAATGGAATCTAAGACAGGAATTAGGGGGTAAAAAAAAAAATCTATACAATCAACAACAAAAAATTAATCAAGCCTGATTTGTAATGCTTGCTGATTTCTAAGGTATAAATGCTCACACTGATAATTTAATAATTGGCTCTTCTAAGCCATTTTGAATTTACTATGCTAGCACAGTCAACAAAGGAATGCCCAAGAATCAGATGAGCAGGATTTCCAGAATTAAGCTGGGAATGTGAAAAATATACAGATTATATAAGAATATAACAAAAGCTTTACAGTTATATCAGACGATATGTTGGAAAACATTAGCTAATAATATATTTGATAATGATAGCACTTAAAATTCATAATGTATTTCCAGCTTATATTTCATTTTCATAGGTTTTAAAAAATTATAAAAGTTATCTACATATTGTCTGTATTTTGAGAGGAAATGTGACCTAGTAAAATGAGGGCTAAGCTTGGAATCAGGAGACTTGGTATGGAAAATTAATACTGAATTGTGAGATTATGTGAAATCATTTTCTCCTTAAACTTCCCAAGGTCTGGCTGAAACAGCCTGTTGCCAAACTTGAGGTCACTCCCAAGTTCAGTCTCCCCCCACCCCATCCTCTGCTATCAAATTGAGTTGGGACCTTCCTTCTTTTGTTTTGATCTTAAAAGGATAAAAGGATCACTGTTGGGATGATCAGCCATATTGAACTTTGACTTATTTAAAGTACCTGGTTATCAGTGGCTGATAAAAGCATGTGCTGATGATTTCCTTTTATGGATTCACTCACAATATTCACTCAGCTTCTTTTTTGGGAAAGAGGCTGGCAAAAAGCATCCTTTCTTTGTTCATGGGAATTGCATGCCCCATTAATAAGTAATGTTCTTCTCAAAGAAATGGCCTCATATTCTTTATTGGCTAAAATCTGAACACTATACTTGGATTTAAATCCTAGCCAAGACATTTACTGGCTTTTTAACCATGAACACATCATTTTACTGTTCTGTTTCCTCATCTATAAAATGACATGGTTTGATAATTAGATGATTCCTTCTTAATGGTTTTTATGGGTGCTATAGATCCCTATGGCAATCTGGTGAAGCCTACAGATCCCTTTTTAAATGCTTAAACTAAAATTTGTGAAATTACAAAAGAAACTAATCTTTTTGTTTTAAATTATTTAATATTTTTCCCACTTACAATAGCACATGTTCTCTGAAATTATAAGATCCAAATTGTTTCCCTCCTTCCACTTTCCTCTCCCCAACCCATAGTAAGCAATTCGATCTAGGTTATACAGCATATAAACACGTAAACTATTTCTATATTGGCCATGAAATGAATAATTTTGCAATAAGGTTATCAAATATATATTTTTAAATATACAGACCCCTAGAGATGATTTCTAAAGTCCCTTCTACAGTTTACTGAAGTAGATTCTCAACAAGCAAAAGGAATACTGTCTTAAGAGTAGTGAACACACAGGAGCAATAGAAGTAAAGTGAATTTTCTCCTCATCCGTAAAAGGGAGGTGTTGTATCTTTCCTGTCCTTCCTTGGCCCTGCCAATAACAGATATAAGGCTAAAAGTACAGTGTTCAAATCACAGCTACTTCTATGCCTTGAGCAAATTACTTCATGTTGATAGACCTCAGTATAAAGTCAAATGAGTTGTTCTAGTAGATGCCCTCTAAGAATTCAGATAATTCTAAGACCTATTATTCTTCCCTAAATTACCATGATTCCAAGAATGGAATCAATGAATTCTTGTACTCTTTTATGATACTCTACTCTTCTTAGGTTACCATTTCTCTTTCACTCCAGGTCTGTTTTATCACCTTGTTTAGTACCTGATCACAGTTGTATTCCTACCTGGCTTCAGTTACTAGAAGAAAGGCTTTTATTTAGATCAGAGTCCTCACTTGCTAATGTCTTGCTCCTGAGGCTTCTGAGATCTTGGAATCCAGTCATGGCTCTGTTCAATCACTTCACTGTAGTCCTTACTTGACACCTAGCATCCATTCTAGTATCTTTACTCTTCCTTAGGCTTCTTATCTCCCATTAATCCCAAAGATAGGAAAAGGAACCACCCCTTAAAATGGTGAAAATGGAAACCAAATCCAAATGATTGTAGAGAGATGGAGAAAACTATCAGTGAAAACAAGACTACAATGCAGGAACTAGAGGTTAGACCAGAATTAGTGGGAGTGGATTTAGTTTTCTGGCAAACTTTTCTACACATGATCCAAAAGGAAAAAAAAGATTAAAGATATTTTAAGAGGGGGTAAACAGGTATGGGAGTTAGGTTCCTCTGGAATGCAGAAGAACTTTACTTTCAGGGGGCTAGTGAAAAAGAGTTATATTTAGGAGAAGGCTATCACCGTATCCAGAGCCTAAAAAGAATGTAACAACTGATTATGGGGAGAGAGTTTCATTGAAGGGAAGATAGATGTAGGAAATATCTACAGATGGTACATCTACAGATTAGCAGTGAAATATCATATAAAAGTATCAGCTGCAGCAGTGATGTCAGCTGCATATTGCCTGAGAAAACCACGTATTTAAAGTATCTATGTTTTATTATATTTTTTTATTTTGTCAAATATTTCCCAGTTATATTTTAATATGGTTTGGGGGAAGTATCATGGGCTGCATTTGATCCAAGAGCCACAAGTTTGCTGCTTTGGATTTAGGACTAGATTTAGGACACTAGATTTTGGGGAGCTGGCTTGCTATCAGGAATTCATTAGGAAATTAACAAGATACATAAATACACACACACAGACACTTCCATATTTCCACCTGAAATTTGGTCAAAGACCCATTAGATGTTGAACAGAATGTACAATTCCAATGAGTTGGCCAAATTGTACAAATGCCAAACATCATCCCGTAAGACTATTTTATGGAGAACTCACACAAGGCCAGTGCTCACATAGAGGTCAAAAGAAATGATACAAGGACACTGGCACCCTGCCTCAATTTCCACTCAGCTGCCAAAGTGATCTGCCTAAAGCATAGATCTGACTACATCATCCCCTACTCCCTAAAATCCAGTGGCTTCTTATCTCTTCCAGGATCAAATTAAAAAACCTTTGCATGGGGTTCAAACTCCTTCATATAACACACACACACACACACACACACACACACACACACACACACACACATTCCTGTCTTCTTACAGTTTATATACCACTACATCCTTTTTTTTTTTTTTTTAAATCCTTACATTCTGTTTTAGTACCAATTCTAAGATGGAAGAGTATCTAGGGCTAGGCAGCTGGGGTTAGGTGACTTGCTCACAGTCACATAGCTAGGAAGTGTCTCTGAGGCCAGTTTTGAATCCATGTCCTCCCAACTCCCCATAGTCTGAAGCTCTATCCACTAGACTACTTGCCCCACATCACACATTCTTTGATGCAGTGAAACTGCTGGCCTCCTTGCTATGGTACAAACCAGACACTTCATATCTTATATCTGGGTATCTTATCTTATGGGATCCCATTCAGAAGCCTTTTGTAAGATGCCTCTAGCCAGGTCTATACATACCTTGTTCCAATGGAGCCTGACCCAGGGCACGACACATTTAGGGTACCACAAGGAAAAGGATCTTCTGAGAGGTAGCATGAGACCACTGAGCACTGGATTTGGAAATGGAAGATGTGCTTTGAAGTTAAGAAGAACAAATATATTTTATATGTAATTTTCAAATGTTAAATGTATTAAATTTTATTCTACATTATATATATGTATATATGAAATTTGGGGGGGAAGAGGGGTAATTTCTGTCTTTCCCCGATTTACTGAAAGTTATACTAATGTAAACAAACAGCAGTTGGACTGTAGTTGGAAGTTCAAATCCATAGTGTATATTAATTACACTCAAAGCTTTTCAAAGGGCCAGTTTCTCAATCTCATCCAATCATCTCTGTTCAATCTCTCCTATCTTGTTATGTGCCTGCATTCCATTCAGAGTGTTCCTGCTTTGCTTTGCTATTGACCTGAATGTTTGGTGTCCCATGCCCCCAAATGATGCAAGGACATCTCTTTGGCTGATCTCCCACTCTTGTCACCTGGCACATCACAGCTGAGAACCACACACGCTTTGATAGTTATTGACTCTTTTCACCAGTTCTAAAATGTTAACAAGCCTCTTCATCATTTTGCCACCAAACAGTGCCACCTGGTGACTTACCTGGGCTAGAGCAGCTGCCAGCCAACCAGTTGTTTAGTTGAATATCACAAGATTGTGGCTTTAGTCATAGTGATGACTATAGAAATGATATAGGACCTGGAACTTCTTATTTCTGGTAAATGTAACATAATAGTGCTGAATAGTGTCTAAGAACTCCTTATCATGTTGCAATTTGATGCAAACTTCCTCACTGAATCTTCAAAGGAGGGGAAGGGAAATCACACAGGACAATCTGGGAGAGCATTATCTGATCTTGATGACCTCAGATAGCTATTGTGGCATTAACTTCATCTAGGAAACACTTGAATCTTGGTGGGGTCAATTAATTTAAACTTGGAGCACCATTCAGAATTGTGTAGCAATGGCAAGTCATGAATTCCGCACACATTTACAAAGTATTACCTCTAAATGCATAACCAATTAAAAGACTGCCTTTTGATCAAGCCATACCACTGCTGGGTTTATACCCCAAAGAGATCATAAAGGAAAAGACTGGTACAAAAATATTTATAGCCCTGCTTTTTGTGGTGGCAAAAAACTGGAAAATGAGGGGATGTCCTTTGACTGGAGAATGGCTGAATAAATTGTGGTATCTGTTGGTGATGGAATACTATTGTGTTGAAAGGAATAATGAACTGGAGGAATCCCATGTGAACTGGAAAGACCTCCAGGAATTGATGCAGACTGAAAGGAGCAGAACCAGGAGAATGTCATACACAAAGATGGATACATGGTGGTACAATTGAATGTAATGACTTCTCTACTAGCAGCAATGCAATGACCCAGGACAGTTCTGAGGGACTTATGAGAAAGAACACTATCCACATTCAGAGAAAGAACTGTGGAGTAGAAACAGAGAAGAAAAACAACTGCTTGATCACATGGGTTGATGGAGATGTGATTGGGGATGTAGACCCAAAGTGATTACCCTAATGCAAATTTGAATAATATGGAAATAGGTCTTGATTAATGACACATGTAAAACCCAGTGGAATTGCTTCTTGGCTATGTGAGGGGGATGGGAGTGGCATGTGCATTGTACCCCCAAAACTCAGGTAAACTTTAAGCAGGGAAATTCCTTTGCTCCCTTCTGCCCTCCAGACTCACAACCCAAAACATCTGACCTTGAGGATTACCCTCCTTTGTTTGTTACATTGATTTGAGATGAACAAAGAGACAGGCCTCATCTTTCCTCCCCCAACCCTTAGCTCCAGTCACATCAATACTGTCGTAAAAAGTATAAAATTCCCAGAATTGATGTCTTCTGGGAGACAGCTTTTCCATTTATGCTGTTCTCCCAAGGAGCAGCTTTCTACCCATGCTATTCCACCTAGGAGGCAAGCTTCCACCTATGCTGCCCTCCTGGCCAGATTCAACATTACTTTCCAAATTAATAAATTTCCTTTTTTATTTTTAAGCTAAATTTTGAAGTCTTGCATTCTTGCAAAAGGTACCTTCTTGAACCCCAGAGGTTCACCGCAAGCCTCCCACAACAGGAGGAGGGGAGGGAAAGAACATGAATCATGTAACCATGGGAAAATATCCTGAATTAATTAAATTAAATTAAAAAATAAAAGCACAAGCAAGTCTTAAGTTTATGAGCAAAATTTTTCCACATCAAATTATTTTTCCATTCTTAATTGTCAACTTATAGCATGGTACAAACACTGAAGGTAATGGAGGATTCCTTTTGACAGAAGACAGTCTGGACAAAGGCAGTTGTTTTCCTAGTACTAGGCTGAAACTAGATGATCAGATTTTGTAGAGGTTGAACCAGCACCTTGCAGACAATGAATATTCTGCTCTTTTAGATGATGAGTTTGAAGCTCATTGCATAGACTCCTTGTACAAGATGAGGTTTCAGGTGAAGTGTTTCAAAATATTTAATTGAATAGAGGACAGAAGGATTTACATCCCATTGTAGAACTTCAACTTGATCTGCATTTCAGTTCAATTTATTTAGCAAAGACCAGAGTTCTCTCCTCTTTCTTCTCTTCCTGTTTTTTTCTACATTAGCATCAATGATTTGGCTGATAGTACCATTGGTATTTAGTCAGATGTTCTCTTCCTATAGATGCAAATTGTTTAATGACTGTGCAGCTGCCTCCTGCTCATTCACTGCCTGGTTGCAATTGTCTGGGGCCAGAGTTCTGGGTGGGAGGTGGGTACCCTGATTGGCAGAAACAATAGTTGGTATAACAAGCAGACTGGAGGGAGATAAGTTGGAGGAACTCTTCAGACAGTGGTCTTCCTGGTGAGGAAGTGCCCTCTATGAAAACTATAGCATTCTTCCCCTCAGGGTGAGCTTGACAATACTCTTCTCCTTTCCTCAAATGACTGGAGTTGGTAAGTGTCCAGCAGCCGCTTTCACTTATTGCTTCTCTGCCCTAGAGAGGAGGAAAAAGGAAAAGACTCAGAAGGCTAATCAGCACCTACCCTGAGAAAACGACTCAAAGGCTAAGTAACTAGAGTGACCCTACAGACCATCATATGTCAGAAGCAGGACTTGAACCAGTGTTCCCAGCTTTCAGGCAGGCTTTCCGAGCACTGGACTAGGCTACCTCTTGTCCTTAAGGTTCCACAAATTTCTGTCAAACACTAAGGTCCTATTCCAACATGTAGAGTTCCCATGCCAAAGAAGACTGCTCTTCCTCCATTTATACCATCACAAGAACCTCTTCCTCTCAACCCTCAAAATTTCTGAAAACCTGACATCCTCCTCCAAGAACTGGACTTCAGGGGCAACTAGTTGGTTCAGTGGAAAGCTTGCCCCGGGTCAGGAAGTAAGGCAGACCTCAGTTCAAACCCAGCCTCAGACACATTCTAACTATGTGGCCCTGGGCAAGTCATTTCATCCCAATTGCCTAGTCTTTAACTTTTCTGCAGGAAGCAAGAGTTTAAAAAAAAAGAAGAAAAGGAATATAATTACCTTATATCTTCGGTTTGCGGTACGACAGGGAAGGTGGTTCATTTTCAGATTTCAAAAAGCAAACTTCAAAAACGTTATAAAGAGAGCAATCCAAACAGTAAAAGAACCGAAGAGTGTGAGAGAGACTTAAATATTACTTTAAAATGTTCCTTGAGCCAATGGCAGGACAGGGCTATTGTTCTAATATCTGATAGGCTGAGAGCAACTGCCGGAAAGGAAGGTAAGAGTAAACTCTAGTACTCTCAGTCTTTTGTCATTCTGGAAGTCCTGGGCTGGGAGTCTTCAGATTAGGTGAAAATTTGGGAGGGATTGGAGTAGTCTCCTAGAACCACCCTGAGGACTGACTATGTGGCAGTAAGTACTTACAGGTTTTATTCATAGAGCTCTTGAATTTGATCTCCTCTAACCCTACTGGAATATCAGCTCCCTTCCAGTTGGTGTAGTTTATTTGAAAGTCTAGCATCTGCTTCAGTCCTTGGCACACCATTTAAGAAACAGCCACTGGTCAATGGGTTTTCTCTTGTCGACATGGAATCTAGAGTTCCCAAACTTGTAGCTTAGTGAGGTATGATGAACCCCAAGTTTAGAAATAGCTTGTAGGTTGGAGACCCCCAAAGCTTGTGCTTGTTCCCTGTTCCCGTGGGAATCCACCCTGAAGGGAATCTCAGGCTAGCAGTTGCAGACTGAATAATGGACCCCTGGGTAAATGCTAAATACCCTTTTGTCCTAGGTAGTCTTCCCCATTGTATCTGAGACCCTTACCCAGGAAGACTACCTGGGCAGGGACCATTCCTTTAGTATCCTTTGTGTAAGCAGTCCCTTTCCCCTACACCCTAGCCTCTAGCTATGATCCCTTTCTCTAGCTTGATTGTATCCTGTCAGTATAATGTCAATCATCTCTCCCAGCCCCTGGATCTTCTCAAATGGTATATAAGTTCCCCAATTTCCTTTGTCCCTAGGAGTGGTCATCTAGCACGGTGGCACTCCCAGGGGGATCAGGGAGCAGAGCGAAGCAGTGTTCATTTCTTAGACTCTGCACAAGGCGCAGCTCTGCATAAGAGGCCAAGTAGCCCTCATCCCCCCTTCCCTTGATTAAAGAGTGGTTTTATGACTATTTAATAGTTCTGCGTTTTTCTAAGTTAACACTGTGAAATATCTCACCCTGCTGAGTTCACCAAGGTATAAATAGTGAAGAAAAGAAGCAAAAGGCAAAGGTCCAGAGGAAATGAAGGGATTTACCATTTTTTGCATTGTACTGGTTAGGTCCCATCTTTTAGAAGACTTCTGTGTCTCAGGAACCCTTAGGAGAATAGGCTAGCTCAACCCAAAGGCATAGTGGTTTGAGAAGCTATTGTAGTTAAAAATAATATTGAATGATATGAATATGGAGTCCAGTCTGGGAAGGGAAAGTATTCATGTCTTGGATCACAGTGGAAGGCATGAGTGCCTAGAGGTTAATCTACAAGTCCATTAAAAAATATCTAGCATATGTTTGTTGTTGTTTAGTCATTTCAGTCACATATGACTTTTTATCATTCCATTTGGGGTTTTCTTGGCAAAGATATTAGAGTGGTTTGCCATTTCCTTTTCCAGCTCATTTTACAGATGAGGAAACTAATACAGAGTTGTAATTTGTAGTGTTACATATTGGTAATGTCAGAGGTTGGATTTGATCTTAGGAAGATGAATCTTCCTGACTCCAGAGTAATCATTCTATTCAATGTGGGAGAGACAGAATTGAAAGCTCAAAAAAAATTTTTTTAATGAATGTTAAAAAAAATTTACATGTTGTTGGAAAAAACACAATTTTAGAAATCAAATTGGAACAAGATTTAGAGTGATTTATGGATAATAAGCACCCTAAAACTTATATTAAAAACACAAGTCTATTTCCTGTTGATGTTCGACAATGCATTTGTTGATCTGGAAATTACAAAATACAGGCAATTTATACTAATACTAATACTAAAATTTAGAAAGCAAGTGGCTAGGAACCCTGTAGTTGTCTTATTTCACCAAAGGAGTCAGTCAGTAGTTCATTCTCTTCCTCTAGAGTTCTCTTAGAGACTTTTTTGAAGATTAGAAACATATTTCTAAACTGTACCATTGGTACTGTGTGGAGTGAGAAATTAGTGTTATTCTCAAGATATTAATCCTGGTCCCCCACTCCCGTTCTTACAAAGGCTATAAGCCTTTAGAATTTACCTGGTCCAGGAGTTCCAGGCTAATGATCTTAGATCCTGAAAGTACTCAATGATCAGATCTTAAGTACCAATCTTAAACAGCCTTTTGTTATAGAAGTCTTTTTCTTTATGTCAAGGCTTCTTCCTGGTAGTCAGGCTTAAAGGCTAGACATCAATCCCAACCAGATAATCCAGTCCTGACCTCCTCTCTTTGTATAATATTCCTGCCCTTTATTTCTAGATGAAAACCTTTGTCTCCAACCCTTGATCATTTCTTTTAAAATGTTAAAGTGCTTGAATAGACCCACTGTAAAGCTATTTTCCAATTTTTTGAAGATGTTAATTAGCTTGAATGTGTTCATTGTAAAGCCAGTAAAGCTATACAACATTCTGTTCCCCACCAATATAAAATCCCTTCTGGGAGCCTTGATTACATCTGGATTCTCCAATAAGTAAGAAATCTTTTTTTGTGAATTTTTGGGCTGTTGTCTTGGGTCAATGGCTTGACCTTCCTTTCTTTTTCTCCCTCAATAAAATTATATTTCAAATTATGGTTTCCCTCTTCATATTCTTTTTTTTCTTATAGTGGTTAAAGAGAGCATACCCTGAAATTTTTGAGGTCCCCTCAATTTTCACTCCATACAATACCAGTTGGTGTTGGTAAGGGCTAGGAAAGAAGTAATAGAATATGAATAACAAAAAGTATCACTTTTTCTCATTTCAGTCCAATCTAACCAACCCTTGGATCAAGAAATAATTTTTTTTCTCTCCCTTACCTTCTTCTGTGCTATGAGGACTGCTAAAAGCTGATTACCTCTAGCCAGGTTTATACATTCTAATTGTATAAACTCACCCAGTGAAACATTCATTTGTAGGTCCCAGAATGAGGTAATTCTTCTAGGGGACAATAAAGCATAACAGAAGAGAGTACTGCATTTGGAGGTGGGAGATCTGGGTATAAGTCCAAGTTCCAGGGCCAATTTACTAACCTTAGGCAAATCTTCCATTCTGAGCTTTTCTGTCAAAGCATCACAAGCATACCCATTCTAATCCTTAGAGAGAATTGTTGTGTGGAACAGCTCTATAGAAGTGAAAGCATCCTTTAAAATGGATGTTCTAATAAAGCTAGACTTTGGAATAAGCACTTTAGGAATGTTCATTTCCGGAGGAATCCATAGATTAATAGAGAATTTGTTTCGGTCATTGAGTTCCTAGATCAGTGGTTCCCAAACTTTTTTGGCCTACCGCCCCCTTTCCAGAAAAAATATTACTTAGCGCCCCCTGTCACATACTATCACTGCCCCTTACAGTTATTCACCTCCAAATGCACCTGTGGCCAAAACCACCCCCCTGGATCGCTGCAGCACCCACCAGGGGGCAGTGGCGCCCACTTTGGGAATCACTGTCCTAGATCTAAAGTTAGAAGGGAAATTTCATAGAAAAGAGCTGGGGGTCAAAAGAATTAGTGAAACTTGTCCAAGAGTCACACAGGCAATAAATATGAGAAGTAGGATCTCACTGTACCACTTAAGTAGAGATCAACAAAATATTTCTTTACTCCACAGAATTATTTTCACAGATTGCCCTATTAAAGAATTGGCCGAGCTAGTCATGGTTCTTGTGACAGTTGAGGTGAATGGAGGTAACAATTGGAAATAGAGGAAAATTTTCCCTAGAAAGAGGTTCCCCTAGTACTTCCTCCTCATGAGTCTATGCCAAGAACCCACATTTCTTATTCAGAAAGGTGATCTGCATCCTATGTATTTCCCTCATTCTTCCTGATTTTGCAGACAAATCCTTCCTCACCAGGGGTTGATGGGTTATCTATCTCCCTCTCTTAAGGCCTTAAGGCTTTTGGGAAGAATAAGAGCAGTATTGCTTTTTTCTTGGTATTCAGGAGATACCCAAACCATTGGAAATGAGTAGACAGAAGGAACCCTTAAAGAATTCTAAATACTAAATATGAAACAAGAATAAATATATCACAGGAATCTGTCAGTATTACTGTTGCTCTAGGGGATAAGAGAAGCTGATTCTAAAACTGGTACAGGCCATCTAAAGAGAAATTAAAATTTAAGAGGAGAATAACAATTACAGGAAGCAATCTGACCTTGAAACTGAAGTGTACTTCCTTTAGTTTTTGGTCTAAGCTCACCAACTAACCTCATTGATAATTTCAGTTGCTGTTTAGGGTCATAACTTGTACCAATTCTTAGGGCTTCATCTGCTTTTGTTATTAAAAGTTGTTCACTGCATCTTTTAAATAGTTGCTTTTTAACCTTTTTTTTTTTTAAACCCTTACCTTCCATCTTAAGGCAGAAGAGTGGTAAGGGTAGGCAATGGGGGTCAAGTGACTTGCACAGGTCACAGAGCTGGGAAGTCCCTGAGGATAGATTTGAACCAGGACCTCCCATCTCTAGGACTGGCTCTCAATCCACTGAGCTACCCAGCTGCCTCCAGATTTTTAACCTTTTAAGTGCAGTAAAACTTAAAATAAGCCTTTTTAAAAAAAACCCTTACCTTTTATTTTAGAATCAATACTGTGTATCGGTTTCAAGGCAGAAGAGTGGTAAGGGCAGGCAATGGGGGTTAAGTGACTTGCCCAGGGTCACACAGCTGGGAAGTGTCTGAGGCCAGATTTGAGCCTAGGACCTTCCATCTCTGGGCCTGACTCTCAATCCATTGAGCTACCCAGCTGCCCCTAAAATAAGCTTTTTGACAAGCAGACTGGTTATCTATTTTCAAGATCAGGATGTTAAATGTAACAATAAAGTTAGTCGACTTTAATACACTAAGATGAAACCATTTATGATGATTTTAAACAAAAACATATTTTTGGTAAGTTTAAACACTTAAATACATTTTTTCTCTGAAACATCTTATGATGGAAAGGAAGATAAGGATGGAACTGTCTTCTTGAGGCTCTACTGCTAAAAAAACCTGGTTTACATAACTGATGCATTATTTTTCCATACAGACTGAAATTTCACTGTCCAATGAACATAATTAAAATTAGAATGTTATTTTCTAAACCCACATATATACACGATCACAATTTTGAAATAAAATACCAATAAAGAACTCTAATAGATTTAAGCATTACTTCCTTCTGGCTAGCAGACTGGGAAAGGAAATTTATCAGGACTTCTTATCTATCTCTCTTTACCCCAAAACAGGATAATTGAGAATAGGTCCTTCCTCAAATTGAAAAAAAAAAAAAAAGCCTTAGTTTTAGGTGTAAGACTTTTAAAAAATCCCAAAAGTAGGAGTGTCTCACCAGTTCTAATTGTCTGCTGCCATGATGGGAAACGGTTCATGAAGAACACTGGATGCTCCTCTTTGTTTTGAATAATCTCTTTCTGTTCAAAATCAACCCTTTTCCTCCGTGCAGCAGAAGAGGAAGGTGATCTGAACAGTGAACTGATAGCTGCCTGGTTTCCTTCTCTATCTCAGCCTGGATTTCTGGGCTGGCCCTTGCCTTAAAATCCAAGTAAAGAGTAGTTTGGAGAACTGGGAGCCTAGTGAAGGGACAAAGTTAAAAGGTAAGGGGCTTCTGTCCATATGCCCTCTTTCCTGCAAAATGATGTTGCTCAGCTATTCAACATGAGAGAAAAACAAACCAATTGAAATTTCGCTCAGGCTGCCTAGGCTTGATCTTGTCCTGGTGGGAAGGGCTTGTAAGGATGCTTTTCCCTTTTTCTTAGTTGGGTTGGCTAGTCCCTATCTGGTTCTGACCACAGGCTTGGTAGCCACTCAGCTCCCAAAGCTTCCCTGACAAAAAGAGTCATGGTCACACATCAGGCTTTGGATGTGAGACCCTTGGTTTAAACTAAGACAATAAAATCCCTTTGCAAACTGCATTGTTGCTACAGACTCATTTATGGGGATAATTCTCCAGGCACAACAGGGTTAGCTTGTAAATTGGAGACTGCAAAGCTTGTACCAGTTCCTGGTTCCCAAAGGGAATCTCAGACTAGCAGTTTTGGATTAAATAATGTACCATAAGGTAAATGACAATCCCAGTTAGGTGAGGCTAAGCAAATGCTAAGTACTCTTTTTTCTTAGGTATTCTTCCCTTTTGTATCAGAGACCCTTTCCCAAGAAGATCCAAACCAGGGCTGGAACCATCCTTTTAATATTCATTTTAAGTAGTCCTTTCTCTTACACTTAGCCTCTAGTTATGATTCCTTTCCCAAGCTTGATTGTATCCTGTCAGTATAGTTTGAACACTCCCATCTCCTTGTAGCTATGGCAATGTCAGTCATCTTTCTCTGTCCCTGGATCTCCCCAATGGTATATAAGTTCTCCAAATTCTTTTGTTCCTTGGAGTGGTCATCTAGCGCAGCGGCACTCCCAGAGGGATAATGTCTCCAGAGTCCAGGGTGTAGACCCTGTAAAAGTTTTGGCACCAGACTCTTTGAGTAAAGGACCAGATATTGGACTTATCCCTACCCTGATTAAACAGTGGTTTTTCTGACTACTTTGGTAGTTCTGTGTTTTTTCCAAGTTAACAATTGCAAAGAATGCTATTGTGCTATGAAAAAGAACAAGCAGAATGCTTTAAAAGAAAAACAACTTGGAGACTTTTATGAACAAATCCAAAGTGAAGTGAGCCGAATCAATAGAATATAGTAGTTACAACTATATTATATAATGATCTACTGTGAATGTCTAGCTACTCAGCAATACAATGATTCATGATTATTCTCAAGGGCTTATGATGAAAAATGCTATCCACCTCCAGAGAAAAAGTAAATAGAAAGAAAAGGTAAATAGAATAGAAAAGTAAAAAGTAAAGAAAATGTAGTCTGAATTGTCAATGTAGAATCTAGAAACCCCCAAACTTGTAGCAACATGGGATCTGAAGACCCCCAAGTTTAGTCAGCTTGAAAGATGGAGACCCTAAAGGTTGTCCTTGTTCCTGTGAGAATCCACTTTGAAGGGAATCTCAGCCTAGCTGTTTCAGGATGAATAAAAGACCTTAAGATATTTAATGGACCCAGCTGGGTAGAGTTGGCAAATTTTAATCAAATGCTAAGTACCCTTTTATCCCAGTAGCTTCTCCCATAGTATCAGAGATTCTTTTCCCTAGAAGACCCAGACCTGTGCAGGGACCACCCTTTTAGTGTCCATTGTAAGTAGTCCATACCCTTACACCCTAGCCTTTGGTTGTGGTTTCTTTCCCAAGCCTGTTAATGTAGTTTGAACACTCCCATTTCCTTATAGCCATGGTAATGTCAACTAATCATATCTACCTGTCCCTCCCTTTCCCAAAAGAGCACATAAGCTCCCCCAATTCTTTTATTCTTCAGACTGCGGTTTTTAGGGCTCTGTGTGGGTTTGTGGTGCACAACCCTGTGTAGAGGCCTGAGAGAAAATTACCCGACCCCTCTCCTTAAAGATGTGGGTTTTCTGACTACTTAATAATTCTGTATTTTTTTCCCCAGTTTATGCAAACTCAAGCATACTTCTTAAAACTTTTTTGGGTCTATTTTCTTTTGCAACATGGCTAATAAGGAAATGTTTTGTATGATTGCACATGTGCAATCTATATTAAATGTTTTGCTTTCTCAAGAAAGAGGGAGCAGAGAAAGGGAGGGAAAGAATTTGGAACTCAAAATTTAAAAAAATGAAAGATAAAAATTTGTTTATGTGCAATTGAGAAAAAATAAAGTTATGTGTAAAGAAAGTGAATAGACTATTTCCACAAAAATGTTTATAGAGCTGAGCAAGCAGACATAATGGTAATTGCTTTTTAAAAAAAAAAATAAAGCATTATCTATGGTCTTTTCAATTCTTTTGGAATCTTCTCCTTTGTATTATCTTGTGAATCGATGCCTCATATTCAATCCCCAAAGTAAAATTTTTCTTATCTTCAACACAGAATTTTTTGGTATGAATTTGGCCAGATTTAGTTTTCTTAGTTTTAAGACTTATATGTCCTTGCCATTTACTCATATAATACATCGAAGCCCGTGGCAGTAGTCTGCTCTCAATATCCCATGGTGATCACATTAGATTCCATAGATTCAGTTATCGGATTTTTGTTACTTTCATGAATTCACTTTTGAACTGAAATCAGTCATTAACAGCCTGACACATTAATAGAACTATTGGTGTTACTGAAAATTTTCAAACTTTTTTTTTCTTTGCTTCTGAGAACCCTCGAGCCTTCCATTTATTAGTAATGTCTTTATGCTTGGTTTAATTTATAGTGACTATGTTAATAGGGATGTGGCTCAGTGCTTCTGGTAGTACAACAGTTGTCTGGCAAAGGCTGCATATCAACTCATACCTAATTATCAAGGAGCTAAGAATTATCATTCTTGGCCATCCTTTTCCCTCTACCTCTCGCTACTGTCACTATAAGGTTGAAAAATATTTTGTATTTGTTTGGAGTGTTGGAAAAGTCACCTAGTAGCTAACTTAAGGGGGGAAAGCAAGCTTCCTGCACATACCTAGGTTGGTCACCAAGTGATAAGGACAGTCTAATGATTGGGCCTTCAGGAGTCCTGGGCCACTTCTATATGATATCAAGCCACTAAAAGATAATTTCATCTCTCTGGGTGGTGAAAAAATGTATTTCTAAAGCTCTCTGGAAAAGATTATTTTATTCTGGAGATTTCCCTTTAAATAACAGCTTCTGATTTAATAAGTTTACAAAGTACTTTCCTCCCAACAGCCTTGCAAGGTTGTTATAACATGTCATTTCCCCCATATTCCAGATGATGAAACATGTTCAGTAGTGCTAAGTGACTTGCACAAGGTTATACAAATAGTAAAGGTGAGAGCCAGGATTTGAACTGAGGGTTCTCCTCACCCTAAGTTTTCCCCATACTCTATTACATCATGCCTGCCTACAAAGAACTAAAACCAGAGAAGTCCATCTTCATGACTTTGAATTAAAAAGTCCCCCAAACAACAACAACAAAACCCCTAAGCTTTGTCATGCGGAAAACTTTTTGAGCCAAATAAAAAAATTTTTAAAGGATAGAGCTATTAAAAAAAATTAAATATAGACTCAATACAATGTTATATTTCACTTCATGGTAGTTATTTTCTAAAAGTCAAATTCCTTTTTGTTCATAGGACTTAGATCGGAAGGGGCGTCCAAGAGAATTAATCCAACCATCTTGTTTTATAAATTAAGAAACTGAGGATGAGGGTAGTCAAGTGACTTGTCCTAGGTCATGTGGGTGTTCAAATTGAAGTTTGCTGACTCAAAATACATCACTCTTTGTAATAAACCATCTACAAAATTCCATCAACCTGTGATCTCTCAGCTATTTTTGTCCTTCCCTTCTTTCTGGATTACCTTCAAGTCTCTAATTATACAGCTGCTCCTGTTTCCAGGCATTTACTTATTCCTTTGCTATACACACATGTGACATTCACTTTGAACTAGGCATCTGAGGCTGAGAGATAATTTTAATAGTCTTAGAGCCTTGAAGAGTACTTGAAGGTTATACCTATACTCTTCATTGGAATGCTGCATTAAGAAAAATTGAAGGCTATTAAAAAATTTATCAAGGAACAGCTTCAAATATAGCACCAAGTTTTAACTTCCAAACCATTTTCACTCAGAAATCCAGACATACCCTTGAGAGCAGATTTTAAAAGTTGTAAGGATTTGGTTTTCACAACTTGTATTTATCTTCTAATTTGTTGTAGTACAAAGTTATTCTTTGAGTTAACAGTCAAAAAAAATACGAATTCGGTCAGAGTACAGTTCATATACAACACTGTCCATTTTCATCCCTGAATAAGTCCATTTTATAGTACATTAGTTTCCCTGTTCTCACAACAGGCAGTTTCAATACATGGGTCTCACAGCAGTAAAACAGCCAAACAGCAGCCTATACTGACTGGAATATTGCTCTCTGAACATGACTGCATTCAGGTTTATTAAATATATCTTCTTCTGTTTCTGGAGTAAGCTGGAGATTATTTTTGACTGGAGAAAGTGGGTCTGGTTTCTTACAGGAAGGAAGCTTTTCAGAATTTCTGCAAAATACAAGAACACAATTATATGGCACTTTGTATTTAGATTTTTAAGGAGGAGAAAGGCAACAAATATCTTAAGAAAAATGTTACTCAGTTGGATAAAGGGACACAAATCGTACAAAAGTAATTTTCTATTTATATCCATGAATTGTAGCATATATTCCATCTGATTCACTGGGAGAATCCTCCTCCCTGCAAACCTGCAAATTTGGTTTATTTCTCAGATTCATCCCCAATTCAGGTACCCTGGGAAATAGCACACACCATCTGGCACTGAATGGCAATTGTAAGGAAGGAGCTTTTAGTCCTCTTTTCAATGAAGAACTTATTTAAATACTGACACGATCCTTTGCTTGGGTTACTTGTTTAGGCATTATTTTTCCCATTCTTTGGGTTACTCTGAGAATTATAATCACTAAAGGAAAGAACACATGGATAGTAGAGAGAGGGACTAGACTTGGGATTTTATTGGTAAAGGGAACTTTTTTTTTTTAAAACCCTTAACTTCCATCTTGGAGTCAATACTATGTATTGGCTTCAAGGCAGAAGAGTAGTAAGGGCTAGGCAATGGGGGTCAAGTGACTTGCCCAGGGTCACACAGCTGGGAAGTGTCTGAGGTCGGATTTGATCCTAGAACCTCCCATCTCTAGGCCTGGCTCTCAATCCACTGACCTACCCAGCTGCCCCCTAGAAGGTAGTGATTAACAAGGTTTGCATTAGTTGAGTCATAGCAATAAGATATAAATACAATCTTATATTTCTATAGTGCTTTTCCTTTCTTTCCTCCCTTTTCTTTCACTTTTCTTTTTAATTTTACAGAAAACCCATAATAAGGTAGGGAAGGCATTAATGATTGTGTACCTTAGATTTTCAACTACTCTATAAAGATTATAAGTGATTTGCAAAAGTCTTAAAAGAGGGAAGAATCAGGATAAAGAGTGAAGTTTCTGAATGCCATCTTTACCTAGATGGTGGTGCTACTTTAGAAGCTGAGTTTGCATATTTTTCAGGTGCTTCCTAGAGGAAGTAAAGAAAAATAAATTTCCCTAATAACAAAAGGAAGGGGGCAAAATGGTATCAGGGAAGAGAAACATCAAGAAATATAAATATAGAAAGAGGGAGGAGAATTTTTTTAAATTAGAAGATACACACTTCTTAAATTCAAAATTTTTCCACAGTTCACTGATTTTGATCTGTAGTCCTGGCTTGTTTTCAGCATTGTGATGATTTCTCTTCTGTGCACTTGTGAGCTTCTTGCTTAGTCCACTGACTTTGGCTGAGACTAGTGGTTTGATCTTATTTGTAGAAAGAGATCCTGTTGAATTGGATTTGGAGAGCCCAAGAACCTGTAGTTTTAAATGCCACATAAAATTAGCAATATCTCCTTCCTATCTTTAACATATTTCATACTATACTTCACACAAGTCTTATCAAGATCAAGTTAATATTTTACATATTACTTTGTTTTAAATGGACATCCTTCCGATTCATTTCACTTGACTGCAAATTTTAAGATGGTATTCATTAGGTCTTTTATAATTCCCTACCAAAATGAATTTCCAATTATCGTTGAGATGAAGAAAAAAATGGTAGGTTTTCTCAGAAAGAGTAACTTGACAAACACAAGATGTCACTATTCTCTTAGGAAAGGAGTGCTCCAGTGATAGGACCCTAGGATTTGTAATCATTTGATATTTTGCTAAAAAATAAATTCATCAACATTAAATATAATCATCACTATCATCATTTATTTACATTAGACAATGGAAAAACAAAGAAGCATAAAATATGATCCTGGTCTTTGAGAAAATTAATCTAACTGGGAGAAGACAAATTATAAGCAATAAAAAAAAGCATATTCTGCCCTTATTAATTGCAAAGTGCAAAATAAGTGATACAGGCAAGAAATACTTAAAAGTTTGGAGGAAAGAGTATCTCTGTTAAAAGGCTGGACAATCAGAGAAGTAGGACTTAAGCTGAGCCTTGAGAAAATAAGACAAGAAATGAAGAGAGGACATTTCAGATAAGAACAGAGTAAGTAAAAATTCAGAGGTAGGATACCTGAGGAGCAATAAGTAAACCAATAACTAAAGCAGAGGTTTTGTGAAGGGAAAAGCAGTGGGAGGAGAGAGGCAAGGGAGGTAGAGAATTGTATAAGGTCTTGAATACAGACCTGGGGCAGGTTGGCATTGTAAGGAACAGTTGGCACAGAGAAAGTTTGGAACATTGGAAAAGCAACTTTGAGTGACAGGAGTGGTGGTTGAAGGGAGAAAAAGAGGCTTGTGGGAGAAAGAACCTTGGGAAAAGGGTCTTCATCTCTGGACTCTGAAGGAGACGGAGGACTTTTACTTGACCTCTGAAGTCTACCAAGACTACCTGAGGGTTTCCCTAGATTTCTATTTCCCTGAAGACTTGACAGGTTTCTTACTTCTTAACTATAACATCTAAGAAGAATTTAAACATCTGCCAGTGGCTAGAAGGGGCCTCTGGACCCGACAAGCTTGCTGGGCCAACCTCGAAGACTCATTGTCCTGTCCTGTGCCAGTTTAAGAGAGACCCTCATAAACCTTCTGTCTAGTTTAGTTTAGCTAGCAGATAGAGGAGAGGGAGTGAAAACGCCTGGCCAGGTTCCAAGGACCTCATTTATTGTTGTGACAGGACAGGGCTACCTAACCGTACTCACCTCACCTAACATTGATACTTCAATATATTAAATTAATTTATTATCAAATCAGCAGTCAGATAAAACTCCTTTGGGGACACAGTGGCAATAGAGGGAAAAAGAAGGATTTGGGAGAGACTGTCTATCAAGCTTTGGCTACGCAAAGTCCAAGACTGCCAGTCATTCAGTCTTTCCCCAACAGGGTTGGGTTCAGTAAGGGTTTTTTGGGGGTCCAGGCAATTAAGTTAAGTCCTGGAAAACAGTTTATACCCAAACCCAAAGAAGCCCCTAACTTAACTGGGCACTGACTTCTGTCTATCTCTGTCCTCTACACCAGTCACAGAGACAACCTCTTGATACCCTCTGTTGTAATATAAATTAATACAATGTTTAAGATTAGTTATTTGGGAGACTTAGCAAGCGGGGCTGGAGAATTCTAAATGGAATGGGGAAGCAGGAAGTTTTGTTTCTCTCTCTGAGATGGACTCCATGTTGGTTGGGGACAATTTGTAACTAACTGACCCCCTGGGAGACCTCAGAGGAAGTGGAGTTTGTATCCTAATATCCTGGTATCCCAGTTTATTGCCTTGTCTTGTCTCTTACTTACCCTTCCTCAGAACCCTGATAATATTTAAGTTAACCCTCAGTTTTCCCCCATAAAACCTCTAAGTAAAGGTGAAGAGTTCCACAATTAATGCTCCACACAAACATGAGCCCAGCTATTCAATTAACATCTTTGGGACATCACAAAATACAGCATCAACTTTATCTCTTGATGGACTGATCTGAGATCAATGGACAAGAGTGAGATTTTTTGGGATTTTGGTGAGGAGCTCATGAAAGCTGGGTTATTTCTTTGTAGACCTTTGCCCCACCCATATCTTGCTAGCAGTTTTCCTTTCTTTTTAGTTTTTTGAATTGCATTTTAACTGCTTGTAGAAATGCCTGTACTTAGGGGCAGCTGGGTAGCTCAGTGGATTGAGAGTCAGGCCTAGAGATGGGAGGTCCTAGTTTCAAATCCGGCCTCAGACACTTCCCAGCTGTGTGACCCTGGGCAAGTCACTTGACCCCCATTGCCCACCCTTACCACTCTTCCACCAAGGAGCCAATACACAGAAGTTAAGGGTTAAAAAAAAAGAAAAAAAAAAGAAATGCCTCTACTTGAGGGTATTATAATATCATTCTAATAAGAAGTTTGAACCTTGGGCTCTAGGTGATCCACTGTACCAGATATAATAAGCTAATAAGCTGAATTAGAGGAGGGATGAGGAAGGTTATTTATGCAAAGAAAGAATGGGAAGTAAACTCCATGGTTTTAAGATTGGTAACTGGGAGAATATGATGATATTTGAAAAATAATAAAGGTTTTTGGCACGGGGGAAATCTGCTTTTATAAGAAATATGCTAACTCAGGGAGAAATTCAGTGCTGAAACAGGAAATAGGTCAGAGTTAAGAGTAGATTTGGGAACAAGCCATGGAGTTGATCTTCTAGGGCACTAGTATCAAACTCAAATAGAAATGGGGTTATACATAAGGATCCTTGCAGACCAAACATTGACTTAGAAAACTACATATTAACATTATGTTTTACTGTAGTTTTATTTGGTTAAATATTTCCCAATTACATTTTAATGTCATTCTTGGCAGTATTGCAGGACCAGTCTCTGACACAGTGTCAGAGAAAACAGCTCTAAGCCATCATGTTGAAGACAAGATCTCTAAAAAGGAAAAGAATTTACAGAGAGCATAAAGCAAGGTCACTATGACAACTACATTTGAATATTAAATAGCTACCTTAAATTTTCACTAAGTAAAACCTAAAGAATACCATATTAAATGACTAACACAGACAAGTAGATGTTGATTCCTTTTCCTCTTTTGTTTAGCCTTTCAAGCCCTCATTTATTCAATGCCTTAGGAATTCTATGAATAAAAAAACAATTTACCTTGTTCCCTAGGGTTGAGTCTTTTCTTTTAGCAAACAGAGACAAATGTGAATGAGAGCTCTGTGACCTCTGATTATGAGATGGCTTGGAACTACAGTCAGATTCCTTAAAAAAAAAAAGTATTTATATGGATGAGAAGTTAGTCAATAAACAGGTACAATAGTGCACATCTGGTGGAGCTTTGAACTGATCTAGCCATTCTGGAAAGCAACGTGGGACTATATCCAGCTATTTATACCAGTAAGCACATTGCCCCCCAAAATAAAAACTTATGGGGATCTATATGTTTAGACATATATAGTGACTTTTTTTTTGGTAATAGTTCGGAATTGCAAATTAAAGAGCTACCTTCCTATTGAGGAATGGCTAAAGAAATCATGTTATATGAACATAATGGATTATTATGTTATGAAAGAAACAACTAAACAGACAAATTCAAAGGAAACTATATAGATTTATGAACTAAGGAAGAGCAAAGTGCGCAGAAACAGAACAATTTATATTTATGTAAAAGTTTAGAACTGATCAATGTAATGATGAACTAAAAGAATGAAGATAAAACATGCCACGTATCTCCTGACAGTCAGTAAACTTAAATACATTTTTGGCCAAGGCTAATATGAGAATTTTTTTTTTAGGGTTATACAGCTACGTACAATGTACTTTGCTTTTTAAAAAATCTACTCAGTGTAGGAAACTAGGAGGTACAGATAAATAAAAAACTTGTTCATTGAAAAATGAAATAAAAAAAAAGAAAAATATTTATAATGACAATATAGAATACTGTCTAATACTTATGGTGCTCAGGTGAATCAAAATAAGATATTAGGTTGCGTAAAGTTTTAATATTAGACTTATTATATTTTAATTACTTGAGAAATGGCAAAATTGACTAATATATGATAACCAAGTTAAACAAAATATTAACAAAAACATCCTCTCTTTAACCATTTTTATATAGGAATATATTATATCATGGAAGCAAGAAAATGGATTATGTTACCTTAATTCAATGTGAAAAAAAAAAGTGTAAAGTACACTGTTTACTACTCCATTCCCTCTGTTTATATGATTACCGGGAATGAGATAATAATTAGCTATTCTGGCTTAATTAGAAATTGTACTACATACACATACCCTACCCCCATGGGGATGGTCTATATGTATTTTATGTAGTACAATTTCCAATTAAGCCAGAATAGTTAATATACTTATAAATATATAAATAAATAGAGTTTATTTATATATTTATATATAAATTTATTTATAAATTAAAAATATACCTAAAAAGAAAAATGATCTGAATTGTGCTCTTTCACAAAAGGATTATTAAAGAAGACAGGAAAACTGAGTGGAAATATATTTCTGAAGTTCTAGCAGCTAAAAAAATACAATAAAATGATCAGTGCCATGTCCCACCCCATGGAATATCAAATACTAACAAAATATTTATTATGTATCCATTTGTACATAAAAATTTTCCAAAAAATTTCACATACTGCTTAGTAGATAATAATTCCATAATTTTGAAAACATAAACAATTGAAATAGGAGTGCACACACTAATCTAGGAAGAATACTTTGATAGGATTTCAATTTCACCCAGGAGGATACTTATCTACCAATGTGGATCAAGAACCACCCACCTCATACCTTCCTCATTTATGGTTTGTGGTCTATCTTTCTATTGAATAGGATATATTTGCATTAAGAAATTCTATAGCTTTCACAGTTTCACACAATGCAAATCACAGGAAAATGACAAGAGGTGAGTTTTCATGGATAATGAAATCATATTCTTTCACAGATTAATATAAAAAGAAAGCTTTATTAAATGACTGACCTCTGAGTCGGAATCTTTGCTTGATAGGTGAGAGAGCCTTGAGGAATCCAAACTGTTCTGTGATAGTTCCAAGCTTTCCTGAGACTGTGAAGAACATTCCATTTCAGGAATGGAGACTGTTTCACCATCAAAATCATCACTGCTTTCTTGAGACAAACTAGACATTTCATTATTATTCTTAATCAGAGGGGTTGAAGGTTCACTTTTTCTTGAAAACTGTTGCAAAACTACACTTGGAGATGGGCTAGGAGTCCTTGAAAAATTCTGCAGATTTCCTGACCAACTAAAGCAACTTCTTAGTGTTCCTAAGGTGGGTGGTGAAATTGTCCTTGTGAATTTATTCTCAGAAGAAAGAGAATCATGATCAGATGCTTCATTTATATCATCCATATTCTGATCACCTGGATTCTGAGCTACATCTATATCAGTAGGCTTCTGGCCATCCATATCATCTGATTCATTTAGCTCAGCCTGCACATCTGGGACAGTAGTGTCACAGACAGGTTGGTTGCTTCTGTGTTTTGCTGTGAAGTCAGCTGCATCCACAGAATTACAGAAAAACCTAAAAGAGTTCAAAAAGTCTCATTAGTGCTAGGAAAATAGCAATAATGGTAAGTGTGAGTCATATTCAAAGTATGAACTTTTTTTTCCAATTTAAATATTTTTAGGAGGTAAATATATTTTATGTATACTTGAGTGATACATTCAGTCTAGAGCTGGATAGAACTTTCATTTTACAGATAAGAACACTAAGGCCAGAGAGGTTAAATGAATATGACCCAGTTCACACAGGAATTATGGGTCAGAGGTAGAATTAGAACTTAGGTCTTCTGAATCTAGAACAAGTGTTCTTTTCACTGTACCATGCCAATGCCTCATTGTGGCATGAAGGCAATCTACAGTGTTCAAGTTACTTCAGGGTAACTAGGCTCTATTAGATTCTGTAAAGATAGAAAGGGTCTGAGTAAATGTCCACTTCCTGTCATATCAAGATCAGTCTAAAGATCATCACTTCCTAAGGCTGGTAATAAAGTGAGGAATTCTGAGTGCTCCACTAATTCACTGAAGACTAAGCCTTAGGAGGGATTATCTCTACTGATAGGGAGTGGGTGAACGGGAAACTCACAATCATAAAATCAAGGATCTTTTGAAGTGAACTATATTTTAGAGAAAGAAAAAAAGTAAAATGACTCATTTCTCACAACTAATCATTTGAGAGGAAATGTACATTGATGAAAATATTGTGGAAGTTATGAGGTAGAATCTGGGTTCAGATCTTGGTTTACACTTCATCTATGTGATCATGAACAACTCATTTAATACCTTTAAGCCTTTGTTTCCTCATGTGTAAAATAAGAGTAATACTAGTTTCACTACCTACATGATGGGATTGTTTTGACATTTCTGTTACTATAGCTAGAGGCAACTATAGTTATGTGTAGTGTATTTTTACTAGTTCCAATGAATACACAGATGTTCTTTATCTTATTCTCAATAAAATTGCTTTTTGACTCCCAAAAGGGAAAGAATTATCTATCACAATACCTGGAAGATAGTAAACATTTAATAAATTCTCTATCTTTGTACCTTATAATGTCTAACCCAGTGCTTTGCATGTGGTTGCTCTCAGTTAAATATATCTAAGAGTAACAAGGCATCCTAGAAGCCATCTAGTCAATATGTATCTGATAAAAAATACCATCTACAAAATCTCTTAACTTGTAGTCAACAACTCTTTGTTCACGGCAGCCCTGTTCCATTCTTGGCCAGCTTTAAGTGACTATAGTTTTTTTCTTACATCAAAGCACAAATCTCTTTGTAAATTTTACCCTGAAAATTCAACTTCTGTTCCCAGGGGTCAAATACATCTGATATCTTACACATGAGAGTCCTTCAAATAGTGAACACATGTCACATGCCTCCCCTAATTCTTTTTAGTTTCTCCCAGATAAGCATTTCTAGTTCCTTCACCTGATCCTCCCTGACTGCCCTTCTGAGACCAATATTTTTTAGCTCTAAAATGTGGTATCTAGAACAAAATAAACACAATATTGCTTAATAAACTCCTGTGGCTTCCAATACCTCTAGAATCTAATATGAACTTTAGTATTTAAAGTTCTTCACTATGATCCCTTCTGATCTGTCTGGTCTACTTAAACTTTATTCTCTCCTCTCAAAACACTACAATTTGGCCAATGTCCTCTATACTGTTCTAATAAATGAGAATCTATCTTTTGTCTCTGTCCGTGCTTTTATACTGACTGTCCTCCATGCCAGGAATGGTCTATAACCTCAAATTCATTTTTCTTAGAATCCCCAAGTTTCTTAAAGATTCAGCTTAAGTGTGATGTACTGTGAAAGAACTTTCATAGCTGCCCATTCCACAAATCTCTATTAATTCTGCTTCCCCCTGTTGATTATTTCCTATTTATCTCCTATATACCTTGTTTGAACATAATGATTTGTGTTGCTCTCTGCCCTCTCCCCTCCCCATTAAAATTCAAGTTTTTGTGTGTGTGTATGTCTGTTTGTCCCTTCCACTGAGTAGGGTACCTGGGACATGGTAAGTGCTTAATAAATGCTTACTGGCTGACTGACAAGGCCACTATCCTAGTTCAGATGCTCACTACATCTTTCCTGGACTATTGCAAGGGGTTCCTAAATAGTCTCATTGTCTTACATCTTTCCTTTCTAATCCAACTTCTACATGCCTTCCAAAGAGATATTCTTGAAGTACAAGTCTGACTGTAGCATTCTCTCACTCAATAAACCCCAGTTCTCTACTGCCTCCAGTACAAATTTTAGATTCCTCTATTGGGCTTTTATAGTCCTATCTTTGTCTTCACATTCTTGATTTAAATTGACTTTCTTGCTGGTCTTTACACAGGACTCTACACCTCTCATCTCTAAGGCTTTGCACCACTCTTTTCCATGCCTGGGATGCAATCCTTCCTCCTCTCCTCTGCTTAGAATCCCTAGTTTTCTTCAAAATTGTGCTCAAGCACGACTTTCTACCTAATACTATTCAAAGTCCTCCCAGTGCTACTTACTACCTCCTCTATTATCCTTTATTTATTTTGTATGTTCTTTAATATACGTGTTATTTCCACAGTTACAAAGTGAGTGATTTGAGGATAGAGACTATTTTATCTTTGTCTTTGTACCCCTAGCTCCTAGCCAATGGCTGGAACACAAAAGGTATTAAATTAAGCTTGTTAGTGACTGAAAGAGTAGAGTTGAAAGAATAATAGATTCTGTTAATATGATTATACCTGCTTCTAGTCCCCGGAACCACAATAGCACCACTTTCTTCATTTCTCTTCTGCAAAAAGGATGCAAATTTGTTTCTTACTTTAGGCTGAGCAGTCAAGGTTTCTTTACAGGAAATATCATGTCCTGTGTCAGGGATGAATGCTTCAGAAAACTTCAGTGGCTTCTTATCTTCACAGTTCTCTTTCTTGGTTTTCTTAGTAGTTGAAAATGAATACTGGGATAAAAGATCATCTTCTGATAGTTCCTCTAAACACAAACATAATGTGCAAAATTGTTTAACTTAGAGGAAAAAACATATTCCATTGTATGTATAAATGTTCTGAGAATGGATTTATTTATTTTTTATGACTCACTTCTAGTAGCTAAGTTAAATGGATCACATAAAAAGCCCCTTAAAGAGTTTTTGAATTTCACAAATGAGTAAATAAACATTTAATGCCTATTATATCTGCAATTATATAATGAATGACCCACACCAAAAATTTAATACATAATTAATTTTGTCCTATTTTTAAATGTTAAACAGATGCTTTAGGCATTCTGTTGGAGGAAACTTTGCACATATAAATAAATGGCCTCATGGTAATGAGAAGTCTAAATAAAGAAAGTACAAACATAATAATTCACAAGCAAATGTGATTAATTTAAATGCTTTGGTTTTCATAACAACAGCTCTAGATGCCATACGCTGAATTTTAAGTGTATTTCTTTGAAAAGTACATGGTATGATTATATCATGTAGTTACATCTCTAGTTTCAAATCCATTCGTTTGGTCAGTATTTAATTAGTGTGTACACTGGCCTTGGGTGGAAGGCGAAGAGATAAAAAGCAGATATGAAGATAAAGTCAACAACTTCAAAAAGCTTATAGATCAATGGAAGAAATAACATGTATATGTAAAGGTTTGTTATCTCAATGCACAAAGATGATAATTGTCCCATGACATACCATAAAGAATGACAATAAAAAGAGGTAGAGATTATTTCTAGCTGGGGCAGAGAAAAGATCAGAGAAGACTTTATGGAGAGGAAGCATTTAACCTGTGTCACGACTTGGTAGGATTTGGACCAAACAGAGATAGGGAAGGTTGAAAAGGGAATTCTGGACACAGGGAAGAGAGGAGGCAAAAAAAATAATTATTAGGCTAGGAGGTATTTGTGTTTTGCTTTTATTGTCTTAGTAATCACTAGTGGGATAGTAAATGTTTGCTGAATTTAATTGAATAGTTGGAGAAAAGTCTAAAAAGGTAGGTAAAGACCATGGAAGACCATGAAGGTTAAGATAATGCTTTATTTAGACTTCATTCTGAAAATATTGAAGAGTCATACATTTTTTGAATAAAGGTATAAGAAGATTATCATTATGCTTTAGGAGTATTAATTTGGCAAGAGGGTCTCAAATGTACTAAAAAGTGGAAGCTACATTATATAGTTAAAAGAACATAAGATTCGGTCAGGAGCCCTGGGTTTGAATCTTGAATTAAATATGTTTGTGACCTTGAGATATTATTTAACTGTTCTGAGCTTTTGTTTCTTTCATCTGTAAAATCTTAAAGTTTGACTAAATGATTGCTAAGATCCTTTCCAGGACTGATGACTTAATAAGTTTAGGGACATTCACAATAGTCCAACTTTCTGGGATAAAGGGACTTTAAGCCAGAGCAAGGGCAATGGGAATCAAAGGAAGAAATGGGTGTATGAGGTTGCAGAAGAGCAAAATTGACAGGTTTTGGTGACTGAGGGGAAAAAAAAAAGTTAAACATCTATGAGGAGGCAGCTGGGTAGCTCAGTGGATTGAGAGATGGGAGGCCTTAGGTTCAAATTTGGTATTAGTGGTACATCTAAATAATGTTGAGTAATAGAAGTTGAAATGTAGGAAGAGAAAGAAAGGAGCCAAAGGAATCAGAAAGAATATCTGGAGGTGGGGAAATCAGGTGATAGTTCAGCATAAAGGAAGCTAAGAGTTTCAGAAGAAAGAAAGGCGTGGCTAACAGTATAAAATACTGCTAAAATACCAAGGATGAGAACAGAAAAAGCAACTGGATTTGGCGATTATGCTATCACCAACAACCTTTAAAAAAGCATTTCCAACTTAGTACCAGGGACAAAAACAAATGAATAATGACTAACTTTCACAGTTTTGTCCCTTACAGGGGACAGATAAGAGTTGGCCCTGGAGTCAGGAAGAGCCGAGTTCAAGTTTGACCTCAGACACTATTTGTAGTGACCCTGTTTCAGTTTCAAATGCAAAATGGGAATAATTATAGCATCTAATTCTTAGGGCTGTCATGAAGATAAAGAGATAATATTTGTAACGTGCCTAGCAAAACTTAAAATGAAATGTAAATGCTAATTATTATTATTACTATTATTATTCCACCATTAAAAAGTATGAAATCTTTAATTTTTTTTCTAACAGAAACAGGATATAAGTTTTCTCCTCTCTTTTTTTTTTTTTGTCATTTATATCCTGTGGGGAAAGACAATGAGGTAGGTTGTAAGTTTTGGTACAGAGAGAATATCTAGTTTCTAGAATTACTCTTTCCCTTTATTTATCACTATTTAGATAAGCTCTGAAAGTTAGGTAAAAAGTGGGGAAAGTGTATGGGTATGACACCTCACCATAATTATTTATAAAAATTTGAACAAGGACAGGGGTAAGACATTGTTTAATTCTGTGAAGGAAAAGCCAGAACCAATATGTCTGAGTTAAAAGAAGGCTGATTAGAGCCATATATAAATGGAAAAGGCTATTTGGAAATACAGTTACTTCCTTGTTACTGGCAGCGAATGAGTGGAGACTGGATGACTTTAGAGCAGGATGACTGCAAAAGACTGCACCTTTAAGTAGAAGGCTAAATTGAGTGGATTTTGAATTATTTCCTAAACCTAAGATTCTATGACTTTATAATGACTTTAGGATATAGAAATCAGAAAAATCTAAACAAATCTATCTGGATTATTTTGTGTTAGAAAGCTACCAATTAACATTTCAATAGCCATTTTAACTATGTAGGTGCACGTTTATATCCCTGTATGTGTGTGCATAAAATACGAAAATTTGGGGAAAGGCAACTATTTAAATAAAGCTGATCTAATCCTAAAACATATGTCCAATCAATCAACATTTATTAAGTACCTACCATCTGCCAGACACTGTGTTAAGCATTCTATCCTGAAGGAAATTATAATAAATGATGAAGACTCAGGTTCAAAGAATAATAAAGTTAATATAATTAGCACACAGTTAAATGATGACACTAAATATGTTTGTTATTCAAATTTATGAAACAAAAGTAAAAATTATTTAAGGAGATTTATTTAATTGTTTATGTAGTTAATAAGTATAAATTGCTAAGGGAAAGAAATGGGAAAGAGAATGATATAAGGCTTAACATGTAAAACAAAAATATCAGCAAACAATCCCAACCAATTAGAGAAAAGTATCAGGTTACAAAAAAAAAATTAGTGAAGGCTTACCCTACTATTATTACACTCTTATAATGTTTCACAAAAACAAAATACCTACCACTTCTTGTTCTTTTTATAAATAGCTGCTTCTTTGGAAGATTAAGTCCCTTAGTACTGATAATTCTCTCAGTGCCAGCAGTAGTACATCTCTCTGGTAAACATGTAGTATTTGTAATAACATCTAATTTAGGCCTAGGGCAATGGTTCCTATTCCAAATGCTATTCACATTCAGTGGTTTCTGACTAGGTGCTTTGTCATTCCACCCTTGACTTCTTGAATGGTGAGGCTAGAAAATCAAAAAAACAAAACAAAATACAATACCCATATGAATGGGAAAAGTCAACTTACTTTCCTTTTGTGATCAATATAAATTATATATAAAGTATATAAATATGATAAATTACCCTTGTAAAGAACAGTTGTTGAAGATACACCTGCCCCTTATTAACATTTCTACTTTGGCAGTCTTACACTTTTCATGAAATATCTTGTGTTCCTAGGTCTTTTTCTCTTCAAGGAAGTGTAAGTGACCTTGATTGATTATCTCTAAGAAACAAAGAATAGGCCTGACCAAGATAGTAGAATAGAGAACCTTATCTTAACTGTTATTGCACAAAGAAGGCCTGAAAATGTAGTTTTTTTTAAATTTGAGGAATAATTTAGACAAAATATGAAGTAAAACAATACTCTTTAATATTTTTCTATTGCTAAGTGAGCACTATTTAAACATTAAGTTCAGTTTGGTGGAGACTTCAAAATATACATTCTCTATTCATCTAAAAATAAATGTCATAAAACAATATGTATAACAACTTTTCCCTCTTTTAGAACATGATTTAGGTTTAAAGAAAAATTATTTTAATTATAAAACTGTAATTCATGTTAGATGCATATATGGTATATTTCTATTGCATTATTAAATAAAAGGTTCTCTTAGGACAATATATACATAATATATAAGAGAAGCCACCTTACCAAGGCCAATCATTGGGAATAAACCAGGAGGATGGCCCCAACCCACTAGGTAGGATGGTTGCAAAGCACAATGTAATAGAAAGAGAACTGGGTTGGGGTGTCAACAAATCTGGAATTCAATTCCAGTTTAGCTACTTGAGGCATGATGGAGAAGTAGCTAGCATGCTGGTCTTGGGAGTCGGAAAAAATCTAGGTTCAAATCCTACTTCTTACCTTTCTCTTTATCAAAAAATTGAGGGGGGTAGATTCAATGGCTTCTATAGTTCCTTCCAACACATATCTGGAATCCTATTATGTTAATTGTTACCTGATGGGCAAGCAGGCATGCAGTCACTTTATTTCTCTGAGACTCAGTTTTCTCATATATAAATTTAGAGATTTGGGGTAGATTATTTCTGAGGTATTTTTCAGCTCTAAATTTTATAATCAGATTGCATGACAATAAGATGCAGATAGATAAAACTGAACTGGTAATTAGGTTTGATTAGAGGCATAAAAAAGGAAAAATTAAGTAGCTTGCTATGTAATTACAAGAATTTTTTTTCCTTAGGTATCTGTGTAGAAAGAAAAGGAAGAATCAGGCAGAATTCTGAATTTCTGAATATTTGTGGCTCTAGCAAAACTATACTTGAAAAATATGAGGCTACTTGCTGTCCTTACAAATTTGACATTCCGGGCCCAGAAAGGGAAGAAAAAGATACTTTAGGGTTCTTTGAGCAAGAACAAGTCTTAAGAGTCACTTTTAAGCCTTCCAAATGTCAATAGCAATACAGATTTGGGGTTAGAAAGGATTTAAAAGATCATCTAGCCAAATCTTCCCATTTTCAGGTCAGTCTTCCAATAACATTTATTAAATGTCCACAATGTACCTAGCTCTGTGCTAGGGATACGAAGAAACACAAAACATGTTCCTAGGCCTCAAATGAACTTACAGTTTAATGGAGGGAGATAATATAAATAACTATGTACAAACAAGAGATGTATATGGTAAATTGAAGATAATTAACAAAAGGAAAGCACTAACACTTAGGGGATTTGGGAAAGGCTTCTTGTATAAAGTAGAATTTTAGCTGGGATTTGAAGAAAGACAAGAGGCAGAGATGGAAGAGAGGGCATCATAGTGAAGGTGAAGAATAAATTAATATATAGCTCAAAGTAATATAGGTAGGAGACAGCTTCTAGGAATGAAAATAAGATGGTTGGTCAAGGGTACAGAAATCAAATAGTCAATCAAATAATATTCTTAAGTGCCCACCATGTTCCTGGAACTGTGCTAAGTGCTTACTGGTCAGAGAAGTGCAAGAAGAAATAGGAAAGTATCAAGTTACAGAAGACAAAGAAATTTCAAAAAGGAATAGTTAGATCAAGAGTAACATGTCATTAAAAAAAAGTCAAGAAAGATGAGGATAGGACAAAAGCCCAAACAACTACAGCTGTTAACATAAACCTGAATAAAAAGCTATTTCAAAAACATGTTTGTTGATGTATAATATAACCATATAGTGCCTTAAAGTTATTCTTTACCCATGGATAGACAATGTAACTTCTACAAAGACAAGCTATAGCAAAGCAAACAAAGTTGTTCACTTTTAATCTTAAGAGTAAAAAATCATTACTCAAACTTAAGGACTAATTAGGTAAATATTTACCAAATGAAGACAATGGTACACCTTCAAAAATTTATTGAAATATGTTCTTTAAATGGTAGTAAACAAAAAATGTTACCGTAGCAGTGTCTGGGTTATAGTTATCAATTTGTTCCATTGTATTTATATCTTTATTACCAAGTGCAATTTGAAAGGCAGTGGTATCATCAGTATATCTAAAGGTCAATCTAATTAAGGAAAAGCAATGAACCGCATTATCTACCATAGAAAAGTCTATCATTCAATAGGTGAAAATATTATTATCATTGACAATAAATGAAAAATCTATCTATCTATCTATCTATCTATCTATCTATCTATCTATCTATGTGTATATATATATATATATATATATATATGTATATATATATATAACCACATGCTTAGTATACACAAGCTTGCTTTCTTACACCAAGTTCTTAATTTACATATTTGCATATGAGTGAGATGAAGGAGGGAGGAAGGACAAGATTCTGGGGAGTGCTTTGTCAGGCTGGAGCCCTAGAGGACTAGATATCTGGGAGTTCCTAAATGAGAAAGGATAGTCTAAGCAGGTAAAGGTAGCCTCTCCTACTGTATTCCTACATCTTCAAATATCTCTCTTAATTTGCTGGGCTATTAAGAACCAATATTATCTTTGAACCAGAACAATGACCCTAGGGATACATATTACTCTCAAATTAGTCCTCATTTTATAAAATGTTACATGTCCAGCTTTAAGTAAATGCAAAAATGATTCATATGCTACCGTTAAGTGATTATTTGTAAACTAAAAGCTTCTTCTAAAATGTTACCCTGAAAGAATAACTTAAATAAAAAAAACCAAACAGATAAGTTTAAAAAATAGCTAAGACCTAAATTTCCTTATGCTAGAATGTGTTACAGAAAACATTTTCAATACAAGTATAGATGAAGGACAGTAAAATTCCACCATTCAATTCACAAAGGATACTGTCCAGCATAATGTAGTGTATCTGGATTGATGTCATCTTCATAGGCATTAAGAGGAACAAGTTTCCTTTTGATGGGATCGAAAACTAGCTGGTAAAGAAAAGTATTGTTGGCTCGAATAAATCCCTTGATATATTCTTCTGGTACTGTTATATTCATCTTAAGATAATGCCCAATTTTCTTGATAACCTAATAACGGACACCAAAATGTTACTCATGAGTCATCTTCAATTAAACAAGAAAACAATGACATTATCCAAATACCTCGAGGTTTTAATAGTGTGTTTTATTGTAACATTGGGGAGGATAAGAAAATAAAAATGACTTATTCCTGCATAAATAGTTACAGATGGGGAAGCCCAGATGAAAACTAATATCAAAATGACAACATCTACCCTCAGTTTGCATTTCTTCATACAACAAATTAATTTATTTGGAGATTTAAAAAATCTCTACTCAAAAGCTCTTAGGTTAGAAACAGTTAACTAATTTAGTTGAATTCCCTAAAGATTATTTGCATTGTCTTAAATTGTAAAATTTATTTAGAGGATAAATAGACCAGTGAATTTAGTTATTCTGGTGAAAAATTAACAAATTAGAATTTTTACAAAGGCAACAAGAAATAAAGAAAATAAAAGATGTATAATTAGAAAGGAATCAATTCTATTCTTGATTCTACAAAGTATCTCTCTTTAGGGCTTTCTGTATCGAGCGCTCCATTTTTTTTAAAATAGAAAATAATACTTCATTTCAAACTAAGGCAAAAGTTAATTTAGAAAATATTAAAAGGATTAATGCATTGCTAGTGGAGTTGTGAACTGATCCAACCATTCTGGCTGGCAATTTGGAACTACGCTCAAAGGGCTACAAAAAAATGCCTGCCCTTTGATCCAGCCATACCATTGTTGGGTTTGTACCCCCAAAAGATCAGAGATAAACAGACTTGTACGAAAATATTTATAGCTGCGCTTTTTGTGGTGGCAAAAAACTGGAAAGGGAGGGTATGTCCTTCAATTAGGGAATGGCTGAACAAATTATGGTATATACTTGTGATGGAATACCAATGTGCTAAAAGGAATAATAAACTGGAGGAGTTCCAGGTGAACTGGAAAGACCTCCAGAAACTGATGCAGAATGAAAGGAGCAGAGCCAGAACACTGTACACAGAGACTGATATACTATGGTAAAATTGAATGTAATGGACTTCTGTACCAGCAGCAATGCAATGACCCAGGACAATTCTGAGGGATTTATGGTAAAGAACACTACCCACATTCAGAGGAAGGACTGCAGGAGAGGAAACATATAAGAAAAACAACTGCTTGAATGTATGGGTTGGGGTGGACATGATTGAGGATGTGGACTCAAAACTACCACACCAATGCAACTACCAACAATTTGGAAATAGGTCTTGATCAAGGACACATGATAAAACCAGTGGAAATGTGTGTCGGCCAAGGGTGGGGGGAATGCGGGGGGTGAAGGGGAAAGTAGGAGCATGAATCATGTAACCATGTTAAAAATGAATATTAATAAATGTTTAAGATTTAAAAAAAAAAAGGAAAATATTAAAAGGTTCCTAGCCACCAATGTGAGATGCATTATGTTGAAAATGAATGAATCTGAAGCTTTAGAATAATGATATACCATGTTTTTCTAAAGGAGGTAAGGTCATTCCAATGTGCAAAATTATTACCTATTGATAATACATAACAGTACCAAAGGAAATAAATAGGCTATTAATAGACTGGGTTGATTTATGATTTCATCAGTTTAGGGAGCTTTTTTCAGTCACTAGACCTGTTCTACTAATTGCTTAATAATAGGCAAACGTTCTATAACTTATAGATTTAGAAAGTTGCTTGGAGAGGAAGTTAGGTGACTTGCCCAGGATCACAGTCAGCATGTGCCAGTAGGCCTGAACCCAGGTATTTTGACTCCAAGGCTCTATGCTGTATAACAATGCCTTTCAGATGTACTAGAACATTTCAAATCTATCTTCCATCAACTGGTTTACTCTATTACTAACTATAAAACAAACTAGCCATAGAGACTAAGTTTGAACTGAGTAAAATGATGCATACCTTTATAATATCAGGATTATTGGCTATTTTTAGTAGTTTGCAAGCCTTGGCTAAGCCAATCCCATGGAGTGATGAGAGATAGTCACAGCCTGACAGAATACACATGTAACGAAATTTTTCTTCCGTGAACACATCCCCAAGCTGTCTGCACATTCCTAGTCGAGCCTGATCAATTTCCAATCCATTTCCTAGCTTGTCCATTTTTAAAATCACCTTGAGTGAAGCAGAAGAAAAAAAAAGAGTTAATCTTCAGTCATTTTTCTTTTATGAAATAGGTCATTAACTAGTCACAGTATAAGTGAGAATCATTTTATTCTCTTGCCTAATGCAATTATTTTCTCATTTAAACCTCATTCACAATACCACCAAAATGCAGAAAGGGAAACAAAGGGAGAGAAGTGACTTGTTCAGGTGCCTTCACTAGAACTAGAATCAAATGTTCTGATTCATCCAGTATTGTTTAAATCTCGTCATATCTCATAGAATTATTATGAAGATCAAATAAAATACATGAAAACATTTTTAAGAACATAAAGCATCATAAAAGATAACAGATCTAAAAAATTGAGAGTTTACTAGGAAAAGTACCAAAATTCTACACATTCTTGGGCAAACAACAGCAATAGATTAAAGCATAAAGACCTTTCTTCATTAACACCCTATAATAATTTTTTAAGTGAAGCTATTAAATTAGGTAATTCTTGGGAAGGAACAAGTTAAGCCCTTCAAAGGCCATACTACCAATCTCAACAATAAAAGTCATCTTTGGATGAAATTTTAAATACCTTTTTACACCCAAAAGCTAAAAGGTCAGAGTCCTCTGTGATTATAGCATCTACAATCCCAGTTTTGTTGAGGTAGGCCAACTGTGCATCAGCTTCATATGGAGCAACTATACAATCCACTCCCTGAGACCGTGCAGCCTAAAGAAAGAGATCAGTGTGAAGAGTTAAACAAGTTACCATGTACCTACAAGGTCCCTAACACTGATTGACTGTATCAATAAACCCTAGAAATTCAATGTTCAAGCTGTAATAGAGGGTTTTAGAATTTGAAAAGCATTTAGAGGTCACAGTACAAGACACAGCAGTATAGCATATCTAATATAATCCCTATCAAACACAAGATCATTTGATTATTAGTTTTGATATTAATAAATTTGTAATTTTTGCAGTTTCCTTTGGAGTAGAAATTGTCCACATTCGATATCTGCATAAGGAAATCCCTTACTATACCACCAGTAACTAAGAAATTAGGGCAATATATATGTTTGAGAAAAAGGAAAATTACCACACAAGTTCTTTTTTTTTAAATGAAGTTATTTCTAATTATTTAACTTAAAATTAAAAGGAATAAGTAGATAAAATAAGTTTCTTGGCCCTTAGGTATTATAGCACAGAACTCTATACAGAGTCTTCATCAGCTAGTTAACTAGGCCTCTAAAATATTCCATTTCATTCAAGTTGTTGTCCTAATCCTTAGAACCTCTCTCTAAAGTGGTTATCCTGGTTACTTTTGTGCAAAAACTCTAATTTGTCCTTGTAGCTTCAGTGTACAGTACAGAGCTTTATACAAACCAGGAGCTTAATGTCTGTTAAATTCAGTTTTCCTTCTTCCTTGGACCTGTATTTAAAAGTCTGTTAGAAGAGTCTTTCTTTTCTGGAGAAAAGTGCTAGAAAAATGCTTATCCTCCTTTTCTATTACCTTCACCCTCCCAACAAATTTCAATAAGATTTAGTTAATTTTAATATTAAACCAACACAATAACCCATTTGAGCTTACTTTAATTACTTGGTGGGCCATGTTATGTGTGATATTAATAGATCGGGCAAAACATTCCCTGGCTTCTGTAATTTTTCCCTCACGAAGAAGCTGTTTCCCTTTCAGAAGGTTGGTCTGACGTCTTCTGCAGGTGAATATAATATTGGTCATATTCAGTAACCTTCATTATAGCAGAATGTGACATGTGCAACAAGATTGAAAACAACTTGAGGGTAGGTACTACAATGTCTTATATTTCTTTGGTATCTTTCAAAAGCATAATAGCATTGTAAACAGCAGTCATTCAACAAATGATTTTTAACTATAATAGTCTATGTATCTCAGGGAAAAATCACTTGAAGTCATTTTTCTTTCAGATTAAAAAAGACCCTAAGATAGTCAACTACCTTCCACAATGAATGGTTTGCTATTTCTGGTAATCTAGTTGTTGGATTATTGATTGTTTAATTTGGAATTAAACTAAGCCAAGTCAACAGAGAACAAGCATAGGGTAAAGGCTCCCTAAAACCAGAACATAATGAATGCATTCTAAGTGGGAAGAGGAAATACTAAAATACAAGAAATAACTTACTCTCTTCGAGCCTTTTCAACTTCTTTTTTAGATGGCAAGGTACAACCATCAAATACCAGAACTGGCTTGATTCCATGAGAAAGGAGCATACTTACAAATTTCATACAAAATGCCACATATCTGTAAGAAGAAATAAAATAGATTAGCACATACATTGCCAGTTTTAATAGTGAAAGGACATACAGAAATCAAGCATTATTGAAAATAAAAGCTTTTTACTCAAAAGACAAGGCTTTGCTAATTCATTTGCATAATGTTAAAAGGATGATATAAGATCATGAACTGTGTCACCTCATAAAACAGTGAAAAGTAAAGGAAGAAAAGAATGTGCAGAGAGCTTGAAGTTAACTAAACCACACTGTTTTCAAAACATTTATTGATGAAACCGGAAAAAGAAACAGACATGAAATAGAACACTTTTGTTTTTTAAAACTCTTGCCTTCCATGTTGGAAACAATAATGTGTACTGGTTACAAGACAGAAGAGGAGTAAGGGGTAAGCAATGGGGGTTAAGAGACTTGCCCAGGGTCACACAGCTAAGAAGTGTCAGGTCACATTTGTAATGCAGGGTTGCAGCAAAATCCCTTGCATTTGCAAACCAACTGTAGCAACCCCTGGCAGTTGGAGGGAATAGAATGTTGGCCGAGCCAGAGTGCTGGTCTCATGGGAAAACCGTTAGAGCTGGTCTATAAATATCCCTGGAGTACCAACAGTACCAACTGAAGGGCTTTTGCTTTTGGGGCTTTTTGGGCTTTGCCTGATTTCCCTTGACATCCTGCTATTCCCTGGATTTCCCCATTGGGCCCTGGGAGGAAGGTATTTTGGTGGGTGGAAATCGTGGGAGTTAGCTTCTAATAGGTAGGCAGGGACAATCTAAAACCAAGCCATCACCTCATCTAGAGATCTGCTGAACCTTATTAGCTCAGGGCAGTGAAATTATCCCTGACTGAGGGAGCCAGCCTCCCTCAGCTTACCCTTGGCATTAATAAACCCCTTTGGCTTTATACAAAGAGCTTCTGGTGAATCATTTTGGCCACTACTAGGGCAAAGGCTGAAGAAGGAAAAGAATAACTTTTCTTTATTTCTTGAGGGCTAAACCAGGCATCCATCTTGGGCAGAAAGTGACCAGCTTTCACTCCCTGGAGGATTCATTTTTCACGGGCAGGAAGGGGCCTCTTTATTCCTCCCCTCAAGGGAGCTTAGAATAACAGCAGTGAGGCAGAATAAAACCTTCAGCTAGACCCATATAATCTCTAGCTGACCCAATTCATCTTATATTAAAGAAATAGCCTCCCTGCCTGAAAGACCCAGCTGGTACAACCCAGTGCCCTCAAGTACAAGCCTATTGACTTCCCTTTTATTTCATAACACATTTGAACCCAGCCCCCCCACACCCCCTAGCCATCTCTAGGCCTAGCTCTCAATCCACTGAGCCACCCAGCTGTCCCCCAAATAGAATACATTTGTTGGCCTTTCAAAGCAATATATAGTCATTGAAGACAAGGAAATATCTTAATATTGTGCAGTGTGCCCAATATGTTAGTTCCAAGAGGAAGCAGAAATGGCACTTAAATGGAAGTTAGGAAGAACAGCTGTAATTGACACATAAGAAACCACTGTTGGAGCCAGACTTTCTTTCTACTGTTATTCCCCTGAGAATGCTTTATTTCAGGCCCACCACTATACTTGTTCCACATACACAACATTCCATCTCCCATCTCCATCCTTTTGCTCAGGCTAGCCTTCATGCAGAGACAATGATCTTTCTCACCTCCATTTATTAGAATCCCTAATTCCATTAAAGCCATCTAATACATGAAGTCCTACCTGACCTACCTCAAATTAGTTCTATTTTTTAAATGTACTTAATATTTACTTATGCTCCCCATACATAAGGATAAGTAGGGTGTCTACACTTCTGGTGATTAAATCTAAAAATAGCCAGGGCAGAGTTAATCCCATCTTCACATTTAACTGTGAACATATTGTTTCCCCCATAATTATTGAATATGATTTAAAAAGCTCTTAAGGGACTGAAGATTTACCTCAAAGAATATAAGCTTTCCTCATCCCTCTTTGTCCCCCACCCCAACCTGTCCACCCTTCACACAAAGATGGCATTATAGAAAACAAAAAAGGTAAATGAGGGCAGCTAGGTGGCTTAGTAGATAGTGCTGGGCTTGGAGTCAGAAAGACTCATCTTCCTGAGTTCAAATCCAACCTCAAACATCTTGTGACCGTGGACAAGTCACTTAACTCCATTTGCCTCAGTTTCTCAACTATAAAATGAGCTGGAGAAGGAAGTGGGAAACCATTCCAGGATGTCTACCAAGAAAACTCCAAATGGGGTCAAGAAGAGTCAAACAACTGAGCAACAACAACAAAACTGGTGAAATGTTAAATATACATGATCTGGGGGCAGCTGGGTGGCTCAGTGGATAGACAAAAGGTCCTAGGTTCAAATCTGGCCTCAGCCACTTCCTAGCTACGTGACCCTAGGCAAGTCACTTAATCCCCATTGCCTATCCCTTACCACTCTTCTGCCTTGGAACCAATACCAAGTATTGATTCTAAGACGGAAGGTAAGGGTTTAGAAAAAAATTAAAGCAAAATATATATATGATCTAATTTTATCCTCATAAACTTATTAAGTAGGTATTATTATTCCCATTTTATATATGAGAAAACTGAACCTCATAAGTTAACTTGCACATTGTCAAATAACTAACAAGCATTAGAAATGAAAACTGAACCAAATCCTGACTCCCATTTCAATACCCTTCACACTATATCATGCTGTCTCTCTCAATGTGTCATTGTACAATCTCAAAATTAACCTTGAAAATATGGAGAAACAAAACAGGCACCTTTTGGTGAACATTTTCCTAGTCTAGAATTGCCTCATAGTCATACACCTGAAGTACTGAAAAGAAAATACCCTATCATTTCTATTGTTTGTTGACCATCCCTCACCAAAACAGAACAACTGATGTGGTAAAATAACAACCTTAAAGGCATTCTTCAAACAAGATGTCTCCTGTCTATATTAAGATCACTCAAGATTCCTTGATAAATGCAACCACAAATTCTACCTATGTTGAATGTTTTTTGCTTACCAATATGATATACTATGGTGTTTGTTACTCTCATGGAGGATGTCTTACACAAAATCCACATAAAGAAGTATTTCTGATGGAAAGTTTTTTTTTTCAAAATTCCTATACGCAGATAGCATTTTTCAAATTCTATCAAACTAAGGAATCATCCAAATAAGAGGTGTCTAAAATACACTATAGACTGAATGTGGCCCACAACACTTTCACTTGGACCATATTAAAATGTAATGGGGGGGGGGCAGCTGGGTAGCTCAGTGGATTGAGAGTCAGGCCTAGAGACGGGAGGTCCTAGGTTCAAATCTGGTCTCAGACCCTTCCCAGCTGTGTGACGCTGGGCAAGTCACTTGACCCCCATTGCCTACCCTTACCACTCTTCCACCTATAAGTCAATACATAGAAGTTAAGGGTTTAAAATAAAAAAAAAATGTAATTGAGAAATATAAAGAAATAATAAATTAAGCTATTAAAAAATAAAGATCAACCTGGCAATCCATGCAGGCAGGAAAAAAAACCAAAGAGATGAGTTCTATTACCAGGATTATGACATGCAGCAGGATTAGTACACTGAAGTGTTAAGTAGCAAATATTATCTTAGTGAGGGATCTAAAGTTGAATCAGAAAAGTCTTCTCAGTTTGGGAAATCATATAGTACTTTCAAAGACCCAAGTTTCCTTCTTGACACAAAAGTTCATGTTTTTAACACTAAGTCCCCTAGGAATGTTCTATTGCAGTGGAACCTAGAACACCACAGGGATCTTAGAAAAACCAAAATTGCAAAGGACTTGAAAGGACAGAGGAGTGACAAAGGTGGGTTTTAATCATGCTATATTAACAATTACAGCTTACATGTAAGAAATGGCATTATCAAAGATATGCATGATTGGAAAAGAGAGGTAAACCAGTTATATTGTGAAAGTAAGAAATAATAGATGAATAATCTGAGTGCTAGACTAATAACCATAAAATATTAAAATACCTAGAGCTGTGTAGAGAACCTATGGCACACGTGCCAGCAAGGGCACTCAGAGCCCTCTTTGTGGGCATGTGCACCATTGCCCCAGCAGTTCAAACCAGAGTTCATTACTAGAAAGCTAGAGGGATGTGTTATAAGCAAAAGGGCCTAGGGAGATATAGGTCTACAGTGATGTGAATATATCTATGTATTCTTCCTAGTTGTAGATGATGGAGGAACACCAACCCCAATCACCCTTGATGGTGGTTATAATTTCCCCTTTTCTCTAACAGTTGCCCAAGGAGGACCCAAAAGGTAGGTGGATGGGTAACCCTTTCATGTCCAACCTGGGGTTGGATTAATTACTATAGGGCTTTTGATTTGCCTTGGATCACGTTTGATATCTGACTGCGTTGACTCCCTCCCCAAGAGTCATGATATAAAGCCCACTCAGGAAGGTACTTGTTAAACTCTCTTATAATCTATAATCAGGGAAAGGATAAACAGAACAGGAATGGTGATTGGAGACCCTGTCAATCTAATATCTATAACTAGTTGACAATCAGAACTGGAGGCTATTGATTTAGTAGAAGCTGGAGCTTTATTCTCCACTACCCCTCTGGCCCAGCCTGGCCACAGCCAAGCCAGAGAATAGGGACTGTTGTTGATGCAGCTGTGTTGTTGATCTTATTCTCTCAGCTTTCTCACTATCAGTGTTTGGTGATGTACTAGCTCTCACAGTCTTCAGGAAATATTTTGATTCTTCCTACCCTCTTCTTCATAGACCTCCCAGCCTCCTTTTACCACCCAGAGACCTAGAGACCTAAAGAGCTAAAAGATCCAGATACCTAAAGACCTAAAGAGCCCAAAGACCCAAGCCCAAAAGGCCAAAGACCCTTTCAAGGGGTTGTCAGGGTTATTTATACTGCCAGGCCAAATGACGTTTGCCCTTGGCTCACAGAACCCAGGAACATTCCAATGTCTTCCAACTGCCTTCCCTGTCATTCAAGGTGGCATCCATCATTTCCCAGGATATGAATATAACTGATGTGGGGCTGGGATGCTCTCCTTCCCCTCTCCACACGTGCCTGAGGACATTTCTCACATCACTTGCCCATGTAAAAGGTTTGCTATCACTGACCCAGAGGATCTCTAGAAAAGAGAATATTCTCTCTAGTTTCATCATGGAAGGATATAGAAAAGAACAGCCTACCATGAGAAAGCACAGATGGGGTACAACCTGCATCAACGGAGAATACTACACTATAGCTCTGGCTCTGTAGTCAGTGACCTTGGATTTTGATTTGGTTTTTGGCATTCCTTTGTGACTCTAGAAAAGTTATTTAATCTTTTCAGGCTCAGTGTCTTTATATGTTAAAAAAAAAAAGGTGGGGGTATTAGATTAGATAGCCTCAAAGGTTCCTTCTAGCTCTGGATTTATGCTCCTATTATTCACAGAAATATTGGGAGTAATATGAGAATTAAAAAATAAGGATCCAACCTGGATGAGATCATCATTGATCATTTCATCTATCTGCTTGCTTCAGTCACATCAGTTTTATATATGTTAAACATACTTCTTATAACTGTACTCTGATATGTTCCTATTTAAATGATTGCCTTAGCAAAAAATTAAAACAAAATTTTGCCTTAAATCTCCAGAGGGCAAGAGCTTACAAATTTGCCACAGAAATATGTAACTTAAGGTGAAAGGCTGTGAAACAAGTGATTTTAAATGTTTAATTTAAAGTTCTTTTTCAGTCTTCTTAGATTTGAGTCTCCTTTACAAATTTCTTTCATTCAATAACATGAGCTTACTTGTAATTTCTCAACACAACAATCTATTTTCATGCCTTTGGGAAGGGAAGGGTTTATTTTGAGGGAAAATATTCTTGACTTCCTATGGACTCAGATATAAATATATTCTACATTGTTTGTTATGCTTAAATAATGTCTGTGTTCCATGAAAAAAGAAAAGACAAGACTTGACAACATATTAGATATGTGGGGTAATGATGATAATGAAAATTCAAGCTTTGGTGACTAGGAGGATGGTACCTTCAACAAAAAGCCCATTCAATTTTGCCACTTAAAGAAAACAATATCATTATAATTAAGAAATAATCAATATGCACAAAAATAGATTGCTTCAGACTTACTGATCAGTAGGTTCGCCTTTGGCTAGCTTTTCAGCACAGGCAAAAGCTCCTTTGTGAAGCCAACAGTATGTATCCACAGCTACCACTTGCCCTTTATACTTCTTTATATGGATGGGTTCAGAAGCCTCTTTGATAAACTGAAGCAAACCTTGTATCCCCATTATGCCAGTTATACTGCATGAGACAGAAAAAAGAAAGTGGAAACATAACAAATTAATAAATATATTTACCAAAAAAAGTTAAAAAAACAAACAAACCAAGAAGGAAGTCTAGTTGTCATTTAAAAAACAATTTATTTTCTGGACTTTTGAAAACTGTCAATTTTAAATATGTTAAAAGGGCTTTCCTTTCCTACCAGGCTCTACCAGTGTTCTAAAATTCCCTTGTTAGAGGGACACCTCCAGGAAGAACTTTAGCATTGCAGGTTGAAACTTTCTCTGTAACTAAATAGTCTTAGGGAGTTAAAGAGCACTGAGAAGTGAAATCAAGTCATCCATTCAGCATATGTCAAGAGTTAAGCTTTGAATTCAGGTCTTCTTGAGTTTGGAGGCCAGGTTGCCTCTCCTATAGCTGCAAATTAAGTATTGTGAAAAATTATATTTCACATATATAGATATGTTGTTTATTTCACATATACTTATAGATTGTACATGACACCTAATTTTATACATATAGTTCTCATGCCGTTTTCCTCTTGTCAGCAAAACCCATGGTAAGGTATGTAATGGCTCAGCAATCAACAGCTTGATTGATGGGGTTCTTTTCTTCCCACTATGTGACTTCACATAGGGTATGGCACTTCAGGAAAAGCTATCACCTTGAATTAATAAGAATAGCTAGCTCTAGGTTAGTTAAATTTTGCAAAAAGAGCTTTGTCTCCTTAGATCCCCACAACCCTTAAAACGGGCTGCTGTTAAGTGACTTGCTAGGTCGAGGTTCAGGTCTTCTAGATGCCAGGTCCCACGCTCCATGCACTGAGCCATTTGGATCTGCATTTATACTCCCTTATCCGCCGCCCGAACCTCAGGGGCCCAGGCCTCGGCAATAAGGCATCCTGGTTGGGACTAAGTCACTGGGGCTGGCTCCCTCCCTCGCCCCCGCCCCGGGGTAAGCCACGGCGCAGGGGCCGGAGAATCCCTCTCCGCGCCTGTGGCTCGTTCCCTATCTCTCACCTCCAGCTGCCCAGGCACCAGACACTAGGCTCGGGCTTGGCTCAGCAAAGATTCCCAAGAAGGCGCCAAATCCCCATCGCAGCTTTCAATTTACGCGGGTCTCAAGCTGAAGGGGCACCGCCCCTAACGGAAGTGACGTAAATGTACCGCCGGCGAATCAGATTGTAGTTTCTCTGCTAGTTTCCACGCCTCACCTGAGTTACATCTCTGTGTCAGTCTCCTCTCCTCTCTCCCTGTCTACTTGGATCAGCTTTCTTTAGATTGACGCTGGCTCCTAGGAGGAAGTCGGGGCAAGATTTCACTAATGACATCATGCTCCTGGTCAGAAGAAGACATTATTTAGTCTATGTGGGGGGAAATTAGAGCGCTTAGAAGACTCTGAGTGGCCTCCTGGGAATTGTAGTTTCAATTGCGCGGTGACGTCTGGGAGTTGTAGTCCCTGGACCATCCTGAGTTAGGAGAGTAGATGAAACTCTCAAGTGGGGTACATTTAAAGATGAGCCCATTTCCGTTCTTTTGTGTTTAGTTTTTTAAGAGGGGGGAAAAAGTAAAACTAAAACCAAAAAGGAATAGGTGAGTTATTGTGTGTGCGTGCTGGTAAATGTTTAACCACAGGCTCTCAAAAAAAAAATATCACTTTTAAGTTTAATCGGAATTATTGACATTTTCTCAATCCTTTTCTTAAGTCTAGAGTAGACCATCCAACAAAACAATAAATCAAACTTTGATTAGTAGCGTTTGCAAATGGAACATTTGGCTGTTGATTCCAGCTGGCTCCAGCACATACATCCCTGAATACCGAATGGACATTTAAACCATCTATACTTTAGAAGCTTGGTCTTGGAAAAATGCTGTGAGAGGTAGAACTTGAATCCAGGTGTCCCTGTTTTCAGGTCCTCTTTTATCTACCGGGCTGTGCTGACTCTCTGTATGAAGTATACTGAGACTATACCTTCCATTATACCTAAGTGTATCTACAGCTCTGAGTCACACATTAAAGGGGCAGTTAAGATTTTACAGGAATGTGATTTTGTCAGGAACATGGGAAAACTGTGGGTTCTTAATGCTTTATTGGCAATAGGATAATAGGATTAAAGCTGGAAAAGACTTTAAAGATCTAAACCTTTAATTTAGTAGATGTGAAAACTGAGAGTTAGTAAGTTAAGTGACTTAACTCAGATCACAAAGGTAGTAAATAGGAGATCTAGATGTGAATGCTGGCCTCAAGTCTCTCATCATTCTCCATCCTCCACTCAGCTGTCAAATTGACTATCCTAAAGCTCAAGTCTGACTGTGCCATCTTCCTTTTCAGTAAACTAGTTTGATTCCCTATCATTTCTAGGATCCAGAATAACCTGACCCCTTTCTACCTTTCTAGTCTTCTTACTTTGGTCTCTTCTTTCTCCTCAGTACAGTGATACTTCCTCCTTGCTGTTCTTTACGCAAGATATACCATCTCCTGTCTCAGGGTATTTTTTTTTCTGGTTTTCCCTATTCTTGGAATTCTTTTCTTCCTCATCTGTCTCTTAGATTCCTGGGCTTCCTTAAAGTCCCAAGTAAATCCCAACAGGACGCCTTTCCTAATCCTCCTTAATACTAGTATCTTCCTTGTGTGTTATTTACAAGTTATCTTGTATATATCTTTTTATACTTAGTAGTTTGCATGTTGTCTCTCCCATTAGACTATGAGTTTTTTGAGGGGTAGAGACTTATTTATATTTTTGCCTTTCTTTGTACCTGGCACATCATAGGTACTTAATAAATGCATGATGACAGAACAGAGTTACTGAACCCCAGTCCTGTGATTTTAAATAGAGCAGCAGGCAATAGAAAGTCAGATGTCTGAAGAGTGTTTTGTTTTGTTGTTTTTTTTTTTCCCAGCATGAAACAAAGAGGATTTTTTAAACAGAGGGGGCTGGTCCACAGCTGCTATCCCAGATAGATCAAAGGTATTGTAGCCAATCAGGCTAATAGCTCCCCAATCCCATTCCTGTATGAGATCTTCATTTTACCATACTTCTCAGGCCTGTTGTGTCAGTGAACAAAATGAATATTGCTAAAGCATCAAATTATAAACCTAGAGATTCTAAGGGGATAAAAACTACTTATCATGACCCATAGGATCATTTCATTGTCCTGCTTCATGATCACCAGTTATTTTAGGCAGTAGGGCATGTGAATAAGAGAAACACAAACTTAAGTGAAAGGTTTCTCAAAGAGATAATATACCATAGAAGCCAGAACTTACTTGGGCTAGTATTAGCATTTTGAACCATCTAAAGAGTGATATCTACATACTATACTAAATGTAAGAGGGTGACACAGAAACTTTAATTGTGGGCTTGGGGGCTTAGTCATGCAATAGGCATGGAATAATTACCATAATCATCCTGTATTAAACTCTCCATGTGAGGATATGAAATGCACTACTCTTCAGGAAGTTACAGATTGTGGAACTGATGGAAAACAATACTTTACTAGATGGACAGGAAGGGACATTTCAAGGACTCTGTGAAATCCAACCTAAAGCAATGAAAGGTACATCAATATGTCAATGATCCGGAAATGGCAGACAAAGACAGACTGCTTAGTGGGGAGAAATCCAAGATGGAGAGGCTTAGCTTAAATAAAGGAGTGACATTGACTATAAGGCTAAGAAGCCCTTGTGAAGAGAGTGCCAAGACCTCAGGAAGTAGCTGCTTTCAGAATCTGTCCATAATGAATTCCTAACCATGGATTGGTCTTTCAGCCACATTTGCCCACAAGGGAAATAACCCTGCCAACAGCACCATCTTAAAATACAAAAGACTAATAGATCTTTTATCCTGTACTTTAAAATCTAATAAATATGTTTACCAGGCATCTGAGCCAGTTTTTTTCACTGGTCTCATATATCTCATATGAACACATTTTGTTGATAACTCATTTCCCCAAAGGAGAGTTTTAGGTTTAATGCATTCTTAAATTTAAATCAATAGAAATTTCTTTTAGTACTAGTCTAACTTTTTGATATGCTGTATTTGTATAGAGTATTTCTATATGTAGAGATAGATATATTTTTCAATTTGTGTAATGATAGATTGCATTTATATAAAATCTCTTTCTCCTCCTACTCTCCCCCATACCCATTCCTAATTTTCTTATCTTTTATTTCATTTTGGTTCTATAATATAGGTAGATCAGTTATTGGGGAGACAGTGTCTTGAACTTCTAGAAGTCAATCAGAGAACCTGACTTTGCTATTTCCTTCTCTTTGACTGGATGCAAATACAGTCATCCCTTGCTATAACGCAGTTCACTTATCACTCCTTCACTGTATTGCTGGTTTAAAAACAAAATCTAAATCTGTATCTAGGAGTCACACTTATGGTGGCACACTATTGGCTGATGGAATGAAAGGCAACCAATCACAGTGTTGTGTTCTGTATCCTGGGCACTGTTTGGCTCAATGACTCTAGGTTAAAAAGAATGTGAAAAAGGTTTATAGGAGAGTGGGAAGGGTTTATAAAGCCTTAAAATATCTATATAAACAATAAAATAAATATAATGCCGCTATTTCATGGATTTTCACCTATCGCAATGGTCTCTGGAATGTAACTCCCACGATAGGTGAGGAATCACTGTAAAGGCAAGTCTCTTACCTTTAGTGAGCCCTATTTTTTGATCCATAAAATGGGGTTAATAATAGCTATACTAATGACTTCACAGTATTGTTATAATGCTAAAGTGAGACAATTCATGAGAACATGCTTTGTAAACTTTAAAATATTAAGTAAGTCTAAATTTTTTGTCCCAGTTTTAAAGATCTGGAAACAGGGCCATAGAGAACTTAAGGGACATACATACATACATACATACATACATACATATATACATATATATGCAACATATAATTTTATCTATCTGTATACACACATTGGGGTGTTCAAGGAAGACTAACATCTCTGATGAGAAGTCTTGCTAAGACCTTTTCAGTTACTTACCCACCTTTGGTGTCCACCTGTCATCCAACTCTCACTTATGGCTCTAAGAAATTATAGCATTTGCAGCAGCCACACCTCAGTAAACTTGCAGATAGGTTAAACCAGGCTGAGAGGAGCCAACAGACTTCAAACCTATTGGTGATCCAGTGGGGATATCTACCACAAGCATTTGAAGACTTCTTCCGGCAGAATAGGCAGATGATAACAGTTTGTTCCAGTGTCCATGAAAGTAGCTGAAGCAAGTGATATGGAGCACTTAAAACTTGGTCAGACTTCAAAGAAGCCAAGGGCATCCACTGTATGACTATTGTCTTGCCACTAGATTTTTATGACGCGGAGGAGAGTGAGACTGATGACTTTGTACACTCACTAAAATCCAATTCATAAACAAGTGTACTATATCTTGGGTGATGAAATCATCAAGTTCTAGATACCATTTTGGACTCCAGTGACCCAGCCACATGCAAGGAGTAAGGGGGCATGTTGGCTTCCTCCTGAGATTCACCTCTTCTTGTGATGAAATAATGAGGGAGGAAGTGGGGTCTCTATGGCCACCTTCTCTGTGACTATTTACCAATCAGAAATGTCTTGGGATGTCCAGGGGAAGGACTGAATGATGGGGTTGCAAGGGGCATGTAAGGTGTTTGCCAAGCCCTATCTATGTGCTAAGTCCCGAGGATACGAAAAAAGGCAAAACCCATTTATTAATCTCAAAGAACTTACAGACAAATAGAGAAATCTCCCTATATAAACACATTTGCATGAACACACACACACATATATGATAAATTGAGTATAGTCTTAGAAGGCACCAAGAAATAAGCAAGAGTTGGAAAGACTTGTTCTTTATTATATTTGCTTTTGGTATTACTTGTTGAGATGGAATGCATACTGGGCAGGGATATTGAATTTCCATTATTTTCCTCTAAAAATAGCCACTTGAAGCAATAGAAGACCTGATTAGCTAGGAGAATTTGTTATTCTATTGTCCTCAGCTTGTGCGTTAATAATAGTAATAATGAAAGCATTTATATAGGGCTTTTTAAGTTTTTCAAAGCACTTTTATAAACATCTCATTTATTCTTCATAATGCTGATAGGTGGTATTATATCATTTTACAGATGGAGAAACTGAAGCTGTCAGAGATTAAATGATTTGTCACATCTAGTAAGTGTCTAAAACTGGATTTGAACTCAGGTAGTACTTGCCTATAAAAATCTGGGTCACTAAAGTGACTTTTATCCATTTTTATGTATTTAAATAATTGTAATTTTCTTCTGTCTCAGGCTACCAGTTTACAGATTACATGTCAGAATGTCCTGTTTTTATCTTTTCAATGCAATATAGCTGTGCTTTCTCTGAGCCATTACCATAATTTCCTTTCGGCATTCTTTCCACTCAGCTATTTTAGATTATATATTCACTTGTTAGAGCCTTTACTTTGCTTTTGTATTCTACAGCGTGCCATGGGTCTGGAATCCTAAAACCTGTTTAACATGACCTTTTGTTAAAAGAAGATGTAGTAAAGCAGATAGAGTGTTGTCCTGGGAAATGTGAAAGCCCTGGACTTGCATTTTGCCTTCTATTTACTATCCATGTGATCATAGGTAAGTCTTTTTAGCTTCTTTCAGACTGAGTTTTCTTATTCACAAAAGGGAGACAACAAGACCTTTATTATGTACCTCATGGGCACAATTCTAAATGCTAAATGAGAGTATATGTATAAAGCATTTTGTAAAACTTCATCTGCTCTTATGAATAGCAGCAATTGCAAAAAATTCTTGTTCACTGTAGAAAGGAGTAGGACCAATGGTTTGAAGTTAAAAGAAGGCAGATTTGGGGTCAATATCAGAATGAACTTACTAGTAATTAGAGTCATCCATGATGGAAAAGACTTTTAAATAGAGTGAGTTTCTTGCTAATGGAGTTTTTCTTGCAAAAGCAGTGTGACTAGGGTAGAAAAAAAAGCATTGGATCTGAAGTCAGAATATGCCAGACTGAATCTGTGCTCTGCTGGTTAATACCTGTGTGATCTTGGGTGTTTTGCTTCCCTCTCTGGGCTTTCCCAACTGAAAAACGAAGGAGTTTGGCTCATGGTTTCTAAAAGTCCATTCCAATTCCAACATGCTTGTGTTCACCCTACTTCCATAGGTCAAATCATTTCGTGGTAGTGATGGACTCTTGGGAAGGCGCATTAACTCTTTGAGGCCACTAGAGGTCAACACTGGCCCAAAGGAATGGACATACCTTCTTCCTCCCCTCTACTGCATTGTACTCGAAAAGGTTGGATTTGCAATTAAAAGTCTTGCCTCTCCCTAACTGTCAATAAAGAAAAAAAGAGGTGAAGTAGGCAAAATACTTTCTGTTCCATTCTCTGTTGATTTTCCATGAAAAAGCAGCAGGTGGAACCAGCTCAAACGGGATTGCTGCAGGGACCCTGTACTGACATATATTGTAAAAACCTGAGTAAGAAATGGGGAAAAGGGAGAACAAAACAATTTTAAAGCAAAGCTTCTTATATATAAAGTCAACCGAATCAAACATATTTTCAGTGAAAATGCCTTTGGCTAGAATAGACTGTGGTCAGAAAGACGTCTCTCTCCTTATTGCCAAGTTACAGCAGATAAATCCTGGGGAATGAAAAGCTGAGTTCAAATGGGAAATCACCTTGGATTTGTACATAAGTCCAGAGCTATGAGAGGGGTTGGGTGTTAACTATGGATATTTAAATATAACATGGACGTAACTGGGGGTATTTAAAATAGAACAATGTAGAGTGTGATGGTCAGAGAATATACTGGAGCCCTGCTAAGTGCAGCATTACAGAAGACCGGTTGAACTCATTCCAGATAATGCCGAAGCAGATATCCGGATCAGATATGCTGAGATGCTGAGGCCAGACTCCTGCCTCTATTGCCCATCCCAATAAGTCCTCAACTCCATCACACCATGCCTGTAGAATCCCAATTAGCCCCAGGCTGCCCCAAATGGCAACTGTAGATCCTCTATAAAAGAAGAGTACATTGTAAAACAAATTAAGTCTTCATCCTTCAGTGAGGCCTCCCCTTTACTGAGAACCCTACAGGGCTGTGGCCTGCGTGGGGGTTACTTGAGTCTTCATTTTCCTACTATGCTACCTTAAGTAAATGCTTGGATTTCTGCGACATTCCTGGTGATGGCTCAGCATACTGTGATTTTAACAGGGGTAATCTGAGCTGAGATCAATAGATGGCTGTCCTTGTGTGTCATCCTTCCGCTGGCCTGCACCACACCATGTAAACTCGTTTACCCTTCCAGGCTGCTACTTCAGAGTCTCTATTTCCACCGCCTCACTTTTAACTTATCAGTTGGGAAGGGAAGATGGGGGAAGCTGCCTTCACACTCCCTGAGGAACAGAGTAGGCGATACTTCTTTGTGACCATTTTCAGACTGTTGTCTGAGCTCTAGCCAGAGACTCCCCCCATTTTGAAAATAAGCAAATGAAGATAAAGGCAGTGAGAAAATGGGTGTGGAAAGATACTTTGAAAACTACAAAAACACCATAGAAATGTAAGACGGTATCATTATAAAGGCCTATTACTCAGGTTCAGGTAGGCTGTCTGGGTAATCACAGTACAATACTCTAAATTCTTAATTGATAGCAAATGTAAGCGGCTCTATTCTATTAAAAATTATCTTCACAGAAAGTATATTGAATATAGAAATGTGAAATATCATATGTGTATGTTTCAGTAATATTTCAGACATACAAAAGTAAAATTATAAAAAAGATAATGTTTAACATTTTGCAGTTGCCTGAATTGTAAAATACTTCAATGTTAATATATCACCATCCCTTTTTTAACCAATATGAAAACTATAGGTTTATGACATATGAAAGCAATTGAAATGGAAAAGAAGTAATTAACCTGAAATCCTTGAATTTTTTTCTTTTAATATTTGGATCATTATATTTCAGTATAACATTTCTTTTGTAATCATATGCATTTTATCTTATATATTTAATAACATTATTCTGAGAAGGGGTCAATGAGCTTCACCAGTCTTCTAGAGAGGTCCATGACAAAAAAAAAAAAATAGTTAAGCACTCCCAAGTTAAAGGGTGTTAATAAACAGCAAAACCTGAATTCACCTTATTTAGTAAAAATTTCTTTTTAAAATTCAGATCCTAACTACCAAATGAAATTGGCATTTCCATCTATGTAATAGAAGATAAAGAGAACTATACATGAAACTGCAGATGTCTATTATGGAAAGCTTGCTTTTAAAATATATAGTAAATATAACATGTAATTTTTTAAAGCTTTCCTATTGTATGCCTATGATTCTGTCCTTCCCTCTGGAAGTCACAACAACTCTCTTTTCTTGTTTTTTCCTTGTTTATTTTTTTCATACCACACTCCTCCCATTGGAAAAAAAGGAAAACAAAGCATTTGTAACAAATATGCACAACGGCATATCTAAAAAAGTATTTCTATCCTGAGTCCATCGCCTCTCCATTGGTAAGTGGGTTGCATACTTTAGCAAAGTTGCTGTTTTTCTTAATGTTGTTGTTATTGTACACATTATTTTCCTAGTTCTGTTTATTTCCGTGTCTCTCAGTTGATACAAGTCTCAGGTTTTTCTGAGAACAATCTCTTTTTTCATTTCTTATAGTATGGTAATATTATATCATATTCATATACCACAACTTGTTCAACCATTCTCCAGCTAACTGGCACTTCTTTAGTTTGTAGTTCTTTGCTTTATCAAAAAGAATTGCTATAAATAATAGTTTAATTTTAACAATTTAATTTAAAATGTTTCTCTTCATACTTTTTGAAAAGCAAATCACTGATGTAGTCTTCTAATAATAAGCTAAGAAATTTGTCATTTTCTCTGTATTACTAAGTGCTGCTAGTCATTTTCAGTGAATACCTTCAGTAAAGCAGACTGACAGTACGATATCAATAAAGAGAATGAAAGAATTTGAAACCTTGCACCCCCTAAAAATTACTGTCAATTTTTAGACTGGAATTAATAAAATGAAAAAGTATAGCCTATAGCAAAACAAATATAATTAATATGCATTACTGACCTACTAACTGATCATGTATACCCTATTATACCATGGAATGTAAGTTGACCTTTTAATTATTGATTTTCTTATAAATTAGATTTATCACAACTGAACTTATGAGTCTTTTATTTTAATTAGTCAGCTGCTGCAGTTGCAATAGCTAAGAAGAGATAACCCTAGAGTTCTCTGGTGCCACTAGTAAATAGTCATTTGTGGGCAGTGATCTTCCCAGAACAATTCCTATTGTCCATCAGCTAAGGAAGAAAGAACATAAACTCTGCCTCATTTTTATAGTGGCGCCATTAATTCATTCTTATGGGTGTTCGGCACAGATTGACAGTTATGCCTTCTCATTCTGGGCAACTCTTGTCCATGTTCTTCCTTAAATCCACCAGTAGGGACCCATCCAAGATGTTTCTCAGGATTTAGCATTTTTGTGTATTCCAGTATAGCACTGGATAGACAAATTCTTGATCTCACTACATCACTACATGAGTAACTTACTTCCTTTTCCAGTCATATGTCTCTTAGATGCTATCTTTTATGTTTTTTGAATTTCTCTTTGTTGATCTGCAATTTTGGATCTTCCGAATATGTGACTGGGTATGGTGAAATATGACTATAATCACTGAAAATGGAGAGTCTGAAGCTGATTGAGCTCTCTAATCTCAAGCATTCTGAGCTGGAGTATGGCTAAAATGGACTGGGTGTCTGGCTCAAGTTTAGTACCAATATAACAGCCCCAGAAGCAGAGAACTGCTCAGTTACCCAAAGTGGGACAATGTATATCTAGCCCTTAGAACAGTGCCTGATATTTAATAAGTGTTTAATGAAGACTCCCTGACGTGCCTTTCTTCTATTTTTTTCTTTCTCATTATGGCCCAGCTCATTATACATTTTCAGTTTCTGCCTCAAACACATGTCCTGAGGCACTAGCTCAATGGATGGTTTATGTAATTCAATTCGAATCAGGACAATAGGAATTCTTCATCTACCTTTTTTTCCCTCCTGTGTAGCTTGTTAGACTAAACTCTTTTCAGTAGTTATGGAGGTTACCCAGGAGCCTGCTTAATATTCTGGGACCTGATGGAATCAACACAATGTCATTTGCAAACAGGAAATCCTTACCATCTATAGGAATTTCTTCTTCTTTTAGACCTTGCAGTGGATATCCTCTATCACAGTAGCAAATATCTTTGGCAAGCATATGTCTTCCATATTTTATGCTTACTAGATATTAGTAATGAAATGAACATCAAAGAAAGCTATCTTTGTGATTGCACATGTTAGCATCTTATGGGCTTTTAATTTTTGAATCGGCAACACCTTTTTGAGAGGAAGAGCTTTTTTTTTTCCTTCTAAAATTAAGACTGGGTCTCCTAATCTCACTAGCCTAGAAATTCAGGGATTATTCATGGCTCAAAGCTACAATTGTATAGTTTTGGATCTGGACCTGTTCCCTCCTACTTAGGTAACATTATGGGGTCCTTACTCCTGAAAGCTTATAATATTGAAAAACAATATCGATGCAGATATCCAAATGGCATAACCCACTGTAGCTTAGAACTCCTGAGCTCAAAAGATCCAGTAAGTCTTTATAGAGATCCTGCTCTATAACCAGAGACTAATCTGAGTGGCCTAGGGTGGTCGTTGGATGCAAAGAATGAAACAGATTGGAAGCATGGCTTGTTAGCTCATAGTACTTCAAGAAATACTGAAGTAGCCACTTTATTATAAAGGAAATTAAAGATCTCCTTCCTCCAAAAGCCCAAGAAAGTTTCTACTTGAGATTCTAACTTCTCTTAATAGCTCCCAACATATCCCCCTTCTTTTCAAAATAACATGATTTATTAGACAGGAAAACTTTGAATAATGAAAGAAGTTAAAATTGGTTAAAATCATCAGTTATAGTTGGATCTGATATGAATTACAGATCAAATTGTTTGTTTATGGCTCTCTACAAGTCTTTAAGGTTTTATTTTGCTTTATGAAATTAAATGCTTTTATGGAGTATAAAAGTAAATAGTGGGGTCTTTTTTCTATGTATTTTTTTGGTCTACTCTATGATTGTTCTTCTTCTACCTTGGAATTCATACTTAAGATAGAAGGCAGGGGTTAAAAAAAAAAAGAATAGCATCTACACTTTCATCCCAGACCATTAACAAAAGTGTTGAACAGTACAAGGCCAAGGAAAGATCCTTGGGCTATTCCATGGAAGATTTCTTTTAAGTTCATTGGTCTATGAATTACATGTCTTTGGGTATGGTGATTTGGCCAATTTCACCTAACTATATTATTATATTTCACATCCCTTCATCTTGCCTACAAGGATATACATGAGAAACTATGTTAAGTGTTTTGCCAAAATTGAGGTATAATATGTCTAAAACTATCTCCAAGTCTAATTAACGATCCTTCAGAAAAAGGAAATGAGCTTCCATGGGAACAATGACAAATCCATTGAGCTGAGCAGAAGATAGAGAACAGAACTCTGTGGCTACAGAGTAGGAGTGCAGATGCTGGAACAAAAAAAATGATCAGAATTCTCAGGGCAAGCATACATCAATGAGATATGGATGTTACCTTTTCTTCAATTTTCAATTCTACTCATGTTCCTGAGGACTTCCCTAGTTGAGTATATGAGCATGAGGACTGATTTTCCAGGAAGGAAGGGATTCTACTTTTTTCTTGTTAAATGAGGCTCCCTGGAGGTTCTCATTTTTGTTCTATGTAGATTTTGAAATAAATATACATAATGTTCAAATGTTTGTTTGGGACATTTTGCTTATAGGTAGGTACAGAGTATTTCTCAGGGAGAGCTAGGAATAAGCCAAATTGAAATGTTCCTCAAGATGACTTATTAGTAACATGAACTGTGCTGATAGTATTAGAGAGAAACTACTTAAAATTGAAACTAGTTTGACAAAAGTGAGATATATCTGTTCTGATTAGATATGTGGATTATGTTAAAATAAGGAAACCAAGCCCAGTTAAGTGGCTTGCCCAAGGCCACACTGGAAACAGCATTTTAATGAATGCTAATTGTAAAGAATTTTGGGAGATATGCTATGAGATCAATTTCTTTTTCATACAAAGAGCAATATTATTAAATGAACTATCCTATTCAAGTTCTTTTAGTTTGGCAGTTTCATTCAGGGCAAAGTGTCCTGTTCCACTGAGCATTTTTAGGCTCCTACACTGTCTCTAGATCTCAAGAGAATTTTTTTTCCTTGACAGGTTTCCTCAAATAGAAAAAGCAATATCTTTAACAATCTTGATTTTTAACTAATCAACTTTCCTTTGCCCTAAATTGATTCTTGCACAGAACATATTTGAGTGACTCTGTTCTTCACATCAATAAAGGAATGGGATGAATGGAGTGAAGTATACCTCCTATTTCCCAGTCCAGTTAATGAGATTAGAGAGGTAAGGGGTATTTAATAAGAGAAGGAGTTAAGGTCTTAAATGAAGTACAGAGAAAGGTTTAACACTTTGTTATTCATTATTCATTTAGTTGTGAAGATTTTCTAAAGTCAAACTTGATAGAATTAGAAGGTGATTAACTATCTGGTTGAAGGATCAATGTTAATTTAGCCTTACTGAAATCTTTTTGGTTCTTGCTTCTGTCATCTGATATTTTAACTAACTTTATGCCATCTACAAATTTGATAAGTATACCATCTAGTCCTTTATCTACATCAGTGATAAAAATGTAAGCATGGGGCTAGGAACAGATCCTTGGGGTTCACCACTAAAGATTTCTTCCCAAATTGACATTGAACTTGTAATAACTACTCTTTGGGTCCAGCCAGCCATTCAATCAGTTTCAAATTCACCTAACTCTACTATTATCCACATCCATCCATATCTGATTTCTCAAGGGATTTCTTTCCATTGAAAATAAGTAGGTTGTTTCTTTCTTGCTCACATGCAAATCCTCTTTCAGTGAGCCTTATTTCATTATACTTGGATAATAAATGAATCATAATAGCTTATGAACCTGATTAGTATTTATAGGAAGAAGGATTTTAGGTTTGGGCAGAAAGTGATGTAGAATTGGAAGAATTCCTCCCACCCTCTGAAATCATAGCATTAGTTGAAGTTTCTCCTAGTAGGGTACCCAAAGGTCCAACTGGTGAAGGAAAAATAATGTATCGGTTGTCCAGATTAGCATGTGGTCTTGTGTGTGTTTTTCTGATACAAAAGTGTGAGAGGAAATGCTGGAAACACATCTGTCACCCAGAGTATGAAATTTGAACTGTGTTTTCATTTGGCTTGTTAGTTGCTTTGCTCATTTGGAGGACAAAATTATAGCATGGGAAAAAGTCTTTAGGGAAAACATTAGAAAATGGCCTCATAACTAGATAGTGTGAAAACAACGGACTGAATACCCAGGTAAAAGGGAACCTCACTGTTCCATCCTGGAAAGGATAGGTCTGGATTGAGTGTGTGGTCTAAATAAATGACTATTGGCAGGCATGGGAAGTTATAGGGCTATCTAAAGATTTCAAATTCGGTCAGTATACCTACCTCCTACATCTGGAGGTGAACTTCAGATCCAAAGCACATTCTTAGCTTGTGAGTGGTGTGTCAGTGGGGAGGGGTAGAAGATGCAAAGAGAAATAAAACAAACACTCTTTCATAGGTGAAATGCTTGATAGCATTTGGTCCTTCACTGGGCAAGACATTTAGAATAAAATGCAATAAAACAATCCAGAGTTTGCTTTTATCTGCTTCTCATTTTGTCTATCAAGGCTTGAAAAAACGTAACACAAAATTTACTAGCCCCTGATATTCCTTATTAATCAACTATTCTCTTCTGAATTGCTCAAACTGTAAAACTTGATAAAGTTTACATTCTTCACTATGTATACATTGACCGAGAATAAGTGAGTATTCATGCACTCACGATGGTAAGCATTTATCTGCAGTATTATTACTTTAGTCATCCACCCTTTGCTCTCTTCCATAGTAATTTTCTTTTTTCCAACTATCAAATCCCTTTATTCACATGAATGATTAAGTCAGAAGAACAGAAAAAACAATATTTCCAGGCAGCAAACAGTAATGCAGAAAGCTGAATCTACTACCTAAAGAGAATATTTGAGTGGTTGTGCAACAAATAAATTATGTACATGTATGAGCAGTACATAAATGAATCCATTTTAATCCAACAGCATAAGGTAGTGCAAAGAAATTAGGGGCTTTTAGTTTATTCCTTTTCATTCATATACTTTTTTTTTATTTTAAACCCGTAACTTCTGTGTATTGACTTATAAGTGGAAGAGTGGTAAGGGTAGGCAACGGGGGTCAAGTGACTTGCCCAGGGTCACACAGCTGGGAAGTGGCTGAGGCTGGATTTGAACCTAGGACCTCTCGTCTCTAGGCCTGGCTCTCAATCCACTGAGCTACCCAGCTGCCCCCTCATTCATATACTTTTTGAAAATATTCTTTAATTCCTCATAGCATTTTGATTTCTACTAGTTTAGGATCTTCATAAAAAGTCCAAGACATAAGCATGCTAGTTCTAATATGCTCTGATTCACTGTTTGTGAATTTACTTCTTGTGAAAGTAATAGAGGCAGGAATAACTAATAATGAATTAATGGACATTATTAAGCAGTTTATACGTTAGTTCTTTTCACTACTCAATCATTTGGCATTCATCAATATTAAAAATGGAGAGAGAGCTTCTTTAAGAATGTATCATTATGAATAAACACAAATCAAGGAAAATATCTTAAATACATCTAAATAACTCAAAGCTTTGCATTTCTCCAGTGCTTAGATTTTTAAAAAGTTTTGTTTATTTTTTTATACTTTGTAGCCAGTCTTCTGTCACCACTCTTGCTAGAAGTAGCAGTTTGTCTTCCCAGAGAATGAGTAATTTTTTCTTTCTTCAGAATTCTAGGAATAACTCTAAGGAGTTGGGGGTTTTCTAGTACTGTCATTCACTACCACCCATCTAGTACTCTCACCATTTGTTATAAACAAGTCAGGTTTAGCTTTTAAAAAGGGATATTTACTAAGTAGCTATTATAAGGACAGATGCTATAGAATTATCCTCCCAAAAGATATGTATAGAGTCTAGAGAGATATGGGCTCAAACCAAGAGAATTCATATGATATGTTGAGATAAATTTGTAACAAAGGGAAACTGAGGTACAAAAGTCTGAACATTATTTATTGGCAAGGCTAGTAGAAGTCAATGGTCTTGTAGCATCTAGAGACACACCATATAATTCAAGCAGCTTTTTATACAGTTTGATGGTTATGTGAGGTCCAGTGATAAAAACTAAACTAAGACTGTGATTAGTCCATAATTATGTAGTCTTGTTAATGGGGTCTCCAAGGTGCATAGCAACAGGGAAGATACAGAATTAGTCAACATTCTCTGGAAAGCATCATGAAAAATACCGTCACATAGACTTGTTAAGAAGGGTTCTTCCACAGCCCATAGTAACAGAGGGGCATAGAATTAGTCACTGTGCCTAAGAACATTCTTTGGGAAGTTCCTAGCTTACCACTCCCCATTCCAGGGGAACCTGGTACTAGGAAAACATCTTATGACTGTTTGAGTCATGCTTTATCCATCTTTCTTATCTGTCTCAAGTGGTTGCTTTGGTTGCTTATTGAGATGCATTCAAGAGGTCTATACAAAACTACCTTGAATCTAAGCCTTTATAACTTGATTCCAATGGTTTGTTTATTTTAAACTCTTACCTTCTATCTTAGCATCAATACTGTATATTGGTCCTAAGGCAGAAGAACAGTAAGGGCTCAGCAATGGAGATTTTGACTAGCCCAGGTTACACAGCTAGGAAGTATCTGAGGCCAGATTTGAATCCAGGACCTCCTATTTCTAGTCTTTGCTCTCAATCTACTGAGCCATAATAAAACTCAACTATCAATTAATGTCAACATTTAGTAATCAATTTCATAGGTAAAAGAATAAATTCATAGCTCCTTAATATTGGAAGTTCTTTTTTCCCCCCTTCTAGAGTTCTCATGAAGTTCCCTGATAATTACTTGTTTTGTTGTTGCTTGTCAATTACTTATTACTGGTTCAGTTTCCAATTAGATGTATTGTTTATTTACAGTCCAATCTTTCCAGTAACAAGGGAGAATGTGATACTTCTGGCTTCCGATTTCCTTGCTCCCTCTGTGTGCAAAAAGTCCTCCTTCCCCAGGTACTTTCAAGCTTGAATCCCAGAGCATTTACTGGAAAGTACTAGTTCAACCTAAGTAAGTGGACCATCTGAAAAAAAAAAAAAGAATGAGAATTTGAGTTGGTAAGCTATCTTGCCATATTGTGGACGGTGAGCCAGGTTAAGAAGACTGAATTACGTTCCTTGACTTCCCTTGCTTTCTTTCTTTACCTATGTTATCCCTTAATCCCAAATGATGGTATAGTAGGAAAAGCATTAGAATTAATGAAAAGTCCTGGATTTGAGTCTCACATTTACTACTTACTACCTATGTACTCTTCAGCAAGTTACTTAATCTTTCTGGGCATTGTTTTTCTCCTCTGCAAAAACCAAATAGGTTAGCTTAGATTATCTCTTTGGTTTCTTCTGGTTCTAAATGCCATAATCATAATACTATTTATCCTACTCTACAACTGGGTTCCTTTCCATGCAGGGCCATTGTGGCACAGAATGGCAAGAGTAGGCAAACCTATTTTTCAGCCTGGCATTTAAAGTTCATCAGAGCCCAGCTCCTATCCACCTACCTAGAGGGCAACCTAATGCAGGAAAGAGTGTTGGACAGTCAGATGATTTGAGTTTGGATTCCAATCTTGCCATTTAACATCCTTGTGACATCAAGCAGGTTTACTTAGCTCCTTTATGCCTCATTTTCTTTAACAGTAAAATGAAGTTATTGAACTAGATGGTCTTTAAGGCCACTTCTTTTATTTTTAACCCTTGCCTTCTGTCTTAAAATCAGAATCAAGTACCACTTCCAAGGCAGAAATATCCACTGACCCACCCCAGCTGCCCCCTGACAAAGTTATTTTGAAGGGAAGTTTGTTAATAATAGAACAGAGGGACAGGAGGGTACAGCACATTGACCCCAATGAGAGAGGAGGGCAGCACTGAAGAGAATTAGGGAAGGGGTAAGACAGGTATGTGGGACCGAGAGAGCTGGGATTGGTGATAGGGAAATAGAATTTATATACTAACCCAATAAAATAATTGGGAGGTTAAATTTTCTACTCAAAATGTCATTAAGAATTTCAGTGAATCAATAATGTGGAAATAGGTCTTGATCGATGACACATGTTAAAACCATTTTGTGTCAGCTATGGGGGTTAAAGGAGGTGGAGGCGAGAGTAAGAACATGAATCATGTAACCATGGAAATTTTTTCTAAAAAAAAAAAAGATAATTGGCATTGGTTGGAGGGAAAATTTCCAAGGATGAAAACATCCAGGAAATACAGGTATATTATTATTTATTACAATTTCAATGATTACAATGATTTCATTTCTTCCAAGGAATGGCTCTATAGTGATCTAATGAAGTAATGACAATAAAAGTTATTGTTTGACCAAAAAAAAAAAGGAATTTCAGTGATATTGCATAATTAAGTCTTGCTGTTCAAAAGGAGGTTTATAAGAAAATAAATGGCTCATAAGGAATGGTTGAACAGAGAATCTTGAAAACAGTGTAATCTATTTAACTTCTGCTTATGAACCCCCATTTTCTCTAGTTTGATAGAATTAATCACATGATATCATCTCAATTAAAAAAAGATATATACTTAAATGGCAAGGTATATGTCAAGAAATACAAACCAAGCATCAAATGTTCATGTCATCCATTTTTCAAATGACAATTTTTTAAATATTAGGAAATGGAAATTGTGAGTGCTCTTGACTCCACTTACCGTGTTATTTTTATCAGCTTGGCACTTTAAGCTACTAAAACGGGAAAAATGAGCCTACGAATCTTTTTTCTGCTTAATTCTCCATGCTTAATTCTCCATGTGTCACAGCAACCTAGAAGATGGTGAAAGAGTGTTAGTGACTTGCCCAGCAATTGAATCCGGGAGCTTCAGAATATGAAAGGCACTTTGTTTTAAACACCAGCTCTGGGAATCACTGACATCTCCTAAGAGTGGTCAGAAGGGTTAGCTAGCCATTTCTTCCCAACATTCTTCCCTAAAGTCAACAAAATAGAACAAAGTCACATTCCCTCTGCAACTCTTGAAGATATTAGGATTTTGAAGATATATTTGTCTCTTCTGCCCCATGAGAATTAAATATACCATCATCAGGGCAGTTACATGGTGCAGTGGATAGAGTGCTTTGACACTGCTGATTATATCTCATTTTAGGTACTCTCTCTTCTCTAGTTTTCATGATACTAATCTTTCCTAGTTCTCCTTCTGCTTATCAGAATATTCCATCTCAATTTTCTTTTCTGTATCATCATTTATGTCATACCCACTCCTGGGCATTCCCCAAAGCTCAGTCCTAGGCTCTCTTTTCTCTGTGAACAATCTCAGTTGTTGGTCTCATAAATTGCCTTGGCTTCAATTGTTATTTATATGCAGATGATTCCAAAATCTATATTCCCTAGTCTCTTTCTTGAGCTCTATTTATGTTTCACAACCTTTCTTTTGGACATCTTAAATTGATTTTCAACAAGCATGTACCGTGGGCTTGGCATGATAATAAGTAACATGAATTATTCTGAGGTAAAATAAAAGGGGCATTGTGCTCTAAAGGAAAGAGCTTGGAACTGGGAATCAAAAGCCCTAGATATAGGCTTTTGTACTGGCTATCTGTGTGACCTTCGGCAATTCTCTAAACTTCTTTGGGCCACACTTTACTCATCTGTAAAATGATATATTAGGACTAGATAATGCCCAAGTCACTTTATAGCAACAAAGTTCTTGTGGGTTGAAATATGTAGAAATAGTCCTCTCTCCTCTCCAATCAAAAAAAAATTTCATGATATCCTAATGAAAATAAGTATTTAGTAATTCACCCTTCCTTTTTCTCTTCTCCACTGGTTTTCTTACCCCCAAAACTGACTTCCTCATTGTTATCCATTGACTGTCATTAGCTATGCTAAATCCTGAAAACTGGCATGGGATAGCCTATGCTCCCCTATTGCCCATACAAATTTCTATCTTTCTTTCTACTGGATATATACTTGTACAATGCACTGGTAGGTGCTTTATTTTGATAAATTTGCCAGTATAATAGATTATTTGTTATTTTGCATACAGGTTCTTATCAATGAGAAGACAAATAAAACTTGATAAAATCCATGTCTTTAAGTTCATTGCATCTTTATGATCAATCATTGTCACTGGCAATCAGAACAAGATTCTTTGAAATAGACTAATATTTTATATCAACACATCTCAGTCAGACAACTAAGGTTAACTATGTTTGAATGAATTGTGCTAATTTCTTTTTTCTGAGATGGATTCTCTCTGATTGTAGTACTAGAGATTAAAATTCTTTGAATTTTGTGAGGAATGCACTTGCTTTTCCTTTATGCTAAAGGAAATGCTTGGTTTCCCCCCAGGTGGCTTCTGGACAATTGCCTGCCATATTTCTCCAGACTTAGCATTGTTTACCTTATATGAGGTCCAAATGGAAACCTGGATACTGTAAATCATAAAATTCAAAATCCATTGAGAAAAGAAGTAGTAGTCATGAAAACAAGCAAATAACTAAAGTCACTAACTTTACTAGTAAAATACAAAGTATAGGAGAGAATTTTATAAGCAATTGCAGACCATGACCATATCCAAAAGATCAGTAGCAGGTGACCCAAGTGACAATGGAGAGATGGTGAACATAAGCAGATTGTAACTGATGACTAGAGTGAGCCAATGAAGAATCAAAAGTAATGAAAATTTGAAAAACAAAAGTTCTGTACAGGCACCCACAAAAAGACCAAGATGTGGTGGGTGCTCTGAGGAATGCTTATGGGAGTGTATGAACAAGCATTACATAGAATGAGAAGGCATGGCTAGGTTGCAATACATAACTGTGGAGGATCTAATCTCATACTGATGAAAAGGAGGACAAAAGTTGATAGTTTCACTTTGTCTGTCTCAAAAGGAGAAGACGTATGAAAATTTGTGGGTGTCTGTCCGGAGTTTAGAAGAGGTCAGAATTGAATATAGAGCTATAAGCATTGTTAATAGCTAGAGCATTAGGGGTGAATTATATTACCAGGGGAGACAGTTCTGGAGAAAAGGAGGCCAACATCAAATACTTAGGAATTACTTAACAGAGTGTTATGAGAAGCCTATGAAGGAGGTATGGGAGTGATTAGGAATTTAGGAAGGGAATTCAGAATGTTTGATTTCTTTAAAGCAAAAGGAGGATAGAGTATCCAGTCGGGGAGAGTTGGTCAATAATATCGAAAGTCTCAGAAAAGTTAAAAAAAGATGAAGAATGAAAAATACCATTTGATTTTTCTATTTATTAATTGGTTATTGTTGACTTTAGAGAAAGCAGTTTCAGTAGGATGGGGATAGAAGTCAGATGACAAGAAAGGGATTGAGTAGAAAGTGGATAGTGAGGAAATGAAGGCATCAAATATTAGACATTCTATTTTTCTAAGGTTTATTAATAAAGCTGAATTTGGGAGACCTGAGCATGTTTGTAGGCATATGGAAGTATCCAGTCAAGAGGAAATTTTCTGGAGACGGAGGGTGATTGAGTAGTCCTAGAGTATGGAAGGAGGCTATATAATAACATAATACATATATTATGTATATATATAATATAGTAAGGCTACATTAAAAAAACAAGTTAGATTTAGAGGGTTAGAGAATATCTCTTCTCCCTACAAAGTGAGACTCTTTTTTTGTTTCAAGAACTTAGATGATTTCTTCTTTTTGGGTTAGAATAAAACAAAGTCACTTAATGACTACACTTTTTATAAAGCAGGAGGTACACGCATCAACTCATCACTGTATTTCACATATACCCCTCTGCCTTACAAACTTTCAAGTTTTACTAATAAGTGTGTCTTCAGATGGTGCATGATAACATGGCAGCAACAGTGTTCAGTTTCAGTGTTAAGAACCTGAATGTGTGAACTAATGTCTAGACTCTGGATGTATCGAACAAAGATTTGGTAGTTAACCTCAGGAGCTATTGCAAGCCAAAATTTGGGGATATTGTGGGGCTGAGAAGAAAATGATCTGGGTCTTTTGGGAATCTAGGGCATCATTGTGACTCAGGTTCCTTAGAAATCTCCTTGAGATCCAGGATTATATTTTTCCTTTCTATGTATCTTCAGTGTTTAGCACAGTACCTGGCAATAGTAGTCACTTTATGTTTACTGATTGACTGAGAAAGTTAGTGTGAGCAAGCCTGTGGATGTAACGTCTGTCTGTCCCATTTTTTCTATCTGAAAACAGTGTTAAGGGTTACTGATACTGAGAACACCACCTCCCTTTTTGAGGAGTAATGATGTGATAAAATCTTTTTGGGCAGTCATAGAAGATAATGCATCTCAAGTACTTGGTACTTCTATGGTAAGAGGCATTCAGTAGATATAGCTTCAAGTAAAGGACTATAGATGATTCCAGAGCTAGTATTCTTTCTCCTATTCCATACTGCTTTTTTTCATGAATGGTTCAATAATATTCCACAAAGTGAAAGTATTTTGCACTTGACAGAGGGAAATTAATTTATTTCCATAGAATTAGTCTTTGCATATGCATATATATCCATATATATGGAATTTCTTTAGCAAACTCAATTGGCATAAATCCAAATGAGAAAACTCTTTGTTTCAATGCTACTTTTCATTTTATACTGTTGGACAATTTACATAGGATCCCCTTCTTGAGATAGTATTGAAAGGAATTTGAAAATTATATTATTTTTATTTTTCTGCTTCTTATACAAATTGTGAATGGTAATTTTCACCACAATGATGACTATTTTGAACATAGCACCAAATGTTCCTGGCATTGGAACCTAACTATCATCCATTAGAGAGGCAATAATGACATTTTCAGAAAAAAAAGGATACAATAGGATACAGTCAAATTTGGGCCAGACACTGAGGGCTGATTATTAAAATTGGACTGCACTCTGAGACAGATGGAGTTTTAGAATTTTCTGGCCAAAAGGTAGAGCCTGTGTTTAATGACCAGGTTCAGTGCAACATCCTGTTGTCTCACTTCCTCCAATAAGCTGCATTTAAATAATTAAATACAATTAAACAAGTGTATATTAAATGCTCCATATGTGCATGTAGTAAATAAAAGTCAAGAAATGTAAGATGCCCCATTTTTATAGGGGCAATTTGTATTCTAGTTAAGCTACTAAAACATTTCTTCTCTGTGCTCTTGAACAGGTGTTCCCCACACCTAAAATTCTTTCTTTCCTCACCTCCACATCTTAAAATCCTCAGTTTTCTTCAAGGCTCAACTCAAATACTAACTTGTGCATGAAACTTTTCCTGATCCTCCCATATACTGGTGCCTTCCTTGCCAAAAATTCTTGCCTTGTTGAATATATATGTGTGTGTGTGTGTGTGTGTGTGTGTGTGTGTGTGTGTGTGTGTGTGTGTGTATTATATATATACTTTGTCTCCTCTGATAGAATGTAAACTTCTTGAGGGCAAGGACTCTAATTTTGATCTTGGTATCCCCAGCACTTAGCATATGGCATATACTAGAAATTCTTGCTGGTTGACACCCACACAAATTAAACAGTTAAAAATAATAAAAAAAATTATATGTTTAAGTGAAAAGTAACTAGTACAAGGAATACAGGAATTAGAGAAGGAGATCAACATGGGTTGACATAATTGAGGAAGACTTTATAGAGTCGGTAGAATTTATTAGGAACTAATTGGAAGGAGAGACAAGATTTGGACAGTTGGGAGCTAGAAGTCAGTTATTACAGATTAGAGAAAACCACATGAGCAGAACACTGAAGTATGTTTGCAGCGTAGTGAGAAACCTGGCCTCACTTTCACGAGGGTGACCACTAGAGAGGAATGATTGACCACAGCAAATCAGAAAGCCCTCCCTGAGCTGCTATACCAGGCAGCTAGATCTACCTCAGGACAGGTAGGAAATAAGAAAATGGCATAAGCAACTTGTTCTAAAAGCAGATACTGGTCGCAATTTATGAAGGTGTCCTTTTGATCAGTGGAATTCAGTTCAACCCACACTGAGGAAGGAGTCAATTTTGTGTAAAGGAAAAAGCACTTGAATTTAAATACATTAAATATATTGGGAAGCATTTTACTCACAAAACCTCTAGAAGGTAAATAGTGGCAGAATTATCATACAAAAATATACATAAATAATTCACCTGTGATAGATAAAAAAGAAAATCAGGCGTGGTATTTCAATGACCTGACCGAAGTCAGGTAGCTAGTAAACAAAGCTGAAATTCAGAAGACTAAGTCCCGAACTATAAAAATGGGAGGCCATTGAATTTCTCAGGTGGAACGGACCCCTCTGAGCCTGGACAAATCATACTTGAAAAAGATTCATCTCTACAATATACCTTTGCTTGGAAGACCTGTGAGAAAATGGGGCATACAAAGATACAGAAAATGTGTGCCATGCTCTGAGGTGTCTTACAATTTAGCAGGGAAACTACAACCAGCACATAAATAACAAATGCAAAGCTGAATGTGATAAAGCCATACAAAGTACTATAAGACATCTGAGGAGAGACCACATAGGAAATGCTAGTTAATTTGTTGTGGTACTCTTCATGCTTGATGGCAAACTAATTTACTCATTTATAAGATGAGAATATTGGAGTTGACTATCTTTAAGGTTCTTTGGTTTAAAAGAAAATTAATTTTAGGTCCTATGATTCTGTTTCCAGACTGACAGATTTCTAAAGGTTTCATAGTGAACATAGCATTTTATTTAAATCTTAGAGAATAGGGGGCAGTTGGGTAGCTCAGTGGATTGAGAGCCAGGCCTAGAGATGGGAGGTCCTAGGTTCAAATCTGGTCTCAGACACTTCCCAGCCGTGTGACCCTGGGCAAGTCACTTGACCCCCATTGCCTACCCTTACCGCTCTTCTGTCTTGGAGCCAATACACAGTATTGCCTCCAAGATGGAAGGTAAGGGTTTAAAAAGAAACCTTAGAGAATGGATAGGGTTTCAACAGATGGGAATGGGAAAAGGACTTGCATTTCAGTGATCAGGGTGGTGGGAGCAAAGAAAGAGATGTGGGAAAGGGTAAGGCAAGTCTGTAAGGTAATCTGGCATGGCAGTAGCATAAAGTAGGTGAAGAGGAATAAGGCTTGAAAGGTAGATTGGAACCAGATTACTATGGACCTTAAATATCAGACTTAAGAGTTTGGAATTTAATTGTTTTTGAAGGTGGGGCAGGGGCTAGGATATGATCAGAGCTGACCTTTAGCAATTTAAAAAGCTTAATTTAAATTTATTATGTACTCTAGAAGCAACCTGCCATAGCAGATAGTGAGACTGCCTGAAAGTCAGAAAGCTTACATTGGGTGTGTGAATGAGGGCAAGTTACTTGGTCTTTCAGTGTGCCAGGCAGCTCTTTAAGACTTTGCAGAGCAGACATCAGACTGCTTTGGTATAGGGAACAGGATAATCCCCTTTTCTCTGTCTCCACCCCACCCCACCCCACACACACATAGGTTGAATTTAATTTTGCACTTCAATTCAATTTATAGCTAATTAATTTTCTTCTGTGTACCAAATACTGTGCAAAGTATTGGAGATTAAAGAAAAGAGCATTTTTTATACCTTAAGACTATTAAGTTATTTTAGTTGTTTATATATAGTAGGCCATCTTTTTAATGCACATAGTTTAAAATATACGTATTAATCATTTTCACCTCATTTGTAAAACTAAATGATCTAAATTTATAAACTAAATATATTTCTTTTGTCCAATTTTACCAGTCCATTAATTTCCTTTTGTACAAATCTGTTTATAGTTCACTGCAAACCAATGAGGTTATTTAAATGGGCTTCTATGTCCTTAGGGTATTGAGGGTGATTGATTTATTTTGTTCAAGATTCTGAGCTTGAGAACACTAAGTGTCTCTTGAGAATCTTCTTTAGGTTAGCCTAAAGGATAGGTGAAAACATCCAAAGGATTATTCACTTACCATATTGAATCAAAGACAGATCTTGAAGATGTTCACCGTATCTTTAGGTTATATTTAAAGACTGGGCAGCAGCAGCTTCTGATTTTTCTCCTCTTACTTCTGAATGATTGGGAAGAATGCTGAAGTCAGATTAACCGCTGGAGCGAGACTTCTTCTTAGACTTCTCCTTCGAGACTGAAAAATAAGATACATTGGTTAGTATCTAAAACTGCAAAGGCAGATATTAGGAATGTTGGAGGCCATTTTGAACTTTGATATTTTCACAAATTAAAATCTCTCCTGGAAGAAAATAGACTTTTCTTTCCTTATCTATGTTCTTCTAGTAGAAAGCATTCTCTAAATTGGAGATGAGGTGTTTTTTTTTTTTTTTATCTAGAGTTATTGACTGAGTTATTGACTGACAGAAGAAAGAAAATCAACCATATCACTATATTTGCCTAATTTACCTATTATATCACCCTTTATGTCTAAGTTATATACCCATTTTGACCACATCTTGGTATAGGGCATGAGATATTGATCTATAACTACCACCAGAATGATTAACTTAAATCAAAACATTTATTTCTGGAAAATCAAATAACATACTATTTCCTTTGGCTCTGTACATATACTTTGCCATTCTGCACACTCTAGGAAAGTGGTTATAAGGGCCAACTATGAAGCACCTGACCTTGATTTGTAGAACCATAAAATCTTGGAGATGAAATGGTTCTTGCAGAACACTAGTATAATCCCTTCATTTTAAAGTGGAAAAAACTGAGGCCCAGATAATGGGAAGTATCTTGCCCAGAGCTACTTAGGTAATTAGTGATACAGCTGGGATGTTGTATCTGTCATATTGACAATTATGTGTTGTTAATTTTGGATCTCTGATTTGTTTCCCCTGACATCTAACAAAGTTCTAGATCTCTTCCTTGTCATCAATATTTAACTCAGTGAACATAATTTATTTTTTTTCTTTATAATTTATTTTTAATAGATGCCTAATAAAAATATAAGCAGGAAATCAGATCTAATTAATGCTTCAATTCATTCTTATAATGGATTTTAAGTAGAAATAAATTTTGTGTAGAGGAAGACATAAGACCGAATAGATAAATGAAGCTCCGTCAGAATGCTGATACACTGGCCAGAAGATCCCTACTACATCTAAATTACCTATTACTTTGCATTATTTACTCAGACAATCAAGAATAGACCATAGTAAATTCACTGGGCTTGCTTCCGCTATCAGATGGTCTTCCCCCTACCCAAATTATTGGCAGAGCCTCTTTGAATTACCCATATTCTCATTAATTCCATGACTTTATTAAATAATGTTTTTGACTTAATGGGGTTTTTGCTGACTTAAAATTCTAACATTACCATTATAATTTACACAATAACATAAATATTTATGCTTTACCTCTGGTGGCATACATAGTTCAGAATCCTAGTCCAGAATTAATATTTCTTTTGTATAATTCAAGTTTTATTCAGTGTTACCATGACTGAGGCATATTTTAGCATTATCTTTTCATGTCATAGAATAGGAACAATGAATTAGAGAATTGGATGGGACCTTACATATTAATAAGAAATATAAAGTTGAAAGAGAAGTAAATGCTCATCTAATCCACTCAACTCACTGAAAAAAATGAGAGAGCAGAGAGGCCAAGGACACATATAATTAGGATATTTGGAGACTAGAACTTGGGTTTTTTGATTTGGTTCAGAGTTGGTTTTTTCCACTGTGATGTCCTGTCTCATTAAGGCCAGTTTATGTATATACAGAGCAAGCAGTCAAGACTTTAAGAGGCCAGGTCCTAGGTGGCTGTCAGGCTTAGAGATCAGAGGTCCTGTATTATAATCTGGCCTCAGACACTTTGAAGCTGTGTGATTCTGGGCAAGTCACTTAACCTCAATTGCGTTTCCCTTATCACTCAGAATTCTGCCTTGGAATCAATATTTAGTATCAATTCTAAGACAGAAGGTAAGGATTTTAAAAAAAACAACCCTTTAAGTTTGTGACTTAAAGTGACTTGTCCAAGGTCATATATCTAATTAAATCATCCTTTGCTTAAAAAAATCTTATTCTTTTCATGTTTTCAGTTTGATGCCATGGGAAGAAGGATTACAAAAATAATTATTGGTTCATATCTTCTCCCTCTAGCAACTTTTGATCAAGGAGACTGGGTTAAACCAAACTAGATGCATGTTATCAAGTTTGGTTAAGCCCCTCTAAATTGACTAATAGTGGGTACTATTGAGATTGTGGAATCATTGGACTTAAGAGCTGGGAGGAGCCATAGCATTATTTTTGTCCAATCAGTCTTCCCCTGAATTCTGCTGGTAAGGAAATAGAGTATTAGAGATGTGGGTCATTTGCCACGAGTCATATAAGTTATAAGTAGTAGATCTAATATCTCAGCCCAGGTCTGCTGAATCCAAAATGTAGTACTTTTTCTACTCCATTATACTATAAGTAAAAACTCCAACTTTGCAAATCAGCTGAAATTATTGACCCATGTGTAGATACAATTGCCACAGAAAAACATCCTGGGAAATGTAGCTAGGACAATATGAATAGAAAAAAATAACCCTCCAAGTAGAGGTTATGCAGTCTCTCAGAATTATCATCTAGGATTGCCTGGTTTCCTTTCTTTAAAAAAAAAACCATTCTTTTTCCAGTTAAATGTAACATTTTCCAGTTACAACAATTTTTGACATTTTAGAATTCAGGTTTTCTCTCTTCCTCTCCTCACCCCCTCTCCAAGGTAGTAGATAGTCTGATATGTTATATCTTTACTTTCATCTAATAAATATTTCCATATTTTCATGAAAGAAAATACATATCATGCATATAATACATACAATAACAATGAGGAAATATAATAGAAGATGGCATGTTTTGATCTGCACTTAGACTCCAACAATTCCTTCTTTGGCTGTGGAAAGCATTTTTTCAGATTGCCTGGTTTTCTAAACAAGCAAGTGAACTATGAGGCAGAAAGTAATAGAAAACACATTTTCATTACTGTATTAAGATAACTTTTTGTCTTCACTTTATCTCTGTCTGCCTGGCTCCCAATCTCTATCTCATTGACTTAAACACACGTTCATTCAGTATTAGAATCTAAGGTATACAGAGATAGGATGGGATATTTCAGGTACAATATGTTCTAGTTGAAAAGGAGAAAATGGAAAAGATTCCAAATAAAAATAAGTAGTAGAACATTCTGAAAAGCAGTTTAGAACTATGCCTCTAAAGTTATTAAACTGCATCCCTTTTGACCCAGCAATGCTACTACTGAGTCTATACTTCAAAGATATTAGAGGGAAAGGACCCACATATACAAAATTATTTATAGTAGCACATTTTGTGGTTGCAAACAATTGGAAAATGAGGATTTGCTCGTCAATTGGGAATTGATTAAGTTATGGCATAGATATGTCGTAGAATACTTTTGTGCTGTAGGAAATGATAATGGATATGGTTTTAGGAAAAACCTTGGAAGCCTTTTGTGAACTGATACAAAATGAAGTGAGCAGAACTGGGAGAACAATGTATACAATATAAAAACAACCTTGAAAGACTTAGGAACTCTGATCAACACAATGGAACCAACTATAGATCCAGTAGATCCATGATGAGCCTTGCTTTCTACTTCCAGATGGGGAGGTCATAAGCACTCAGATTATAATATATAAACATACAAACATGTACATATATATGTACATATATTATGGCTAATGTGCAAATTTGTTTTGCTTAACTATGCATGTGTATCTATAGCTATATCTATGTGCATGGAGTGGAATCTTGAGGGTCTCTATACTCCAAAGTCACTCTAATGAGCAGAAAGGAGATTTGATAAGATGCTGGCAGAAAAATGTGACCTTTATTAAAGAAAGGGAGAGAAAGAGAGAAATCATGAATAAATTAGGTAAACATAGAATGGAATACCTGTCAGATCTATGAGAAAGGAAAGAATTTAGGACCAAGCAAGAGACAGAGAAAATTATAAAATGTAAAATGAATAATTTTAAATTAAAAAGGTTTTATACAAACAAAATCAATGCAACCAAAATTAGAAGGGAAACAACAAACCGGGGGAAAATTTTATAACAAAATTCTCTGAGAAAGCTCTAATTTCCCGAATATATAAAGAACTAAGTCAAATGTACAAGAAATCAAACCATTCCCCAATTGAAAAATGGTCAAAGGATATGAATAGGTAGTTTTCAGTTGAAGAAATAAAAACTATTAATAGTCACATGAAAAATATCCAAAATCCCTCCTGATTAGAGAAATGCAAATCAAACCAACTCTAAGGTACTACCTCATACCTAGAAGATTGGCCAATGTGACAGTAAAGGAAAATAATAAATGTTGGAGGGGATTTTGCAAAATTGAGACACTAATACATTGTTGGTGGAATTGTGAATTGATCCAACCATTCTGGAAGGGAATTTAGAATTATGCCCAAAGGCCTTTAAAAGAATACCCTCTGATCCAGCAATACTACTACTAGGTTTATACCCCAAAGAGATGATAAGGAAAAATATTTGTACAAAAATATTCATAGCCACGCTCTTTGTGGTGGCAAAAAATTGGAAAATTAGGGGATGTTCTTTGATTGGGGAATGGCTGAACAAATTGTGGTATCTGATGTGATGGGATACTATTGTGCAATAAGAGATGATAAACTGTTTGATTTCCATATGAGCTGGAAAGACCTCTAGGAACAAATTGAGCAAAACCAGGAGAACATTGTAGTCAGAGACTGAAACATTATGGGAAGATCATATGTAATCGACTTTGCTACTGATAGCAATGCAACAATCCAGGACAATCCCAAGGTATTTATGAGAAAGAAATCTATCCACATCAAGAGAAAGAACTATTGGGATAGAAATGCAGAAGGAAAACATTTGATTAATCACTAGTTGATATGGGTAAAGGATGTATGTTTTTGGTTTTTAAAAGATTACTTTATTACAAAAATGAGTAATATGCAAATAGGTATTGAGTGATATAATACATGGTATAACCTAGTGCAGTGATGGCCAAACTTTTTAAAGAGGGGGCCAAAGGAAAGGAAATGCTCATCTGTCAGTCTGTTTCTAAGGCAACTCTTTCAAAGTTTCATTGTATTGTATCCTACTCATTGTATTCGTTGGATTAGGAATAATGTCATGTGACCAGATAGAACATTACAGGGGGCTGCATCTGGCCCGTGGCCTGTAGTTTGTCCATCACCGACCTAGTGGAATTGCTTGTTGGCTCTGGGAAAGGGAAGGGAAAAGGGGAAGGAAAGAACATGAATCATGGTACCATGGAAAAACACTTAAAGAAAACAAAATTAAAAAAAGGAAGAGGGAGATTTCTCTACTCTTTATAAGGAGAGATTGGTGTCTCTCTTCTCAAGGGCACCTAACTTCCACTAATTTTCTATAGGAAGTTGCCAATCTAAGATTCCGTATACTAGCTAATATATACTGGAGAATAATGCATAATTTCAACCCACACATATTTAAAAGGTTTTGTTTGTTTATTGTTTCCTTAATGTGTATGGGAGGTGGAGGTAGGAGAGAGAGAATTGGAAAATGAAAATAAAAATAAATCTAGATTTAAAAGAATATATTAAAAAATCAACAGAACTACATCAAAGAATTCCTATAACTTAAACTTACTTGTAAATGCTGAACACGACCTCCCTTCTTTTTCCCTTGGAAATTTTCTGAAGATTCCTTATGCGCATCTGCACCAATTAGGGGAAGGAATCTCAGACTTGTGGGGCTTGGAACCTGAAAAATAAAAATGAATAGTTAATATGATACTAGACTTCCTGACTAGTGCTCCTGACTTCTAACTGGTTTATACAACCTTTCTCCCTTCTAAGTGCATGTTGGAATCTCCTGTGGTGTACTGAATTTATCTCTTTCCTCTGGATTATGTATCTAAAACTGAACTCCCTCTTAGTCCCAATTGTCCATGGTATCATTCCTTTTTGTGGGCTCTTTTCAAATAGCTGATCATACCAGTCCCTAGATCTAGGATGTCTCCTAATGGCCAACTTGTAGCTACCTTGCTAAGACCGTTTATAGTTTTTTGCCTTCTATTATGATTATGGATATTTGCTTTATAGACTTAAAAGTCTTATCTAAATGTTATATTCTCCTCCTCCCCTCTCCCCCACTCCGTACTTCCAACCTATGTCTAGCATAGTGCTCTGCACCTAGTAGGTATTAAATAAGTGTAGTTGATTGATAGAGCTTTGGAAAGATGCTGAAAGAAGTTACCTAGAATCAATACTTTGATATTTGATCCATTTATTGTGTACTAAAAAAGACCTTTGATGATGATAATGATTTTAAGGGAGGAAAGTGCTACCCTATGAATAAAAGTCTAGTAAATTGTGGAGAAATGCCACTAATTGGGAAGTGTAATGCCACATGATTAAGGAAAACACACTGCAGTTATAGGTCAAGGCTTTCTTCATAGTAACATGTGTAGTGTGCTTCCTACATTGTGTCTTTCTTGACTTATGTAGAGTATGAAGGTTTCTTGAACAGAGGTGACTTTTCTCTACCTCTTTTCCATGAACCATTTTTAAATGGTAGTAAATATACCAAATAGTAGTCTCCTTCTGGAGATTCTTGAAAAATGTTACTTAGATCCCTTATGAATTCCTAATACAACGTTGGGGGCTACCTATCTGGGAACTATTCAGTGAAGTTGTTGATCAGGACTTCTTATTTGTTTTTGGTGGAGAGAAGGACAGCAATTATCCAGAGAAGATGAATAAGTAACATGATCTCTGAATATGGCAGGGTGGGTACAATATTCCTAGGCTTTAAAAGTGTGTACATGTGAGTGTGGTAGTTGGGAAGGAAGGCAGTAGTCTCCATTCTGTGCCTTCCAGCTTAGGCTTGTGATAGGACTGAAGATATAAAATTTTGTTTCCTGGGAATATAGCAAATTTGCAAATTAACTTGATTAAACAAAATGACACATCAAATTTTATGCCTATTAAAATTTTAAGCTAACTAAAGATGTTCAAGATTGAGGGTCAAGAATGATGGATGTTCAAAACTAGGTGCTGGGCTCCTTTAAGATTATGGTTTCAGAACACTTTCTCATGTGCTTATATTGATACTTTTCTTTATCTGAAAATTGCCTATTCATGTCTCTTGCTCATTTATCAATTGGGAATGGCTCGATTTTTTATACAATAGAGAAATGCAAATCAAAACAACTCTGAGGTACCACCTCATACCTAGCAGATTGGCTAAAATGAAAGAAGGGGAGAGTAATGAATGCTGGAGGGGATGTGGCAAAATTGGGACATTAATGCATTGCTGGTGGAGTTGTGAACTGATCCAACCATTCTGGATGGCAATTTGGAACTGTGCTCAAAGGGCTATAAAAGAATGCCTGCCCTTTGATCCAGCTATACTATTGTTGGGTTTGTACCCCAAAGAGATCATAGATAAACAGACTTGTACGAAAATATGTATAGCTGTGCTTTTTGTGGTGGCAAAAAACTGGAAAACGAAGGGATGCCCTTCAATTGGGGAATGGCTGAACAAATTGTGGTATATGTTGGTGATGGAATACTATTGTTCTCAAAGGAATAATAAACTGGAGGAATTCCATGTGAACTGGAAAGACCTCCAGGAATTGATGCAGAGTGAAAGGAGCAGAGCCAGAAGAACATTGTACACAGAGACCAATATACTGTGTTAAAATAGAATGTAATGGACTTCTGTACTAGCAGCAATGCAATGACCCAGGACAATTCTGAGGGATTTATGGAAAAGAATGCTACCCACATTCAGAGGAAGAACTACAGGAGTGGAAACAGAAGAAAAACAACTGCTTGAACACATGGGTTGAGGTGGACATGATTGGGGATGTAGACTCGAATCAACCACACCAATGCAACTATCAACAATTTGGAAATAGGTCTTGATCAATGACACATATTAAAACCAGTGGAAATACGCATCAGCCATGGTGGGGGTGGGGGGAGCTCAGGGGGTGAAGGGGAAAGTAAGAGCATGAATTATGTAACCATGTTAACTTTTCTAAAAAATAAATATTAATAAATGTTTTAAAAAAATTATGGTTTCAGGCTTCAAAATTTTCCTCAGGCATGAACAATTCTTTCTGCCAGGCCGTACCATTCTCCTCTACTTTAGGAACATTTTTTTTTTGGTGGAAAGGACAAGAGGGTATTGCATATTGATAGGAACCTTAGCTATGCCAATAATTGTAGGTGATAACCAATGGTTATTACTGGGGTGGATTCTCACTTGATATTTATTCCAAGGGACCCAATTCATCCACAGAAAGCAACAATTACATACTTCTGATCTGGGAGATATAGGAAGCACTGCCAAAGTGTCAGAAGTAGAAACAGCAAACTACATTATGTGTTTATGATATTATGACTTGTGAAATATTTTTATATTCATTATCTATCCATGTATATTTTAATTCTCAAATTAAGCTGGTGGTAAAGCCTGGATAAGGATGAAACATGGTGACCCAGTCACAGATGACTGGAAGAGTTCTATAGACTCTTTTTACAAAGTATGGCTATCCCTTGAGATAATATGAATAAAATGGATGAATTCTCTGAAAAGCTAGTATTATGTGCAGAGCTTTTGATTTTGTTCTGTTTGGAAAGTATAATCTCCGATTAGGCATGTGATTATGAAGTTGATGGCATGGTCATGGATTTGATGGGCTATCAAGGTCTTTATTGAACTAGGGATTTCCTTGAAATAGTAAAGGAACTTCATCTGTCACCGATACAGGTTAACACCATTTCTGTAACTTGCAGTCTTAGAGTTACCTGGAACACTAAGAAGTTAAATGATTTACCCAGAGTGACATAGATAAGATATATTGGAGATGAAACTTGAAACCAGGTCCAAGGCTTAACTATCTTTCCCATTTACCTTAATTGCATCTTTTTTTTTTTTTAATTTTAAACCTTTAACTTCTGTGTATTGTCTTATAGGTGAAAGAGTGGTAAGGGTAGGCAATGGGGGTCAAGTGACTTGCCCAGGGTCACAGAGCTGGGAAGTGTCCGAGGCCGGATTTGAACCTAGGACCTCCCGTCTCTAGGCCTGGCTCTCAATCCACTGAGCTACCCAGCTGCCCCTACCTTAATTGCATCTTAACGACTTCCTTAAGCACTGAGAATATCATGAAAATACTATACTGGCTAGGTAGTTGAGGTTCAATTGTTGGTAGAATAATCTTTCAGGTCTTGGCATAAAAGCTTGAGTTGCTGAATTCTTAAGGAAATATATAGATTATTTAAGGTTAGTAACCTTCAGTACAACCTGAGTTTAGCTAGGGACATTCTCTCACTAAATGAAAGCAAGGTTTATTGTTATCAGAAACTTATAGATAAATGAGTAGCTTAAAGTAGGGGGAGTCTGAGGATTGTGGAGTTTAAATAAAACTTCAAGAATGTGTGTTCTGATTGTTGGTGTTATGTGTGGGCTGATAGAAGAATGATGGTCTCACTGGATGTCTCATTACTTTGGAGCTTGACTAGGAGTGAAAGGCAGGGTCACAACTTTGTCTACCATACTTTCTAGGTTCCTCCTCATTGGATAGAGTAGTTCTTTTGAGGATAAGGCAATGAATGGTTTTCAAAGAGTGTGCTATGAGTTTTGCTAGATAAACCACAAATTATATAGAATTCACACTGGCAAGTACATGTATGTATGTGACACCTCCAGCTTTCCCAGAGGGTGTTACAATTCCTCCTAGCAAAGAATAATACTGCCCTATAAATAAGATGAATTTGAATATGATTTATTTGAGGACAGTAACTATTTTTACTTTCTTTGAATCCTCATTGCTTAGCATTTTATCTTATAAGCACTTAATCGCTGTCTGTTGACTGGCTTACTAATTGTGGCTTGATGCATTCAACACAATCTGAACAGAAGCATTTTGGGACTTCACAAGTCACGGGGAATTACTCTTCTAACTTAGACTCTGTCGTGAATCTTCTCCATCATAGCTGTGAATATCTTTGGCAAGCATACATCTTTTATTTCTTGCCTGATGTTTATTATTAGAAAGTAATTGAGCAGGGTTTATTTCTACTGTTACATCTTTCAAAGGATCTTGAATAAAGATCTCATATGTTATTTGGTAAATAATAAGAAAGGTTGACTGGCCTACCATCTGTACAGCAATTCCTTTTCCTCTAACTTTTCTACTCTTGCTTACTAATTGCCGTCCACAGGCAATGTGTCTTTACGATTATTTTCCACCTTAATGTAGTTATTTCTAATTTAGGACAGCATTCTCTTAAAATCCCGTGAATAAATCTTTCTCATTCAGTCCTCTGCCAATCCCTGCTGCATAACTTTCCTCTAGCAATCTCTTCCAGAAATAGTGCATTTTGTCTGTCAATATTTTCCTCAAACCTACAAACTGCCATTCTCAGGTGGTCTGTTCTACCTATACTGCTTCAGCTGGGATCATAAGCTTCATTTCAAGTAGTCTAGTACATGGAATTGTGAATGCTTTTTTTGGAGAACTAGTAAAGTGTAGTATACTGACTGGGCTGGAGTAGTAGTACAGACATAACTGAAAGCCTTAGAGGTAAAGTCAATGGAACATTATGGGACTATGTCAAATTCAGAGTTGAGCTGTTACTACAGCATTTGTTGGCGGGGGGGTGAGGGGGCATGGAGAAGAGAAGATCTGGAGCAGTAATGCTGACAAAGAAAATCCAAAAATTATCCTGAGAGAAATTTTATCTAGGGCCTAACAAAAGGAAATTAATGACTGTCTGGATCAGGGTTCAAAAGAACTTGCAATGATCAATATGCAGATGATCAACAATTATCCAATTGTTCAGTCACTTAGTTACTGTTCACTGTCAGCTCTTAAGTAAATTAAGTATTTGGCATCTGTGGCAGCCACTCAACTTGTACAGAAAGTTTAAAGATGGGCATAGCATTTGAGAGGCAGGACTTTATATCTGATTGGATGTGGAAGACAATAGTAAGGAAGGAATAAAAGGTGAATTTAAAGATGAATGAGAGAAATTGATAGTGTCATTAACTGAAATGAGGGAATCAAGAAAAAGATCCATTTTTGGAGTATTTTAATAAAGAAGTCACAAAAGAGAGAGTAGAGAAAGAGGGAAAGTAATCTGAGAATAAAATCCTTAGGAATAGTAACATTTAGGCAGAAGAGGAAGAGGGGCTATGGAAAGAGACTGAAGAAATTGCAGACAAGAAGGAAGAAAAAGAGAGAAAGAACAATGTTGTGCTAGGTAAGGATAGAGAGCATGCAGAATGAGAGAATAATTAACAATGTGAAATGCTACATAGAGGGAAAGGAGTATAAAAACTAAGAGATATTCATTGAATATGGATTTTGGATATTGTGTACAATGTCATTGTGACTTTGAGAAAATAATTTCAGTTGAAATACAGGAATTAGATTATGAGATGGAGTGAGAAGTAAATAGATGGAGAGGAATTCTGTAAACTATTCCTTTGAGAAAGGAACCTTGACAAGAAAACAGTTTAGGGACATCTTCAGAATAAAGGAACTTGAGAATAGTTGTAGGCAGAAGGGATGGGTATCAGTGAAGAGAGAGAGAATAACACATAGTCTAGGATGCAGTGGTTTTGAAATGTTTCATATGAATTACTTTTATATTCCCAATGAAACTGCATACTTACTGAGGACAGGAATGTTTGACACTTTTTTGTATTATCAATAGCATTCAGCTGAGTGGGCAAATAGTATATATTCAATAAATATATGTAAACTGATTAATTATTTGATGAGTTCCATTTTGAAATCATGGGAAAATTTGACTCTACTATGCAAAAAAGTAAAGCAGCTTGAATTTACCCTGTATATAGGTAGAGAACCAAATATAATTCCAGCTTCTCTGTTTCCTGTACTGGTACTTTCCAAAACAGTTTTTCTAATCTGTAAAACAAAAGAGTAATTGAGCATGTGTATGTTCCATAGAAAGGTCACATTTAATTAATATTTCTCAATGGTGATGACTATAATGGTAGACCCCCATATGGAATAGTGCTGAACAAGTATACATAGGATTCAAAAGGAAATGAGTTACACAAGTAGCAAAAATTTAGAGATAGAGCATGACCTCTGATGAATGCTAATGAGGTCAAAATGAAATGAATATAATCTTAATTTAATAACCAAACTCTTTTGCTCTGATTGTCATGCTGAAGAAGTCATAGAATCAAAATCTAGAGCAGAAAAGGACTTCCAGGTTCATTTAGCCCCAAATCTTCATTTTCAGATGAGGAAATTTTCAGATGAAGTTCAAAGAATTTAAGTGATTTGCCCAAGATTCCACAGATAATAAGTATCAGAAATGGGACTCATGCCCAAGTCCTCTGAATCCAGAGAAAATGCTTCTTCAAACTTTGCCCAGTTAGGACAGAGAGGGCTCAGCAAGCATTTATTCTCTCTAAGACTTTCTGAATCACTTAATCTCAACTATAAGACTTTTAACCCTGTCCCCTTTAATAAGAGAGAACATAAGTGGTATGAATAGTAGGGAAAATCATTGTTGGCTAATGAAAGTTCATGTTAAATCTTGGCAAAATGCCAAAAGCTCCTTGAAGTTCCAGGAGATGTTAAAAGTTGAAATGGTGTGAATAACACATACCTTTCTCTCTACTATTTTCATGTGCAAAAAAGACAAGTTTGTGACTGAGAGAAAAAAAGGCTTTTGCATCTTGCTTTTCTTCTTAACACATGTATACTTCTAGGAAAGCAAAAATAAAGGGGTAGAAAAGAGGAAAATTACCTTAGGAGAAGCAAGGGCTTTGAAAAATTTAAATTCTTGATTAACCTCGAAGGGTTTGGGAGTTGGCCGTCTGAATAGTAAGGAGAATGAACTCATGTTCTTCCATCTGAATAAAAAGATATAAAGAAAAACAAAAGTATTAGCAGTTAATTATGCTAAAGTGCATCTCAGCAATAAAGTCTCAATTCTGATATCTTGGCATCCTTCTCCTTCCTGATACCTCAATATCCCCTTTCTTGCTTCTCAAGTTCTCTAATTTAGCCTCAGCCAAGTCTTCAGGAATTTACTGCTGACTCCACCCCATACTCCACTGAACTTCATAAAATCATTGAATCTCAGAGTTGGAAAGAACCTCTGAATTTGGTCCAGCTCCTTCCTAGAACAGGAAATGGTCCTTTTTTCCCCATCCCTACTACTAGCGAAAACACAAACCCATCTTTTTTAGGCCGAAACATACCAATTGTACCACATGAAGTCTTGATTCCTATGATTACCAGTGCCACTGCCCAAAGAAAATAACATGGTTTCCATAACCAATTTACATATATTAGCATATGGTAAAAAGGCTGGATAGAGGATTTGGGAAAACCACTGGTCCATGGGCTGTGACTGACCCTTGGCTTACTTTCATTTGGCTCATAGCAAGTTTCCTAAAATGAAATGTTGAGAGCAATTTTTTCTTCCCATACAGCCTTTCATCCTACTTTAAAAATTCAATGGAGAATGTACAATATGACTTTTAAACACCTTTAGTGGTAAAATAATAAAAAAATAGCTTTAAGGCTTTCCCCTCTGAGCCAGTTACAAAGTAGTAGTAGTAATAACAACAAATGGAATTCAGTATCCTGGCAGGTGGGGGAAAATCTCAAAGATCTTTTTTTTGGTTATTCAGTTTTAGAAAAGGAAAATGAGAAAAGATAGATACTTTTTTTTTTGGTTAGAAAAAAAATCAAAATGTAGAGAGCCAGTGAACTTGGAAAAATATAATTATGGCTAACACATATCAAAAGCAAGGCTATGCAGGAGGGAATAAGCATGATTATTCAGATGACAGTGGAGAGATTATTCCATCTGGAATCAGAAATCTGGAGTTGGAGAATATTGAGAGAAAAAGTTGGATAAGCATATTAAAACTATATCATGAAGGCCAGACATATAAATAACAATTTTAGTAATTGAAATAAATAGCACAATGAATGATAGTATAAAAATTAATAAAAATGAATCAAGTTAGGTGGGAGGGAAGATCCTGGGACATCACCCCAAAAGAAGAGAGGTCTCAGGATACTCGTTCTATGGGAGAACAGATGCTAGGATGCTGCTAGTGAGACTATCACTTGAGGTAAGATTAGTATATGTTATGACTGTATAGAAGGAGATCTCATTTGGAAGTAGAAATTTGTTAGTTTTCTCTTTTAATTAATTATTCTTGCTAAGTAGGTTCTAAATTCCATTTTTTCAATCTCTAAAGCATGTATATATTACCAGAATGTAAATATAAGACATTCCAAAATGCATACTCTATAAAAATCATTCTTAAATTATCCTTTGCATCTTTTCAACTTATGCGCCTTGAGACAAAACTCACATTCCACCCCACGTCTTTTGGTTACAGCTCTGAAGGAGTCAAAAAAGTTCAAATCTTAACCTAAAGGCAACAGAGGGGCATCAGCATATTTAACACAAGAAAGTGAAATGGTTGCATATTAAGGATATTGGTGGTGTGTAGAATGAAATGAAGGGATGAGATGAAGGACAATTCAAAGGGTATTGAAATGATGTAGGTATAATATTCTGAACTACAGTGGCTTTGAGAAGAAAGGATACATATGTGTTTATATGCACTTATATGTGTGATATGTGATATATCAAAGAGAGAACCTTTTAAAAATAAAACACTCTTAAAACTAGTTCATATAGTTTGTGAATAAAAATTAATATTATCTTACTTTTCACGGTCAAATATTAGGGGATATTCATATCCCTGTTTCTTTTCTATGTATTTACTTTCTTCTTTTATTTCTACAGGGTGTTCGTTGACATCACAAGGCAAGATGAAATCAGTAACCTGACTTAGGTTAAATGTCCTGCGCTGTCCAAAGTAGCCACAGTAATGTCCATTACGGGCATGCCAAACCCTAGAGGAAGTGGAGAGAAAAAAAATTGTGACCATTTAAAAACTTTTTTATTCATCCTTCAGGCTTTTCAAATTCATTTATCTCCTAGATAATTCTCATCCCATATAATACTATGAGACAATTCACATAGAGCATATAATACTTGTGAACAGAACTTTAGGACTACACTGCATTATTTATTTTATTTAGAAAAGGAGGCATCAAAGGGAGAAAAATGCTTAAGTAATTTTTCACAAATGATGTGCAGAGCCAAGCAAGGGTGACTAGGACCTAGGACTACCAAAGATACATATATCTGCTAAATCAAACCTCCAAAAACAAAATTCTTATGTTGCCTTTTAAGTATTGGCACTAGGAGAAAGGTTTGGAAACTTTATTCTCAATTGACCTAAGGATATAAAGAAGACCCAGTATCTTGGACATGTTGTTTAGGACCTCATGTGATTACTTTATCTCTCTGTGTGAAGGTAGTGATCATCAACAAACATTTTTTACACACCTATTGTGTTCCAGACACTTCTGGGCACTGGGGATACAGAGAAAAAACAAACCAGTCCATTCCCTCTAAGTATATTCCATTATATAATTATACTCATTTTCAGTTATTGGTCTCTGGAAAAAAATGATAATAGTGGATCATTTGGTGATGGATATATTTTATCATCAACTTGTCTGTGGTTTTCTTCTACACAAGATAATTAAAGGGAATCCCTAGTAGAAATATATATGTATATATATATATGCATATATATACATACATATGACATTTGAGGGACTTTTACTTTATTTCCTTATCTCACTTCAAAGACCCAAAGGGGAGCAGAATAGATCCACCTATCATAGGTCCAGCTTGGGAGGTCATAGTTAGAATAAGAATTTGATCCAAACCAGGATCCCTAGGCTGGCAGATGCTAACCACAAGAGAATGTAAATAACAACCCCCAAATTAAACTTTGAGGATAAATACCAGCCTGCTCTGTCCTTGAGAATTATAAGCCCCCAAATCTAGATTGTCTGTATTCACCTAATATAGAATCAGAAGACCTGGGTTTGAATTTTTGTTCTGTCAAGCACTAATCTTGTAACTTTGGATAGATCATTCCACTCCTCTAAGACTATCTGCAGTATCATTGTTGTAAAGCATAAATGAAATAACGTGTGAAAAGCAATTTATAGACTAAATGAGATATTGTATGTAAATCTATTATCGTTTTTAAAAGTCTAATAGCATGAAAACCTGCATAACTTTAGGGATAAGTAACAATCTTCAGTTTGTTGGACCAGTTGCTGATGTATATTATCCAGGCTCTGCTGCTGTTCTCATTACACTTAGAGTTCTCCAAGGTACTGAACCTTCTTTCTTGATTCCCTTAAACCTTAATTTCCTGAGCTTTAGCTGTACTAGACTTCAGTACTACTAAACATTTGCCTTCTGATTGACTTCCTAGTTCTGGTTCAAACCTAGCCTTCAACCACAATTACTCCATGCAAAAGGTCTATATATGTTTGTTTTATAAGATTTGAAAGTGATGACATTTAGAAATAAATACCTTAGGAAGGTATCATCTTTGTTGTGAAAAGATGTGTTTGGGAAGGGTGGTTAGCAATTTGAAGTAGTAATTCTGAAGTTAGCAAGATAGATTTTAAAAGTCAGTGATAAAAATAATTAATATGTTTGCTGAAAAGTTGTTAAAATGGGGTGGAGTACAGAGTTGAGGGGCCAGAGCTGTGAATAACATTTTTCGTGTATGTTATAACGTTATATTTTGAATATTCCTTGTAGTCAACTAGAATGCTAAATCAGTCCTGTTATTCTGCTCCCAAATAGCAACAAATCTGGTAATCACAGCTCTGATCACAGCCTACTCATGTTAACTCTTCTCTTATCATTTGCTTCTTTATACAAATCATATATCCATGGTATTCCTTAGTTTTATAGCCATTTCTCTCAGTCGTTTTCCTTGTTAAGGTTCTAAACTTTCTTGCTTTTGTCTGTTGTAGGATCATTTAAGGCACTTGAGGATTTAGCAAATAATTCTAAACTTAACATGGTATCATTTGGACCATAAGATTATGAGACTAGTTTTTCCTTTACCTCTATCTGCTTAATAATCAGGGAGCTCTATCATAAATCTCCTTTTGGTAGATGTCTTAAGCATTCACATACCTTATAGACCCATCAACCGAGGCGGAGATTACCACTTGCTTGTCCTCTATATAGAGAATGTCAACAACTCTCAAACTATGTCCACGCCATGCAACCAGCTGCTTAAATTTCTAAGTAACAATAACAAAATGAATTCTGTAACAAAAATATGATAATTCAACAAATACTTATTTATAGTTATATAGACTTTAAGGTATGCAAGGCATTTTCCTCATAACAACTTTGTGAGGCAGGTAACATAGTTATTAATATGCCCAATTTTACATTTAATGCACTAAGAGCTTCAATACATTTCAATAGTCATCATACAGCTACTAAGAATTTGATGTAGGATTTAACCCTATATTTCCTGACTTTAGGTGTAACATTTGCTATTATACTATTATGACTCTTATACATGTTCAAGGCATGATAATAAGAAATAATAAGCAAATTCAGATATGTCACAAACATATTCAGTTAGAAAGAATAGGCAGATGCCAAAATAATATGATTTAAGGGATGCTGGGCAAGGTGCTATCCAAAATATTTTGTTCCATTCCTTGTCGTGGTGGCTTTGATTTCATAATTAGGAAAGAGTTTCCTTTCACCTCAGACTTTTCTGTCCTCAAGAATTCATTCTTGCCCCCAGCATATGCATAATGGCTTACAGAGTATAAATATTAAAAAAAGTCTTACTTTAACACTCATCTTACAATGGAACTAATCCTGCATCCTTGAAGGGTTGTGGTACTGGAACAAATGTTCCACTGGGTGTGATCAAACTGGAGAGACTTGTTTTGAAAAGAGTATGGTCCTGGCAACAGAATGTGTCTGCTGCCTAAGGACCAATCCAGCAAAATATGGTCCTGGTTATATATATTAACTGAGAACCAGATGGGATAAAGTGATCAAAATGAATACTAATAGGAACCTGGAAAAACAAGCCTAATATTACAATGCTAGAGGTATTATACATTAAGATCTTTAAGCTATTCATACTCATTGACCTGGAGATCCCATTACTAGGGGTAGGCCCTAAGGATATTATTGAGAGGGTTAGAAGCTGAGTTTGTATGAAAATATTCATGGATACTTTATTTATTCTGATAAAATAGCTAGAAATAACATAAATGCAATGAATGGGAGAAATGGCTGAATCAATTGTGATATTTGAATATAATGGATTGTATTATGTTCTTGAAACGACAAATATCAGAAATATAAAGAAAATAAGGGAAATATATGAAGAGAGGAAAACAATAGAAAAGAAAAATAAGAATAATTCATACCATGATTACATTAAAAAAATAACAGCTACAAAATTAAGAGAAAAAAATCCAAGTAAAATAACTACAAAGGGAATTCAAAAGCAGAGGATGTTTATAGTATCATGTATATATAATTTGCATATTTTAAAATAAGTTGTAAACAATGTGGAGTTTGTGGTTTTGCACTTAATTTTTAATGTATTTATTTAGTTACATGATTTTTGTTGCTAGTATTGATTAACAAGAAAAAGAATTCTTGACATTTAAATATCTTTGATATATGACATATGTGTCTAAAATTATTGTAAGCCCTGGAAGACTATGTCTCCCAGGGTTCCCTGCTACAACTTCCCCCGACACCTCCTACTTGCTTTGTGGGAGATGTTGGAGAAAGTATAAAAGAGAAAGTTTGGCGCCTTTTCCACTCTCTGCTCTCTTGAGCCTGGAGGTTGGCTGATGCTATCTACGCTGATCTCTCTCTCTTGGTGTCTTTTTCCTTTTCTATCTACCTCCTAGTTTTTCCTAGGCCTTCCCCTTTTTAATTAAAATAAAACCTGGCTATTCTAAACCCTAAGCTGCTCTCTGATCTTTTATTTGAGCCCTGAAGGGCTCTGGTCAATTTTCCCCTGCCCAGACGGGGGACTGACTACCTTCCTTTCCCTTCCTCTCTCCTTTCTCCCATCCATCCTTCCTTCTACCTTCTTCACTTTCACCTCACACATATCTTAAACTTTTGCCAGTTTGGACCTAAAGTAACTTCTTGCTATGAGCAAGACCCTGAAAGAGGAAACATATAGATCTTATGGGAGAAGAGAGAAAAGAACACTAGAAACCAGACTTGGAAAAGAATTTTCAAAAGGAAAGGGTAAATGAAAGAGCCAGATATATATATATATATATATATATATGTGTGTGTGTGTGTGTGTGTGTGTGTGTGTGTGTGTGTGTGTGTGTTTATATATATATGGCTAAATTTATTACCTTTTGTGGAACTTTGAGAATCTCAAAGCTTAGAGGAAATAACCAAAAATGGTGGTCAAGGATCTTTTCTCCAATATCTCCAAGAAGTCTGATTAATTACTTGTCCAGAGAGACAGTTCTTCCCATGTTTAGGCCTTCAGTGGAGCCTCTACCACATGATCTTAAAACATTGGAACTATCACCTGAAACTATGCCTAAAGCCCAATTTGCCTGAGATTTTTGTCAGGATCATCTTCATTAGTCTATTGTTAAGGCTGACCACAACCTGATTACTTAAAAATGTTGCTCCATGATGAAATGACTTATCTATTATTGCCTTTTGTAGGTTCATAGGACCATAGGATCTAGAACTAGAGGAGACCTTAAAGGCCATCTAGACCAACATTCTCATTTCACAGATGAGGAAGTTGAAGCCCTGGATGGTTTGGTGACTTCCTGATATGGTGAGATTGAACATGGATACTAGTTAGTACAATAGTTTGAAAAGCAGAGTCTTTCTAATGATGGATTCAACCTTAAAAATGGGCTAATGAGGATGTTTCAGGCAAACCATCAGGTAATATTAGGACCAGAGCTAAGAATTGATATTTCAGGGACACTGGTCATAGACACCTCTAGTATAAAGACAATAAAGCTGTTTGCAAAGTCAGTGCAGAAGATCTAAAAGCTTTGAACATAAATTTTTATTGCCACACAGGGAAAGACCTTCCCCAACCAAGTTTTCTAGATAGGGCTTGGGCATGGAATAGGAATAGGGTAGATACATTATTCAGATTGTGCCACTCAAACTGTCCCCAGATTGTAGTTACTGTAGGGCAAGATTTCTGTCCTTTGTAAACTATTCAGTTTTCTATATATAAAAAGGAATTCTTTATTCCTTTTTTTAATTTAATGGGTACCTGGAGGTCCTCTTATAGAGATGTGTAGGGATTAACCAGCCCACAATGACAGGAAGTAGAAACCATAAAGACAGGAAGGAGGAATCCTAGAGACAGGAAGTCAGGTAGAAAAAGGGGATAAAAGGCCACCAGTGTCAGTTGGTTGGTCTGTCAGTTGCTGACAGGACTGGCAGATGCTGGGAAGTTGGCTGCTGGGTGTGAGTTGGTCATTGGAAGTTGGTGGCTAGTGGAGTGGGTTGGTGATTAGTTGGTAGTTGGGATATATATATATATATATATATATATATATATATATATATATATATATATATATATATATTCTGCCTGGTGAACTGAGCTGAAGGGTGATCTCTAATGGCACTTATAGGCAGTTTATAGGTAGATATAGGCAGTTTAAGATAGTAATTATAGGCAGTTATAGGATAACTAGTATAGACATTAGGAAATTTTCTTTATCTCTTTCCTATATTTCTCTCCTTTACTATATTCATTTTGCTATCCCTATTTTAATCAAACTAAATTGTTAATTGTTAAAAGCTGCTAGAAGTTTTCTTTTCTCTGGCTTAAAGGGATAATATTAATGTACAACTCTACTGTATTCTCATTAAAGCTTAAATCATTAAAAGCTGCTCTTTTATTTTGTCAAAACTCCTAATTTAATCCTTACACATAGTAAAGCTCTTTTTGAAAAATTCCATCCTTATCTTTGTGGAATTGAGAAAATGTTTGATGATATATTATTCAAGAGATCAAAGGGGTTCATAATACTCTTAAAATCCACATGTAGAGGTGTCAATGGCTGTCCCATAGGCCCTGGAAACATATGGAGTAATGGTACTATTTGAGACAAATGAGACCTCATGTAGGGTTCAGCTATCAGTTTTCTTCCTTTCTTGGCATTCTCTTATTACCCTCCTTACTTTCCAATCTGCAGTCCTCACAGAACCCAACCTACCTACAGCTTATATTTATACAGTAGAATAGATTTATGCCACTAGTGCTGAAGGACAAGTCTTACCTTTACCTTGTCAGTTCAAATAGTAGATTAAAAAAATTTAAGTTTTTAAATCAATAAAAATGTTTAGGAAATTAACTTTACTCTTTGATCTTAAATAAATCACTTAACTAATTTGATTTTATGTTCCTTATATTTACCTTATCTATAAAGTAGAAATAAGAATTTTTTTCAGCAATTGGACCAGTTTTCATCTATATTGATTTGTTTGCTAAAGGACTATTTTCTGAATCTCTATCACAATTGTTTTATTTATCACAATTAAAAATTTAATGCTAGCTAATGTATCCAGCAGAGAAATCCAATTTTTAAATACATTATTTATACTTATGCTTACAGGTCAAATGCACTATTTATTTAGCTAATAGATTGTGACTACTTGGCATTGATTAGATTTGGCTGGCTTACTTGGGACATAGTGAAAGTGTTGTGGGGACAATTTGTCAAGTACTGGCCATGTATATATGGAAAATTGGCAGGTGCTTGATTTTAGAACACAGGTGTTGAGACTGGCTATTTACCTGAAGCTGGGCTAGACTGAAGAAATATTTAGTAAGGTAAATTGGGTTATAAATCTACTTCTCTAAGATAGCCATTTGGCTGAAATGAGGGCTGTAGTACAGAGGGTTCAATCAACCCTGCAAAAGGCTAACTGCAGAATTTCTGGCAGTTGAGAGGGTTTAGAATCCTGACTAGCAGCAGTTGATCAGAGGGATGGACTAGATGACCTATATAAGTCTCTTTTTATTCTGTAGTTCTAAGTTTGAATACATAAAATGAGATAATAAATGTAGAATGATTTAAACAATCTGATGGATGTAAAATATCTTATCTGGTGTCATGTCTTAATAGTGACACTATTAAAAAGTATAAAATATAATCCCTCTGTTCTATTCTAGCTGTGTGACCTTGGGCAAATGACTTAATTTCTCAGTGCCTTAAAGAAATTCTTGAAGACTATTTATTGCAAAAAGTTACATGTTGGCAAAGGTAGAGAATATTTTCACACTAAGACTTCCCCAGTCCGGTGAAATCAGAAGGCAACAATGACAACAAACAATAATAGTAAGAATAGCAACAATAATAATATATCAATATGTATTCTAGTTCTACAATTCTGCTCACATAATTAACAGTGCAATAGAAGAGAAGTTAGTAGTATAATATATATTAGGCCTGTATATGTCTTTATAGCAAATAGCAGATACAAAGTATCATTGCCCTCTTTTCATTGCATTGTAAATTAAAATGTATAGAAGATATGAAAACTGGTGATTCATTTTGTGGATGACTCAGCCTTTTGACTTTTTTCCTTACATGAGCTAGCAGACCACTGCTAACTATTTTTAAAAATAGCTTTTTATTTATTTTGTTAAATATTTCCTAATTTCATTTTCTAAAAAAATTAACATGAATTAAAAAAATCTTGAATTCCAAATTTTCTTCCTCTTCTCCACCCTTGAAAAGGCAAGCAATATATTGATTATATATGTAAAGTCATTCAATACATATTTCCAATTTAGCCATCTAACTATCTTTTAAAAAAATCCTTCCCTTCTGTCTTAGAATTAATAGTAAGAATTAGTTCCAAGGCAGAAGAGTGGTAAAGGCTAGCAAATGGGATTGTGACTTTCTAGGACCACACAGCTAGGATGTTTCTAAGGCAGATTTGAACTCAAGATCTTCTGTCCCCAAGCCTGGCTAAATCCACTGAGACACTTGTCTTCTCCTGTTTAACTATCTTTTGATATATATTCACCTAAGACCATAGATTTAAACCTGGTAGGATCTTTACTCTGGTCAACTAGTTTGGTAGTTTCATCTTAAAGATGAAATTAAAACCTGGAGAGACTGAATGTCTTGACTAAAGCAATACACTAATGTCTATCTTTCTAGCCAACTTTTAAGCTCATTGAAGGTCCAGACTGTGTTTTCCATTTGATAGAATTTAAACTCTTTGAAGGAAGAGACTTTAATTTTTGTCCTTGTATGCCCCCACTCTCACATAGTTCCTAGCATGTAGCAGGCGTTAAGAAATATTTGTCAAGGGGACTTCCGGTAAAGATGGCGGCAGAGTAAGGAGCAGCTGCTCGATCTCTCCTAACTGATGCATAGAAGACTCCTCAAGGGGACATAAAAACGAACCCAAACGATCAAAGGAACACCACAACGGGGTGCAGCATTGAAGGTACGCAGAATAGGGGCATTCAAAGAGCAACTAATCCCAATACTATACAAATTATTTGATATGATAAGCAAAGAAGGAGTCCTACCAAATTCCTTTTATGACACAAATATGGTACTGATTCCAAAGCCAGGTAGACCAAAAACAGATAAAGAAAACTATAGACCAATCTCCCTAATGAACATAGATGCAAAAATCTTAAATAGAATATTAGCAAAGAGACTCCAGCAAGTAATTAAGAGGATCATCCACCATGATCAGGTGGGATTTATACCAGGAATGCAAGGATGGTTCAACATTAGGAAAACCATCCACATAATTGATCATATCGACAGTCTAACAAACAAAAATCACATGATTATATCAATAGATGCCGAAAAAGCCTTTGACAAAATACAGCATCCATTCCTATTGAAAACATTGGAAAGTATAGGAATAGAAGGACCCTTCCTAAAAATAATAAACAGTATATACCTAAAACCATCAACAAGCATCATATGCAATGGGGATAAATTAGAAGCCTTCCCAATAAGATCAGGAGTGAAACAAGGATGCCCATTATCACCTCTTTTATTCAACATAGTACTAGAAACTCTAGCAATATCAATTAGAGAAGAAAAAGAAATTGAAGGTATCAAAATAGGCAAGGAGGAGACTAAGCTATCACTCTTTGCAGATGATATGATGGTCTACTTAACAAATCCTAGAGAATCAACTTAGAAGCTAGTAGAAATAATCAACAACTTTAGCAAAGTGGCAGGATACAAAATAAATGCACATAAATCATCAGCATTTCTATATATTTCCAACACATTAGAGCAGCAAGAGGTAGAAAGAGAAACACCATTAAAATCACCCTAGACAATATAAAATACTTGGGAATCTATCTACCAAAACAAACACAGCTACTATACGAAAACAACTACAAAACACTTTCCAGACAAATAAAACTGGATCTCAACAATTGGAAAGCCATTAATTGTTCATGGGTAGGACGAGCTAACATAATAAAAATGAACATTCTACCCAAATTAATTTACCTATTTAGTGCCATACCTATCAAATTACCAAAAAACTTCTTTACTGAATTAGGAAAAACTATAACAAATTTCATTCGGAATAACAAAAGATCAAGAATATCAAGGGAAATAATGAAAAAAAATGTGAAGGAAGTGGGCCTAGCAGTACCAGATATTAAACTATACTATAAAGCAGCAGTCATCAAAACAATATGGTACTGGCTAAGAGACAGAAGGGAGGATCAGTGGAATAGACTTGGGGTAAATGACATCAGCAAGACAGTGTATGATAAACCCAAAGAGCCCAACTTTTGGGACATGAATCCACTATTTGACAAAAACTGCTGGGAAACTTGGAAAACAGTATGGAAGAGATTAGGTTTAGATCAACATCTCACACCCTACACAAAGATAAATTCAGAGTGGGTGAATGACCTGAATATAAAGAGGGAAACTATAAATAAGTTAAGTGAACACAAAATAGTATACCTATCAGATCTCTGGGAAAGGAAAGATTTTAAAACCAAGCAAGAGTTAGAGAAAATTACAAAATGTAAATTAAATGGTTTTGATTATATCAAGCTAAAAAGCTTTTGTACAAACAAAAACAATGTAGTCAAAATCAGAAGGGAAACAACAAATTGGGAAAAAATCTTTATAACAAAAAACTCTGACAGGGGTCTAATTACTCAAATATACAAGGAGTTAAAGCAATTGTATAAAAAATCAAGCCATTCCCCAATTGAAAAATGGGCAAGAGACATGAATAGGCAATTTTCAGATAAAGAAATCAAAAGTATCAATAAGCACATGAGAAAGTGTTCTAAATCTCTAATAATTAGAGAAATGCAAATCAAAACAACTCTGAGGTATCACCTCCCACCTAGCAGATTGGCTAAAATGAAAGAAGGGGAGAATAATGAATGCTGGAGGGGATGTGGCAAAATCGGGACATTGATACATTGCTGGTGGAGTTGTGAACTGATCCAGCCATTCTGGCTGGCAATTTGGAATCATGCTCAAAGGGCTATAAAAGAATGCCTGCCCTTTGATCCAGCCATACTATTGTTGGGTTTGTACCCCAAAGAGATCATAGATAAACAGACTTGTACAAAAATATTTATAGCTGTGCTTTTTGTAGTGGCAAAAAACTGGAAAATGAGGGGATGCCCTTCAATTGGGGAATGGCTGAACAAATTGTGGTATATGCGGGTGATGGAATACTATTGCGCTAAAAGGAATAATAAACTGGAGGAGTTCCAGGTGAACTGGAAAGACCTCCAGGAACTGATGCAGAGCGAAAGGAGCAGATCCAGGAGAACATTGTACACAGAGACTGATATACTGTGGTAAAATCGAATGTAATGGACTTCTGTACCAGCAGCAATGCAATGACACAAGACAGCTCTGAGGGATTTATGGTAAAGAACGCTATCCACATTCAGAGGAAGGACTGCAGGAGAGGAAACATAGAAGATAATCAATTGCTTGAATGCATGGGTTGGGGTGGACATGATTGGGGATGTGGACTAGAAACAACCACACCAATGCAACTAACAACAATATGGAAATGGGCCCCGAACAAGGACACATGTTACAACCAGTGGAAATGTGCATCAGCCATGGGTGAGGGGAGAGCAGGGGGTGAAGGGGAAAGTTGGGGTATGAAGCATGTAATCAGGTTAAAAATGAATATTAATAAATGTATAATAAAATAAAATAAATAAGAAAGAAATACTTGTTGATTGATTCAAGAGATAAAGTGAGCTCTTACCTTTTCTTCATGTGGAGGTTCCAGGAAGGAACCAATACTCCAGAGGATAATATGACCTTCTGTACAGAATATAAATATTTAGAGATTTAGACTCCTTAATTGTATATTCTGCGGGTTCCAGATAAATACCACTCATGCTACCAATTTCCCAGTAGTCAAACATTTAAGATGCCAAACAAAAGAGCAAGAGAAGCCAAAGGACAAAACTTCATAACAACCTGGTTGTGTCTTTTCTCTCTGAGTATAATACACAAAGTTCCCACTTTCACGGCATCATTTTTCATGCTTCATGTATCATGAATGTCACTTTAATAGCTGAGAATGAAAAGCTTTTGGATAAGGGTTATGTGTGAAATAATTAATGGAAATTAAGAAGGCAAGGAATAATCTTTTCCTTAAAAGAAATACAAATTACTAAAGAGATACTTGCCTTCTTATTAATTCTGATTTAGTCTAAGCAATAGCTATGAAAGGCCAGCTATAAAAAGAGCAAGAACTAATTATCCCTCTCCCTCTATAATGTCATTGTTCCCTTCATCAATTCAGTTTTATACAGATTATTCTTTTTATACTAAGGGAGTGATGGCAATTTGCACTCTTTACAACAATGTGGGTGGTTGGAAAGTAGTAATAGCCTTACTGTACAGATGGGAAAACAGAACAATTTCCCTGAGATTATAGAGTCAATAGAAGAAGTAAGAATAAAATTACATTCTTTGGATGCTCAATCCTGTATTCTATGTCTAGCATTAGAGCAAGCAACCTCTTAATCTTGCCTTTGTCCTAGTATATTTGACAAGATTATTTTTGTGACTAATTTTCTAACACATAAGCTATCATGATGCCCATGGGTAGGTGGATGGGGGAAACCCCAGAACAGAATGATCTCTTACCCATGTTCCCAGCAAGTAGGATTCTGCTGCAGCTATCAGTGTGCAGTGTAGTCAGAGAAATTGCAGAGTGTTTTGTAAAAGGTAACATATCCTTCAGTAAATTCCCCTGAATGAAAAATAATAAAAACAAAAAATTTGTTGTGATTTTCATTCCTGTAAAGTTTTAATTTTGAAGTTAAATTTCCAAGTATAATGACACCTACAAAATAATCTTTGTTTATTATGACAGTTGTAGATACTTAAATGTGTTAGCTACCTAACAACAACAGCAGTTAGATTTGGTGGTGTGCTGTCTGAGTTGAGCGTAGTTATAACTCCCTTTCTTTGATCCCTATCCTAGTGTGGCTGCACTACATCTCTCTTGTGTATGTCTCCCTTTCCAGCCACACCTTTGCCTCTTCCACCTCTGGGATGGATTATCTTTTTGAACCAAGCTGGTGAAAAAGGGAAGGAAAATAGCAAAGGATACACTTCAAATGTTAGCCTATTTGGGCTCAGCACTGTCTGCCTCCTTCCCCAGCAATTGCTGTCCCCTTGCTTCAAATAAGAACCTGGGGATCATGAACTTTTTTTGTTTTTGAATATTTTGATAAATGTATTTAAATATTTTCAGATTCTGGAAAAACTCCATTTACCAAGGTTGTCTACCAAGACAAGTTCCAAATGGGTTCATGATTTAGGCAAAGAAGTTGACATCATAAACAAATTAGAAGAATATTAAAGAATTTACCTCTCAGATTTATGGATAGGGAGAAGTTCATGTCCAAAGAAAAGATATAGAGATTCATAGGAGGCAAACTGAACAATTTTGGTTACATAAAACTAAAACATTTTTCCATGAACAAAATGATTGCAGCTAAAATATAAGAAAAACAGGAAATCAGGGGAAATACCTTTGCAGTCAGCTTCTGTGATGTCTCATTTCTAAGGAGACTGAGTGAAATTTATAAAAACTAAAGTCACTCCTTAATTGTTAAACCATATCAATAGGCAATTTTCAGAAGAAGAAATCCAAGGGATCAAGTAACATGAAAAAGTGCTCTATCACTAATAGAGAAATTAAAATGACTCTGAGTTTATATTTAACACTAATCAGATTGACAAAGTTGACAAAAAAGGAAAATGACAAATGGTATAGGGGCTATTGGAAAATAAGAATATTAATATATTGTTGGTAGAACTGTGAACTGGTCCAGCCATTCTGGAAAACAATTTAGAACTATGCCCCCTTAGGATTTTTCATGGTTCAGAATGTGAGCGTTATAGGAAAACACACACACACACACACACCCAAGAGGCAAAAAGCAGCAGTATAATTTTAGCTATTTGAGATCATGACCCACATGAGGGAACTCCCAGCCACATTATATTAGGGCAAAGGGTCATCCTTATCTACCCCTCCTTGAAATTTCCTCTTGTCATCTGTGTAAGTGTAATCAGGGAAGCATCATTAGGAATCCTCTTCCTTATTCCATGCAGTACCTCATCTTTGCTCAAGTATTACAGAAGGGACGACCAAAGCAACACAAAGTCTTTCATGTCATTCTAAAATGCTCTAACTCCTTTCAGTCCTGACTGGAAACAGCTAGAAATTTCACTATCCCTAAAGGCACGAGCAATGAGTGAGTCACCTTGTCTCTGGGGTCCCTGAAATTTCCTGGAGAGTTCTAGCAGTATATTCACTGAGATAGTCTCCACAGGGTTCATTCAGGCTCATTACGCTTTGAATCAACCAAAAAGTACCAATGCCTCTCTAAAGGTCCAGCAACTGAGGATCACATAGCAATCAATAGCAGTGGCAAAGGGTGGGTACAGATGGGTGGTTTATATCTCTGGGACTATAATCTATTAGTTCCTTGTGCCACTCTCAGGAAAGTAAGGATGATTATCTTTTTTGACTAGATTCCCGACTCCTTTTTCCTGGTGGCTCTTATGCCACTAGAAGGCAGCTCTCTTCATTAAGCCAGTTCAGTGCTCTACTGCCTAGCAAATTCTTCAGTTTTCCATCACCACCAAACTAGGAAGAGAAAGCTGTCATTGCTAGATTAGATCTGCAGACCAGAGGCCTCAGATATCAAAAACTAAGGTCAACAGCCTCAAACACCAAGATTCTAATTTACAGAGATAGAGACCCAGACATCAGATCTCTTTGCCATCAAGGCCTCCTCTAGGAGTAGGGCCTCTCATATCAAGTTTAATTTCTATTCTTCCTTAGTGTTTCAAGAGAGAACTAACTTCTCTGATCTTTACCATTCCAAGACCACCAAACCCTCACCATTTCCCTTCCTAATCCAGCTGAAGCAGTGTTGGCTCATGACATGAAAGATCCTTTCCCTGTTCCCCAATCTATCATTCTCATGTATTTGAGCCCTACCTCTTCACCCAAATAATTGACATCTTAATTTTGACCTTGGTCAGAGTTGCCCTTGCGGATAAGGGAGAGTAAATGGACTTTAGGCAAGCCTTTCATAATCATTAAGGATGTAGTTAGCTAACAACTCACCACCTGGCTGCCTGACCATAATGAATGACCCAGAATGAGGAAAACGGCTTCTTTTTTTTTTTTGAAAAAAATTTTTTTTTAAATTTAGAATATTTTTCCATGGTTACATGATTCATGACTTCCACCCCTTTTCCCTCCCTTTCCTGGAGCTGACAAGCAATTCCACTGGGTTATACACATATAATTCTTCAAAATCTATTTCCATATTATTCATATTTGCAGTAGTGATCTTTTAACATTAAAACCCTAATCATATCCCTGTCAAACCATGTGATCAATCATATGTTTTTCTTCTGCATATCTGTTCCCACAGTTCTTTCTCTGGATGTGGATAGCATTCTTTCTCATAAGTTCCTCTGGATTGTCCTGGGTCATTGCATTGCTGCTAATAGAAAAATCTATTACATTCAACTATGCCATAATGTATCAGTCTCTGTGTACAGTGTTTTCCTGTTTTTGCTCCTTTCACTCTGCATCAATTCCTGGAGGTCTTTCCAATTCACATGGAATTCCTCCAGTTCATTATTCCTTTCAGCATAGTAGTATTCCATCACTATCAGATACCACAATTTATTCAGCCATTCCCCAATTGAGGGACAGCCCCTAATTTTCCATTTTTTTGCCACCACAAAGAGTGTGGCTATAAATATTTTCGTACAAGTATTTTTCCTTATTATCTCTTTGGAGTACAAACCCAGCAGTGGCATGGCTGGATCAAATCATTCTTTTAAAGCCCTTTCTGCATGGTTTCAAATTGCCCTCCAAAATGGTTGGACCAATTCACAACTCCTCCAACAGTGTATTAATATCTCAGTTTCACCACATCCCCTCCAACATTTATCACTTTCCTTTGCTGCTATATTGGCCAGTCTGATAGGTGTAAGGTGGTACATCAGAGTTGTTTTAATTTGCATTTCTCTAATTAGGAGGGATTCAGAACATTTTTTCATGTGTTTATTGCTAGTTTTGATTTCATCATGTGAAAACTGAGTATTCATGACCCTTGACTATTTGTCAATTGGAGAATGGCTTGATTTTTTGTAAGTTTGACTTAGTTTCTCATATATTTGGGATATTAAACCTTTGTCAGAGAGTTTTGTTATAAAATGTTCTCCCAATTTATTGCTTTCCTTCTAATTTTGGTTGCATTGTCTTTTTGTCTATACAAAATATTTTTAATTTGATATAAAGTCATTCATTTTACATTTTGTAAGGTTCTTTATCTCTTGCTTGAGCATAAATCCTTTTCTTCCCCACAGATCTTACAGGTATACCATTCTATGTTCACCTAATTTATTTCTGATTTCATTCTTTATATTTAAGTCACTTAAAACAAATATAATAGATAAAGTACTGGTTAATCTAATAAAAAAAGAAGAGAATCAAATTAACATTATCAAGGATGAAAAGGGCGTTTTCACCTCTAATGAAGAGGAGATTAAGGTAATTATTAAGAATTATTTTGCCAAATTACATGGCAATAAATATGACAATCTAGGTGAAATACTTACAAAAATCTAGGTAAATACTTACAAAAATATAAATTGCCTAGATTAACAAAAAAAAAAAGAAATTGAACAAGCCATCAAGGAATTTCTCAAGAATCAGATGGACTCACAAGTGAATTTTAGTAAACATTTAAAGAACAACTAATGCAAATACCATACAAATTACTTAAAATAAGCAAAGAAGGAGTCTTACCAAATTCTTTTTATGACCCAAGTATGGTATTGATTCCAAAGCTAGGCAGACCAAAAACAGAGAAAGAAAACTACAGACCCATCTCCTTAATGAACTCCTAATACAAAAATCTTAAATAAAATACTAGCAAAAAGACTACAGCAAATTATCCCAAGATTATGCATTATGACCATATAGGAAAAGGAAAACTTCTCACCACTTCCACCTTAATATCACTCAGGGAGTAATAAGTGGGAATCACTGGAAAGTGACTGTTTGCCTAGTTGGGTCCTGGAACATAGCTATCTTTACTACTGGGAAGGGTGTGACAGTCTACTCTCTTATAGTTGGCAAACACTCGTCTCTCTGAATTTGTTCAATTCAGAGTTGAAGATTGCCTAGGTGAAAACTTCCTTCTGTCATTACTACAAATCTTAAGTATCCATTCACTTTAGCCATAACTTTCCCATATTCCTATACTGCTCTGCCTTTCTCTTGTATTGTGTTTACTGAAACCTTTGTTCTATTTTGAACAAACTTCTGTTGTTAATGGACCAAACTCTCTAGTACTGTATGTATGTACCCTTTTCGTGACTCCAATACCTTAGGCCAGGAAGACACATACTCTTAGCTCTTCACTGCTATTTATAAACCTTCACTCTGCTGCCATTAATCAGTAGCCTCTCCTTTTCTGAGATTCACTCTATCCAAATACATCACTCTACTCAGATCTTAGTGGCAGCTATCTTCCAGTTTCCAAATCATTTCCTTTCCTTCTTCAAGTCTAATAACTTATACAATTTTCCTCTCCTCCCATCTCATTTCTTTTCTTGATAGTGAAGCTGGAGATAGGGAAAGACTTTATGTAAATGATGGCATTTGAACAGATTCTTAAAGGAAATGAAGGATTTTAAGAGGTGGAAGTGGTGAGGAAATTCTAAAATTATTTGATGGTGGCTTCCTATAAGTCTATATCTCCTTGTGCTCCATTCTTACAAAAATATATTCTTTATTCCCTCTTTGACCTCCATCTCACAAGACTATCTCAGGCTCTAGCCTTTCTTCTCTATTTTCCCAGTCTTGATATTATATTGAACTATTCTGACCCAACTCTGTTCTCTGCTCTCAAATCCCATGCCCTCTTGTCTTGTCACCATTCATGGCTTGTCAAATTACATTCCTGGTTTACTCTCACCAACAGGCTTTTTCTACTCATGCTGCTGAATGGTACTGGGAAATCCTAGAGAATGCTGCAAGGCCTTAATCTCTAAAGGCAAGATCTAATTTTGGATTTCCTATACATCCATATGTAGTGTTACATAATGGAAAGAACAATAGACTTGAATCAGAGAAAACCCAAGTTGAATTCTGATATTTTACTTATTTTAGTTTTCCTAGGATCAGTTTCCTTGTCTCAAAAATGAAGATAGCAAAAGCTATAATAGCTTCTTTACAGAGTTGTTAAGAGCAAATGAAATGATATATATAAAATATTTCATAAACGTTAAAGAACTTTATAATATATTAGTGTCAGATATTATTTCTCTATTCTACAAATTCATGTGGAGATCATTTGATTCTAGAACAGCTAAAAATTGTACTTTCTTTTTTGAAAGGCACATTTTCTGCTTTACAACAGAAGCTATGGTGAGGGAGTTAATACATCTTCTGCCTTTGCTTTTTAGTCTTGTTCCTTTCATGGAAAACTGAGGATCTTATCTAAGAAGGCAATGAGAAATTGGTCCAGGAGTTCTCTTTCTTCTTTGTCAATCAGATGTTGAAACCCGGTCTATCATGTTGCCCATCAAGGTGACATACCTTATTTGAAGTGCTCATTTTGAGTCTGAAAAGTCATTTTCCATTCATATGATTTAAAATATACTAGAAGCCCTTGAATAAATAACTCCGCCAAGGACGGTCCCAAGCCCGGCTGAAAAAGGAGGAGGGTTGGCCGTGGGCTAGCAACCTCACCCCGTAAAAAGTCTCACTTGCTACAGAAACGGCAACCTCATTAAACCAACAAAACCAACGATCGCCTAGTCTGGAAGATTGCTCTCCAACAGAGTCCGTTGGCGTGAGATGGTTGCGGCCCTATGCTCCTCTAGGAGCCAACAGGAATAACACACACACCTTGAATAAAGTTCAGCTAATAAAAGATTTTACCCTCCCGAACTGTTTGTTCATATGTCAGAGATTAAGTGGAACTGATGACATTCAATGCATGATAGTTTCCACAGGGGAGCAATTCTCCCTGCTTAGACATGTAAAAAGAAGAGGAGCCCCTGATTATGACTGTGATGTCCAGACTCTGAATATACTCACTCACTGATGAGCACTGATGCTCATGCTCTTTTCAAGACATGAATGCAAATATAGTGGAGTGAAGTATTTAGCAGGAGATGGACTAGACAGTTGTGATATAAAAGAAGCTAATACATATTAACTTTACTAAAACTCTCCTGTGGGTGCAAAGCTTCCTTTAGAGTTACCTACCTTTAGAGTGGAATCCTGAGTCTACTCCAAGTTCATGTAAATGTTTGAAGAAGCTATAGCAACAAGAGTTTTGATCAAAGTATACTACTAACTAATAAAGTTCAAAGAAAAAATTTATTGTCTGAAGTACTTCTGCTACGGCCATTTCCACTATTCTAAGGACCAACTATCTTTCACGAGTCTGTGCTAGTCATTGCCCTATATCCTAATTGTCCTAATACAATGCTAGTGTATTGTCCTTCCCTTGTAACCACCCATTCTGAAATGTTTTTTTTTTCACTTGAGAGAGAATTCCTACTTTTTTGCTTGACCATTGGAAATATAATCTCCCAGTGCTCCTCTATTAGCAATGCTTTGTCTTTCTGGATGTGTAACCATGATAAGAGGCTCATTCTTGCCCTGATATTCTTCCCCTAGACTCTGGTAGACCTTTCTTTCTTGTTTGGAAATCGCTATCTCACACTCAGTTGATTTTGTTTTTTCTTATCCTTAATGATATTAGATTGGTTTTTAATAACACTTAGATCATGCAAAAAATTAAAGGCATCACATCAGAATCATGGGCCATGGCAAGTTTGATATTGCTGTGGCCTTCTAGATTTGAATCTTTTACTGAATCATAAGTGAATAGAGTCCAGGCTTGATTATCCAACCTCTTATTATTTTATTCTCACTGAAAAATTCGAAATCAGAAGGGACATTGACATTGATTATAAGAATTTCACATAGAAGTTTAACCAATTTAACTAATCTCTATATTGAGGAGAACAAAAGAGCCTAAAAATGCTTTAGTCAGCAAATTTGGCTTGCTTGCTAGTACATTAGAATGGTAGCCAAAAGAAACATGCAGGGTAAGAAAATCAATTCATTTTTACATTTTAATAGATAAAGACAGGGGATTATTGTAAGCAGTATAACTTCTAAAGACATTAAGAAACAGAGAAGGGGAAAATAATTTAAAGAAAATTTGGCAAAATACCCAAATCAGCAATATCATTTGGAAGTCATTTAGGGATGAAATGCAAAGAAAGACAACACATTCATGAAAGACAGAAAAGATCTGCAAGCATTTTGGTAACATACTCTTTTCATTATCAAGGATAGTGAAGCCAATATATTTAAACTTTAATATCAGTGGCATTGAAAACTTACATGCTTACTTTTCTATTTGTAGAGAACATTGTAGAAAACATACATATATTGAGAGCATACTTGCTTGATAAGGAAGCAATACATAATAAGGTTTTCACATGTAAATGTCCGTAATTGACCCTTCTTTACTGTTACCCAACTGGCTGCAAATTTTTAGAGAATGTTAAATCCTACCATGATATGAAAATATGCTTGATTTAAAAGTTTAAAATGCTGCCTTAAAAATTCTCCTTCACCAATGTGTATTCCCTGTAGGTGCCAAAATTATGTGACATTGTTTGAAAATTATAACAATATAGATCATGCTTGATAACTCTCATCATTAATATAAACTAAAGTATAAAATATGGAGGTACTAGTCAGAAGTGCTAACCACTGTTATTGAGGAGACCTAGTACAAAATCCAAATTGAATAGGAATTCCCTAAAGGTGGTGAAGTCCTACAGATGCTTTTCTTTATAGAGAACATTGTGCTGGTTATATTACATCCAGAACATTGTGCTGGTTATATTACATCCTGGAACATTACAGTACCCCATAACTCAGCTCCATAATTACTCTATGTTTGACTTAACTACCCATGGAGAAAAACATAAGTGAAAGAACAATGCCTATTGTTCAGACAATGATATTCATTGTTTAACCATTTTCAGTCACCCTTTCTTGTGCAGCTCTAAGTGACATGGACATTGTGCAGAGATGGCAGGGACCCTGTACCCCTTAACTCGTACAGGATGTGAACAGGGAAATTCCCTCCCCCCTTTCTGCCCTGGTGACTCCCTAGGCAAAGACCATTGTCCTTGGAATTCCTTTAAGTTGAGATAGATAAAGAAATACACCTCCTCGATAACATATCTCAGACATCCATACCAACACCCCCCCCAACGAATACCTGAGTGTTTACCACTCTAGAATCACATCCTCATCATGAGACAGCATCACATCCCCACAATTATGAAAGTATATAATCCCCAGGATTGAGGGATTCGGGGGGCAGCCTCCCATGGCTGTTCCACTCATGCTATCTTGCTGGCCATTAATCCCATCTTACTAATAAATCTTTCTTTTTACTTTTAAGCTAAGTATGGAGTCCTCTCATTCTTGAGAATGGTTTCCTTCCCAAACCCAGGGGTTCACCATTTGCACCCCTATAACATAAGGACCTGTGTCCTGAGGAACTTCATGGTCACTTTTGTGGTTTATGTATGCCCCATTAGGATGAAATATGTAGTAAGTATATGCTCTGTATGTTTCTCAAAATTAGAGATCTTTTATTTCTTAGTTCTAAATCCTTCTGTGGGATAGCACCAACTAGTTGTCAAGAGAAGTGTGGATTTATAGATTTATGCAATCAGGATTTAGCTTTTTAGCTTTTACTTATTGGTGAACTCTGCCCTCTTTTTTAATTTACTATATTTATTTTGAGTTACTATATTTATGACTACCAGTGAGCGGTAGTCATACAACTTTGGTACAGTGTAGTTTACTTCAGAGAAGACAAATACACTCAGATGTTGCTTTTTTATCTTTTAGCATAGAATTGATAATCAAATAGTATATAAGAAGAAGGAACCAATATCTGACAAAATAAGGAAATATCTATAAAATCATTGGGATTCTACCATTCTTCTTAAATTTAGAAAGTCTCCCACATTGTACAGAACTATTTCAGCTCAAGAGTTTTAGGGAATGTATAATTTAAATTCACTTAGTTCCCCATTTCTTCTCCTCTTCCAATAGCCAAAGGAGTCCATATGTAATGCTTGATTCTCTTAAGGAAGGGGGCAGAAGCAACCCTGGAAGAACTCTGGACCTTGGATTTACAACATGGGGAATGGACTTGAAATCTAAGTGAACTTGGGAGTAAAAAAACTCCATGACCAATGCTATATTTTGGTTTCATCTGGCTGTTTTGTTGCTACAGGCACCTCCAACAACTAAAGTCAACTCATTTCAGAGGGTGGTAAGTGGATTCAGTAGTTCGCCCCAACTAAAAAACACCTGCTGTCACCAGTACTGCTTTAGTGATCTCCAATTTTGATCCTAAATATGACATTTTCTGCTTTCCTTGTGTCTATCCTCACTTCTTGTCATCACCCCTACTCAAATCTCAGCATTTTCCATTAGAGCGAAGGAAAGGATGGCCAGGGAATGAATTCAGGCCATTTTGCAAAGGCATGGAGGTGGGAAATGGAATGTTTTGCAAAGAGAGAAGCAAATAAATCAGTTAGTTAGATTATAGATTATGTGAAGACAAGTAATGTGTAATAATAATAGCCAAGTTGAAACCAGATTGGGAATTAATTTAAATTTTAAGTAGAGGAGCTTGAATTTGATTTGAAGTAAGAGAAAGAAACACTGCATTTCTAAAGCAGGGTCAGACATGCTTTGGGAATTTCAGTTTACAGCTGGACAGAACTATCTATAGAACCTTTTCATCAGTGTGTTGTGTCATATCTTTATACCTATGTACATATACATACATATGCTGGTATATACATATACATACACACATATGCTGGTATATACATGTGTATCTTGACCATACACTTTAAATACACAATGAGTCTTTGAGTAATTGAAATTGAGAATCACCCAAAGGGCAATAGAGGAGAGTTCATGGTAGGTATTAGTGGACTATATCAGATTATAAACAAGAAATTACAAAGGAGATATATTATAAAGACTGACATCAAAAACTGTATAAATGAAAAAGAATATAGGCCATTCATATCATGAGAGTAGATGATAATAGATGACTAACGAAAATTCTCCATTAGTATCCTTCTTCTGTCAAGAGAATTTGAGGAAGACCTTCCATAGTGAATTAACAGGAAGACTTGTTTAAAAGATGAAAATGATGGGCAGAAAGGTTTCAGTATGCTTTATTGGAAGTAACAAATCAATAAGATCGTAGATCCATTTAAATATCATGTGTTTGATGAACATTCCATTTTTAAATTATCTGTTATTATGGAAGATTTTCTTGGGGGAGGGTGTATTTCATTCTACGAGATGTTCTCTATCCGGTATCTAGATGGTAGGCATCAGAGAATGTCTCTAAAGAAGAATTTCAGGAACACTAGAGTACTCTGGCATACCCGAGCAATCTTGGTAAATGCCTAATGGAAGAGTCACAAAACAGGTCCTGTTACTCCTTGCAAGTATTTTGTTGCCCCAAGTTGATTCTTGTTATAAACAAATGATATGCTATAATCTTACCTCCATGTTCCATATTCGAAGATGTCCATCTTCATGAGCAGTGGCCATAATTGGTGGTGATATTTCAGTTACGGTACTTTGTAGTAATTGCCCAATTTTTGGTCCTGCATTTATCTCTCCTGTTGACTGACCTAACAAATTGTCATAGTTATTACATTGTTTAGGACACTAAACTCTATCTAATTTAGAAGGGGTAAGAAAGTAAGTAGAAAACCAAAGCTAGATATTATTCTTTGCCCTAGAATTTTTCAGTTAGAGGCAGGTAAAGTAAAAAGGGATAAGGAACCTCAGAAGAAAAACTAATTTATTCACTTGAGTCTTAATACTCATCTTGGAGTATAAAAAGAAAATCTAGAAAACCAGTCAGTTGGTCCTTATTGCAAACACTGGTACATTGCATATCAGACCACTTTATGAGCATTAACTCTGTCCATCTAGGATATTTTTGTCTTTGTCTCCAGTTAACAAATCTTATTACTTCTACCTTACACATTTTTCATATGTCTCCTTATATGTATTTACATAGCTTCTACCCAATTTCAGTCTCTCAGGACCTCTTGCCTAGACTATTTCAAAATCCTCATAACAGTTCTTCTTGCCTCAAATTTCTTCCTACTCTAAACCATATTTCATACAAGTGCCAACATGACTTGCTTAAAATGCAGTTCTGACCATGTCACCGTGCCTATCCTCTTATGTAGGAAGCCTCAATGGTTCCCTATTACTTCTTTTTTGGGGGTACTTGCCTCCCACCTCTGCCAGTGATTTTCCTTATGGTTACTTTGTATTTTATGTATGTTTCAAAAAAAAACAACTTATATCTGTTGCATGTTACCAGAATGTAAGCTGCATGAGGGTAGGAACTATTTCAGCTTTGACTTTATGTCCAATGGTCCTAGCTCCATGTCTGGCATTTAGTAGCTACTTAATAAAAGCTTGTTTATTGATTGAAATATTGGGAGTGGGAAAGGGATGGAGAAAAAGAGCAGTACTGTTTAAGTTGTATTTGATTTTCCAGAAATAGCTCATATAGCACAACTCTGGAACTATCTGCATGGTTACATTGCCTGATGGGATAGGTAATATTACATAGTTTTGTCATCATGGTCCTGGCAGTAAGGTAAACAAAAAAAGTGTGTTGGACGTAGAATGAGTAGAAATCCAGATTTAGATCCTTCCTTTTACACTTATCAACCGGATACACATGGAGAGATAAGTTACTTAATTTTTCTAAGCTTCAGTTTCCTCATCTGTAAAATGGGAACAATAATATCAATAGGCATTAGCTATCCTAGAAGGCTATGGTTAAGTTCAAATGAGATGGTGGTGATGATGATGTTGAAAATAATAATAATAGCTGGTATCTATGTAGTGCCTACCAAGTATCAAATATTTTACTAATATAAACTCATTTAATTCTCAGAAACAATCCTGGGAGATAAATTTTTATCATTATCCCCATTTTACAATTGAGGAAATTGGGGCAGAGGTTAAGTGACTTGACCTAGGTTACACAGCTAGTAAGTATGAGATCAGATTTGAACTCAGGTCTTTCTCACTCTAGGCTCAGTTCTCTATTTGCTGCACTACTTAGCTTCCATATTGTATGTAAAGCATTTTTGCAAACCTTAAACTGCTATATGAATGTCAATTATTATTACTAATTACAATTATTACTAAATAATTTAAAATAAAATATTATTAAACAAATGTTAAATATATTTCATGGTATGTATTTATAATTTGTTATATATAATTTTGTTCTAATTTATGTAATATTATATGGTTTTAACATAAAATAAAGAAAATATTATAAAATAAAGCTTTAAATACAAAAATATTTATTATTGTGAATAGTTATTATTACAAATTAAAATTATTATTAAATATTTTAAAGTCATTTTCTCTCAGTGGCAAACTCCATACCTCAACTCACATAACCTCACCCTCCCACCCCCATACACACGCACTCCCTCCTTTCCCTCAGTTATAAAAGGAATTTTCTGTTTTAAAAGAGAGCAGCCATTTCTTTCATACCTTTAACATCAACTTCATGTAGACTTGATTTGCTTCCCTAAAATGAGAAGGGGGAAATGGTTTTTAGCAGGAAAGGGTAGAACTTAAAATGTAATATAATATAGGTAATGGGCTTAGGACTTAAATTATTCAAAGAGGGAAAAAGGGAACACAATGGGCATTGGGACAGAAGCAGCGCGCTCAGGTCCTGCCCATTCTGATTTTAAGACTGTGATTCACGTGGCAGTTACAGAGCACTGGGCAGCTACAGGCTTCTAAGGCAATTGCTTGCTGCATGTGGATGGAGAAACAAGAGTCAGGCTGCTGGCAAGGGAGTAGATGGGAACAATCAGAACAAGAATCAGTATCTCACGTTTTTAGGAGAGAAGCCAAAGGGAAAAAGGAAAGTCGAGAAACTGATAGTGGAGAATATGGCTATTGATAGCAGGTGGAGGGGACATTGGAAACTGAGAATATTGCTGGAACCAGAAAAAGAAGTTGCTTGAGCAATCTCATCCACACATCCTGATTTCACACTGAGTCATGGAATCTTTTCATTTTTTAGTGTGTGTTAAAAAAAGGCAAGGTGACCTTTGAAGAAGAAAAAGAAACTAGCTGAGAAATCCAAGTCCTGACTTCCCCAAATAATTGGGCATCAATCCTTTAGAAAGTTTGGCCATAAGCCTCCATTTTGGAAATCTCATAATGAAGGTAGAGTGTTTAATGACATGTTAAGTAGACTCAAAGCCAGGAAAATCTGAGTTACTTAATTATGAAGGCTTTCATTTTTTAAAAGTTTTTGAAACAATGGAAAAAAACCTGTCCCAGAGTAGACACCAAGTGCTCACACTTGTAGGTAATTCTCACAGTCTCAAAGGGTAGTAACATGAGAAAGCTAGATTAATAGAATATGACACCCAAATGCAGATGAACAATTTAGAAATCAAGAATGTATAGAAAATGAAGAAGCATACCTTACTGCTTAGTGCTCCACCACGAGTAGACTCACTTTGTGCTGATGAAGTTATTGATTCTTCGCTCATTCTCCTAATGTCAAAGAAGAAAGAGAGGAAGAGTCATTATGATATGTAACCTAGCGAGGGACAAGACTTCAGTGGTTCTATGATTTCATTGACAAGGAGTTTCCTTCCAAAGATACAGATGCGATCTTTTCATGATTTATTGTTTTGTGCCATTCTTTTTTTTTTTTTTTAAACCCTGACCTTTGGTCTTAGAATCAATACTATGTATTGGTTCCGAGGCAGAAGAGCTGTAAGAACTAGGCAATGGGGATTAAGTGACTTGCCCAGGATCACATAGCTGGGAAGTGTCTGAGGCCAGATTTGAACCTAGGACTTCCCATCTCTAGGCCTTGTTCTCAATCCATAAGCCACCCGGCTGCCCTCTCATACCATTCTTGTTGTTCTTCCCTAAATCCTCCACAGAATCTAGCTAATGTAGCAGAGTTCTTTTGCTAGGTCATTTTGTTTTTCATGGGTACTAGGTGCAGCACTTCATTTGCCTTCATCCTTGTATTTTTGACCCATTTCCTTTATGATCATATATTTATTGGATAATATTGCTACTAAATCATGACCTAGATCTGTCTTATTTTGTAGTGTTTCTAGAGAGCTTGCCATTACTGTGAAGGCCTAAGGTTAGACTAGATATTGTTAACCTGACGAAATTAAGGGAAAATTCACTGCTTCTAGAGAGGACAATAAAACTTGTCATTTGGTTCTAAGTAGATCTGGGAAATTTTCTTTTTATGACTTTCTTTTATGACTTCTCAAATATAATATTCAATATTTAAAAAAATTGTTTTTAAGGTGCCCAGTTATTCTCAAATTATTTCCTTAATCTCTTTTCCATGCCAGTTTTTTTATATTATACATCTTCTATTTTCTTCTATTTTCTCCCAACATTTAGATTTTATTTAAATATTTCTCTTTGTGTCATGATTTCTTTGAGTTTTATTTGTTTATTTATTATTTATTTGCTATTTATTTATTCTTCTTTTGGGGGAACTTTAGAACTACAATAATATTTTTATACTGATCTTCTTTGATTTACTCATCTAACCTGCCTTATTTCCTAAACTGGAGCTTTTTGCCAGGACTGAGTTCTACTCCCATACCCCAGCATACATACTTGGTGTGACCCAGTTCCCTTGGATTCCTGCATTGACCTTCCCCCTGGAATTAGTCCTTCTCTGGTATCTGTGAGGTACAGAGCATTTAATGTTCAGGGCCCTGTGGTGCCTCAGGATAGACTGGTAGGGATCCTGGGGCCGCTGGATGCCTAGACTATCCAAGTCTGCTATCCTGCCAATTGATTGCTGATCCTTTTTGCATCAATGTCCAGTGCCCTCATCTTGATGTTTCTGACCAACCTAGGTTTTTCTTGGGTGAGGGGACAGAGGGTAGAGCTTTACTCTTGTTGCTTCAAGATACAGAGGCTTATAGGCTTTTGTTCATGCTCCACAATATCTCCAAGCCATTTCTGTTACATATCATAATTCTAACGGGAGCAAGTGCTCTAGAATCTTCCTTATGCAGAAGTTAGGTCATTCAAAAAAGCAGATGGGAACTATCCATACTAAGCTTTTGCCTTCACTATGGCCATAGGAAAATCCAATAAAGATCCCCATTCCATGAAAATGGGGAGTTTCAAGAAAAGTAAACAGTTAGGATTTACCTTTTTGCTTTTTCAGTTTTCAGTGAAGAAAAATAGATCTGGATGAATATTCTCCTCAACACAATAGTTGACATATATTCCTTCCTCCTATTAGAGCTCTTTTATAGTCCCCAAGAATTCCCACCCTTCTGCTTAGTATTGAAGACCATAAAGTTTGGTTAGGGGTAGAAATATAGAGAGATGGATCCATTGCTTCACTTCTATTATTGAGAAGAAAAATATGAAGTTGAGATGGACATAGGTGAAAAATGCAGGTCCTGAAAACCATAATACTTTTCCCAAAGACAAAAAAAAATGCAGGCTAAAAAATAAAAAGCAAGAAAAAGACTAGATCCAGACTTCTAATAGTTACTTTTCCTAATCTGTGTTTTGCTCTTGCATTGGGGTTATTTATTCAGTCATTTTAGTTGTGTCCAACTCTTTATGACCCCATTTGGGATTTTCTTGGCAAAGATACTAAAGGGTTTGCCATTTCCTTCTCCAGTTAATTTTACAGATAAGGAAAATGAGGCCAACAGACTTAAGTGACTTGCTCAGGTTGATACAGGTAGGAAGTGTCTGAGGCCAGATTTGAACTCAGGTTTCACTCAGGGCCAATGCTCTATCCACTACACCAGCTAGTTATTCTAGGTGCAGTGAGATAGGACATATACTTTTAAAACCATTCTGCCTATTGACTTAAATAAACTAATACTTATGCCTTGGGCAGGTTTATTTAAAGAATAAATACCAACTTACCTTATACAGGTACTGCCACGGAAGAGGAATAAGATAGCATTAATTTTAAGACGTTCAGGATCCAGGTCAGGGTCTATAACATAAGCATCCTCTGGTCTGTGCCTAGAAAGAAAAAAAAAATATACATATATACATACACATACACACACATATATGTATGTTTGAACTTGAGTAGAACTTACATTGCAAATTCCTATGCTTATAAGATTACCAAGCATACTTTAGCCTCCAAATGAAGTAACACTTAGTGAAGTCTTATTTTATAGGGGCACCAATAAGTTGAAAACATGGCAGTTTCTTTAGAAACAAAACAACTGTTCTACCTTCAAATAAATGAGTCTGTTTTTTAAAACCAAAATTTCTCCCAATATCTTTTTCACCTCCATGAGAGCCAAATAATATTTTAAATAAAAAAGATTAGCAAAACTGATCAGCTTATAAAAAAAGTCTGAAAATATATGCAGTCTTTCATATCTATATTTCTCTCATTTCTGCAGAGGAATGAGATAGGGGTATACTTTCATATTTCTCTTTATTTGTCAATATCTATTCATTGTAGTTTTTTACAACATTCGCTTTTTTTTTAAACCCTTAGCTTCTGTGTATTGGCTTATAGGTGGAAGAGTGGTAAGGACGGGCAGTGGGGGTCAAGTGACTTGCCCAGGGTCACACAGCTGGGAAGTGTCTGAGGCCGGATTTGAACTTAGGACCTCCCATCTCTAGGTCTGACTCTCAATCCACTGAGCTGCCCCCACAACATTCACTTTTTTTTTTTTTAGATTTTTTTTTAAACCCTTGTACTTCAGTGTATTGTCTCATAGGTGGAAGATTGGTAAGGGTGGGCAATGGGGGTCAAGTGACCTGCCCAGGGTCACACAGCTGGGAAGTGGCCGAGGCCGGGTTTGAACCTAGGACCTCCTGTCTCTAGGCCTGACTCTCACTCCACTGAGCTACCCAGCTGCCCCAACATTCACTTTTTATGGTTTTGTTATAATTTCTTTTCCTATTTACACTTTTAGTTATTGGGTATATTGTTTTCTTGTCTCTGCTTACTTAACACTGCATCACTTCATGTAGATCTTCCATGCTTCTCTCTATTTGTTATATTCATTATTTCTTACTGGACAGTAATATTTCATTATATTCATAGATCACAATTTCCCAGTCAGTGGTTATCTGTTTTGTTTTCAGTTTCTTGCTCTCACAAAAAATGTGATAATAAATATGTTTTGGTGTATATGGATACTTTCTTCTTATAGTGACTTCCTTGAGTTTCTAGGTCAAAGGATATTGACATTTTAATCACTTTCTTTATATAATTTTGAATTGCTTTCCAAAATAGTTTTACTGATTTACAAATCTACCAACAATGCACTAGTATACCTTATCTTCCTACAACTCACAATAGATTAACTATTCTCTATATTTAGTTTTCTTTGCCAATTTACTGAATATGATGTGAAATTTTAGTGTTGTTTTGACCACATTATTAGTGATTTGTAACATTCTTTTGTTTTTTTGTATATTTGTTTCAAATTGTATCCTGGTCTTACATATTCTCCTTTTCTCATTATGCCTAGACTATTGAAATAGCTTGCTGTTCATCTACCTACCACAATCTTTACCTGTTTCATTTCATCCTCCTCCTAGTTGTCAAAATGGTCTTTCTTTATTTTCTTTAGAATACTTTTGCATGGTTACATGATTCATGATTCCTGCTACCCTCCCAGAGCTTGGGTTATACATGTATCATTTTTTCAAAACCTATTTCCCTGTTATTCATATTTGTAATAGAGTGATCTTTTAACATCAAAACCCTAATCATGTCCATGTTGAACTACGTGATTGATCATGTTTTTCTTCTGCGTTTCTACTCCCACAGTTCTTACTCTGGATGTGGATAGCATTCTTTCTCATAAATTCCTCTGGATTGTCCTGAGTCATTGCATTGATGCTAGTAGAAAAGTCTATTACATGTGAATGTGTCATAATGAATCAGTCTCTGTGTACAATGTTCTCCTGGTTTTGCTCCTTTCACTATGTATCAATTTCTGGAGGTCTTTCCAGTTCACATGGAATTCCTCCAGTTCATTATTCCTTTCAGCACAATAGTATTCCATCACCATCAAATACCACAATTTGTTCAGCCATTCACCAATTGATGGACACCCCCTCATTTTCCAATTTTTTGTTTCCACAAAGAATGTGGCCATGAATATTTTTGAAAAGTATTTTTTCCCTATTTTCTCTTTGAGATACAAGCCCAACAATAGTTGGATTAGATCACAACTCCACCAACAGTATATTAGAGTCCAAATTTTCCCACATCTCTTTCAATATTAATCATTTTCGTTTTCTTTCATATTAATTAATGTAGTATTTGTGAAGTGGTGGTACCTCAGAGTTGTTTTAATTTGCATTTCTATAATCAAGAGTGATTTAAAGCATTTTTTCATATGATTATGAATTGCTCTGGTCTGAAAACTGCCTGTTCATATCCTTTGACCATTTTTCAATTATAGAATGACATTTATATTTAATTTACATTTGTTATATTAAATAGAAGTGTATTTAATAATTATAATAATAAAGAAATTAGACCTTTATCAGAGGACTTGCTATAAAAAATTCTCCAACTTTCTACTTTCCTTCTAATCTTGTATACTAGTAAAAGTGAAGTATGTGCCTGCCACTGTATGTGTGAGATGCTCCTTTAGAATACAGGAAAAAATTAGAGATCTATTTGTATTTATTTTCTTTCTAAAAATAAAAACTAACCTTTGTTAATATTTAATGTATGAATCAACATCTGCATTCTAACTTGATCCATATGTCAATTGGTACCTTCTACATAAGGTATAAGCAATATCCTGAGGAAAGAGTGGGAACTCCACAGTGCAGAGGGACTGACAGTAGTGCTCTTACTTGTTTATTCCCTATCAGTATATTGCAATGTATTCCAGCTTACATATACCCAGTTAAGTGCATTTAGAGATTTGATTATCTATTTTTAATCAAACCAATATTCACAAAGTGATTTAAAAACATTCCCAAAGAGCAATTGTAATGCTCTCAATAATAATGAGAGCATAAGTAAATAGCAGGGACGGCTAGGTGGAGTAGTAGATTAAGTAGTGGGCCTGAAGCCAGGAAGAATCATGTTCATATGAGTTTAAATCCAGACTCAGACACTTACTAGTTTGTGTGACCCTGGGCAAGTCACTTAACCATGTTTGCCTCAGTTTCCTCATCTGTAAAATGAGGTGGAGAAGGAAATGGCAAACCACTTCAGCATCTCTGCCAAGAATATCCTAAATGGAATAATGAAGAGTTAGACATGACTGAAATTACTCAACAACAACAAAAAATCAAATAGAAAAAAATGGTAGAATTGACATTTTCCCTACTTATATTAAAACTTTTTCAGTCACATTATAAAGAATAAAATGTTCAATCTAATAAGATCTGAGAAGAACTCAAATGGGAAATAATCATGAAAATTTTTACCACTACAAACAGGGCTGCTGGTCATCTCATGGGAGACTGCTTCAAAGAACTATCAAATTATCTTTATTATACATTTTTCATATACAAAATGACAGGTGTTCCAAATGTGTTCACTTTTCGAGTAATGATAAGTGGCTACCAGTAGCATGTTACATAGTAGATAATTTTAAAAAATGCTTAGTCAGTCTCATTCAAAGTAAAAGTAATAACAATATGAAATATAACTGATTTTAAAAAATAAATGAATAGGAAATTTGGAAATATTTTCATCATTATGTAATTTTGTCACGAAAAGCAATATGTGTAATCTATAAAAATTCTCATATCTGCACACTTTTTTTTTTAACCCTTGTACTTCGGTGTATTGTCTCATAGGTGGAAGAGTGGTAAGGGTGGGCAATGGGGGTCAAGTGACTTGCCCAGGGTCACACAGCTGGGAAGTGGCTGAGGCCGGGTTTGAACCTAGGACCTCCTATCTCTAGGCCTGACTCTCACTCCACTGAGCTACCCAGCTGCCCATATCTGCACACTTTAAAAACTTGGGAACAGAATTCTCTAAGCTTTAAAAAATTTTTCCAAATGAAGAGTTTCAGAGTATTTTCAAACTACTTGTTGAAAATAGGGGATGAAATAGAATTAGAAAGGAAGCAGTTGATTGGAGAGGATAGAATCTTTGCAGCAAATTTATCTAATAAAGGTCTTCTAGGCAAGATTTATAGGATTCATCCAAACATATAAGTACAAGAATCATTTCCCAATACATAAATTGTAAAAGCATATAAAACAGTCAGTTTTCAAAAGAAGAAATTCAAAATGGTGTCAACAGCTATATAAAAAATGCCCCAGATTGATAGTAATAAGAAAAATGTACTTGAAAACAACTCTGACATTCTACTTTACATTCAAGCATACTGGAAAAGATGGCTAAAAAGGAGAATGGCAAAATTGTGGGATGGATTGTGAGAGGACAGACATACGAAATACACTGTTAGTGGAGGTATGAATTGGTATAAGGAAGTATCCCAAAATTTCTACTCTTTGACACAGTGATACCACTATTAGGCATATGCACACAAAGACAGAGGAAATGGATACATATATAGAAAAGTATTTATACCAACACTTTTTTGGTATAGTAAAGAATTAGCAACAAAGTGGATACCACTTTCATCAATTTGAGACAACCAAAAAGCAACTGCTGATATAACAATGAAGTTCAGGAGACTAGGAATGATTATATAGATCTGGAAAATATTTATATAGAAATGATGATCATTGAAGCCAAGAGACTTGATTAGATCACCAAGTTAGATAGTATACAGAGGTGTTTCTACATACTACTTAGCCTGTGAGACATAATTTGCTAACCCCTTGGGAGAGAGGGATAAGAGAAGACAGCCCTAAATGGAACAATGGGGGACACCTATGATTAATGGGCATGATAATGTTGAAAATTCACCAAAGGAGACTAAGAAGAAACAATCAAATAAATAGGAAAAGAACCAAGAAAGAGCAGTTAATGGAACTCTAGGAATGAGAGAGTATCATAAGATATGTATATAGACTGCTATACAACATATAAAGCTCTATATTAATGTTGGCTATTATTAAATGCATTATTTCAAGTACTTGTTAATATTTGCTTACAAATCTCTTGTGTTTTAAGCATTTCTTTTGTGGCAAAGGAAATAAATAGCTGACCTATATATGACATCTACCACAACTAGTATCTTTTTTATATTTTGACCCTTTTTCTTTAGGAGCTCAAATACTTGTTTTTATTGACCAGGAGGAAAGGTGGCCTCAAAGTAGGTAGGTGGAATGTTAAAAGAATGACTTGGTGGTAAAGGTCAATTTCTAGCCCTAAAGTTTCTAGATGTTTTAGCCTCTCCTCACCAAGAGGAGAAATGTAAAGCCTTTGCATCCACACTAACTTTAGTAGGACACCTAGACTTTGTCCTTCAAGACCTCAGGTCTGGGGCTGCCTCAATCACCTGGAACTGTGAAAAGTTAATAAAAACAAGGTTGGAGAGAAGAGGAAGTAGGACATGAAGGAAACGGTCAAGTGGCAGTAGTATGAGTCATGACAAAAAAAAAAGTAACAGCTATCAGTCCCAGGCCAAAGACCAAAGGTAAAAGTCAAAAGTCCACAGCAGACTTGGTGGTACAGTAAAAATCATGGTCAACAACTTTTTTTTCTTATGTATGTTACCTGTGGCCCAGAAAAAAAGAAAGAGCTCTCCCAGAAAAGGAGCTTCTAATCTGTCCTGAGGGAAACTTCATCCCCAAACTACCCTCTTCTAACCATTCTTTAAAAGCATCTGCTATCCAGAATTGTCAGTGCTAGTCTAGATGCCTGCTGGAGGAGGTTATCAAAGTGAGTGCGTGCTGCTCAATGCCAGAACATTGGAATATATAGTACTCAGATGAGCCTCTCTTCAGGAGGAAGCTTCAGGTTAGGGAGCAGTGGAGCCCAGGCTCCCCAACCCTACCTTGACCTTTACTGATAGAGAAGTAGATGCTGTTTGTAATACTTTTCCAACAACTTACACCCCAGGAGAATTAGTGCCACTGCTAGGAGGAAGATGCCCAGAATTGAAAATACAGAAATGATAGCAGTGATTACACCCTGAGATAGGGTCTTACTGTCTAGAGGTGGTGCTATGGTGGGAGTAATGGTGTTGATTTTATTCTCAGAGGGTCCAGGAGACTGGGCCAACACAAAGTTGCGGTTCAGTAACTGTAAGTTCAGCAGAGCCTCAGATGAGATGATTTCCATAGGCTTCAGAGAGATTAGACTATGAGTGTTTCTGTTAGACTGTGAGCATATTCATTCAAGAATCTTATACAATACTGAACTGGCTCCTGGCTTCAATTTCTAGCATGTCCATTTTTAGGAGGGACTTATTAATCCCTTGAGGGAAAAAAACAAAAAAAACCAACCCAAAAACCTTGAGATACCTTTCCCAGAACTTCAGGGCAGAGGATAAATAAGTGAATGTGAGAAAAGACTCTTTTAGCTGTCAGGACTGAACCTACTTCAGCCTAGAGCAGGAGCTCCATTTCTGTGGAGATCCTTCATGAGTTAAAGGTGATACAGATATTAGGGGAGCATAATCCAAAAAAGTTTGGCGGTATCTACTTCTTCAAACAATTAATCTAGGCCAACACAAATATAGAAAGTTTCCCTCACCCTTGATATGATTATTTTCTTATTTTTTTATTATCCCCAACTCCTGCAGAAGTCCAAACTGCTTCTTTTTTTCCTGCCCTTTATTTTCCTTTGTGATCTTGAACAAGTCACTTAACCCTAGAGCAGATTAGAAAAGATGACCTCTGAGATCCCTAGAATGATCATCTTAATCACTCTGGTTCAAGTTGAATTCAATGGGATCTACTGAACAAATATTGCAGGCTTACTTTATTCCTACCATTTGTGATTTTAAAACAACAGCAAAAAAAAAAAACAGTAAACATTGATCACATTCCACTTATGAACCAAGAAGCTTACCTCATCTCTTCCCACTATGTGGAACAAAAGCGGGTTATTTGGGTTCCTTGGAAATATATCCATTAAGCAAAAAAAAAAAAAAAAAAAGCCTTCAGAAATGTTACTTACACTTCTGTGATAGTGGACAGTACAAAGTTCCATAAGACGATAATACCATTTACAGTTGCAGTAGCAAGCAGATTGTAGCCTTCTGTTATAAGCACATCAAAACATGTCACTTCCATATTGACTTTGGGGCCCTACAGGATGAATGAAAATACTTTATTGACAGTCACATCAAGAACACTTAGAAGAAAAGTATGTGCAGATAGTGTGGTTCTGTTATCCACAGAAATACAGAACTATTTATAGGAATTTTTTTATCCCAGAATTTCATTTAGGCAAAAACAAACAAACTTTTTTCTTCTTGGATATCTTATTTAAGAAATTTTTAGGTTAGTTGACAGGACTGCTTTTTATGGTATCAATCAGAACTAGCAGCATATTGGAGCACACATAGTATAGGACTTACTAACCTCTGACCCTCTTTGCATTAGCTCTGGGAACTTTGACATGTCACCTAATCTTAATGTTCCTCAGAGTTCCTTCATCTGTAAAATGGGATTAAGAATTATTATATTACCTGCCTTATAGGTTTATTGTAAGGATTCAATGAAGTTATGTATGTAAAGTGCTTTATAATGGCGTTCTACATGAAGATGTTATTATAATTATATGAAACTAGAGGAGCAGTTTTTTTTAAATGTAGGAAAACTTACTAAGTTATTTGGAAAAATAAGGAATTAACACAAACTGACCTAGATTTTTTTTTTCCTAAGTGATTTTTGGAAGCACTTTGCCTTTAAATAGTCATTGTAATTGGGCTGTGTAAATAATGTGTGGTATGCAAATGTCAAATAATGAAAAAAATGACCAAGACTTTTAAAGTGTTTGCCTTTGTCATGATCAATGAGAAATCATTTCAGCTTCTGTGTATATTCTGAAGGATAGCCTTGGTGTAGTTTAGTAACATGCCAGAACTATTTTTTCTTTGTGTAAAAGCATTCTTATTTATTACTTGGGAAACTGAAATACCAACTGCCCCTCATATTATGACTCATTTCTTTACCTCCTTTGTCTTTTATTGGAACCTAAAAGTCTCATGAATCAAATTCACAGAACTGAAACCTTAGTGTTTTTAATGGCATGTCATTAGATGGGTTAAGTGAAACAGAATTATTACAGGAAGAGGTCTTTTCTGTTCTTCCTTTCATACAATTTATGTGACAATTTTCTTATGACAAATGTCCATAGAAAACATTAATGAGAGTAATCTCAACTGACAAGCAAAACACATTTGTAATGAGTGAAAATTGAAATGCAAAGCTAACATGCGTATTGTGTTTCAACCCATAGGAAAACAGCATGGTATATAGATATATATGTAGAGAATCTAGAAGGATAGTAGTACAAATTTGTTTTCTAGCTAATTGTTTTCTAAGACTAAGTTTTCAGCTTGTTACAATAGTGGCTGAAAAAACTATAAAGGTTATTTCTCTTTATATTATTACTATATTACATTTATATTATAACTCTCTTGTTTGCGCTTGGTCCTTTGATCATGTCTCCCTACATAGTCAACAGAATCTGAGCGTAGGAACCTTAAACTATAAAGGCTTTGAGGATAATAGTCTTTTTATCCAGTTGGAAAAATTCCATGAGGTCAATGAAGTCATATTCTTTAGAATGAATTAACTGAACCAGGCGTGCCAGCCCCTCAGGTATTTAGCCTCACCATGTTACTCCCTCTCTTCTGGCTTTTGCACATTTCATCTGCAGTGTTGAGTTGGATATGCCTACAAGACTAGCTTCCTCGAATGTCTTCAGATTCATTTTTCTTCATTTGAAACATCTTTGAAGTACATTCAAATCCTAGGTCAATTATAAAGTACTTGTGGCATGAGTTTCTATTTCACTTAAGCACTTTTTACAATAATCTATTTTGGTGTCTCATTGTTGCATGAAGAGGATCCTGAGTACTCAGAGGCTATACCAGCTGAGTGCCGAACTCACCCAAGGCAAGCCCTTAAATAGAGGTCAGAAGAAGTGAAACAAGGATACTCTAAAGGTCTCTCTGAAGAACTCTGATCAGCTGTGAGACATGTGCGACATTAGCATAGGACCATCCAGCATGGCATGCCCACATCAAAGAAGGTGCTGTCCTTTATGAACAAAGCAGAATTGCAGTAGCTTAAAAGAAACATGATGTGCACATTTAGGGACATCTCCATCTCAAATGTTCATATGGATTATTTGTACCTGACCTGTAGGAGAGCCTTCCAAGCTTGTATTAGTCTCATCAGTCACAGGAGAACACACTGTACATTGACCTCAATATCATGATGTCATTTTGATCTTCCAGTTCAAGGACAATGTGATTGACTTGCCACAAGTATGTACTTCCAAGCTAGAAAGAGTATATAGGCCTGGCAATAGGCTCTGTCCTGCACAAGCAGCTATTCTAATGATGATGATATTCACCACCAAAAGTCTGACTATATCAGGCAATGAATATTTTGGTCACAACTACTTATTCAGTCAACAAGAATACAAAAATGGCCCCAGTCTTCTGCTTCTGCATTGTTAGTGATGGAATGGAATAAAAGGGAACAGAGGATCACATAATTCTTAGATCATATAATTTAATTGTTGGTATTCTTAACTTAATGGACTTTTGCCAGAAAGTCGGCATATTATGGAAGTAACTAAATCAAATCTATATTGACATTCCATCGCTTAATGTCTTTTTGACCAGAAGACATAAGGAAATTGCCAATACATGGAATGAATGGTTTATAGACTTGTGCTGGAAAAGTGGATAAAAGAATTGTCATGGTTAATTTCTCTATGTGTCCAAAGACAACAGAAATAAAATTTTGTGAGAAGGCTGATCATTTTGCCTTACATCATCCTCTTCATGAGGATAAGCAAGTAAGTTACCATGAAGAATTTCAGTGCCAATTTCCTTTGCAAAAGGTCAAATAGAGATTCTATATAAATTTGGCAAGTTCCTCCAAACTAAGTCAATATCCTCTGATATAAAGTGATTTATAAGGGAAATTAGGAACAGAGGGAAGAAAAATTATAAACTAAAATATGCTTGGGGATCAAAAGTATATAATTACTCACTCATATAAACATGAATACTCTCTTTAAGAAGAGAGCTTGAAAATACTAGACATGGCCAGCCCCAAATAACATCATATTAAAAAAATTGATCATAAGTGAAAAAATACAGAAAGAATTATACATATATAACAGCTACTTTGCAATCACTTCATTCTGTGCATTAAGGTTATTGATAATTAAAGTAAAAGTCAAAGTAAACACCAAATTAGAAAGAATGAAAATAAGAAAATGATGTTTATAATTCTTGGAGGTGTAAACACCAAGGTTCTTGGATCATACCTGAGATTTTACTTTTACGAGGAACTTGTAATAAAGTATAATGAAGGCTTTCCTGCACGTGCTCAGATGACCTAACATGGAAGCACTCTTCTAGAAAAAGACATACTGGGTTCCCCCTACAATGTGGGTGGCAGTAGACACTTTTAATTGATTATTTTGCCAGAAAAATGCATCTTTAAAATTTGTCAGATTGGGATACTCTCCCCTATCCAGAGTTGCTCAAGTTATGTCATGTAGTACAGGTCATACTTATCCACAGGGCCTATGCTATGAACTTTCTCTTCTCTACGCTTTTACCCTATGGTTCTGGGAAACAGGCTGAGGATTTTGGTTTGGTTTGTCCTGTTTCATTTGTCCTTTTCAGTTCAAGGAGCAAATGGTACAATCTCCAGTGGATCTGGAATCAAACCATAGTGACTTTGGAAAAACCACAGTGACCTTAAAGATAAGCTTTAATTAGGAAAAGAATGCATGAAGCAGTTGTTACCTGCATCAGTTGCACAACCCACATTGTTGCAATCAAATTCATAAAAGAATCAAAGAGCAGGAGGCTCTTTTGTGATCAGGGATGGAAAAAATGCCATTTATTCTTATATTTTTCTATTCAGAGAATCAAAAGATTTGTAGGAATCACTAACCTAACCTGATAGCTAACAAACTAGGCTACCTGTCATTATAGTTAAGTAATTTACATTTTTATCCCCAGGGGATGATGGCTTTACAAGAAGTAAAGCATTCCCTATTCCTCCAAACTACACATCCACTTATAGGGTGATCCCGTTCTCTCTTTAATCCTTTTTATTTTGAGAAATGAAAGTTAGGAGTACCAAATTTGAAAACCTAGGCAGTTGTGGTACAGGGGAAAAAAGTACTGGCCCTAGAGTCAGGATATGAATTTGAATGTTGTCCCTGATAGTTTTAAGTTATCTATGTGACATTTCACTAAGTCACTACCTTGCTGAGCTTCCACATCTGTAAATTAAGGGAGGTTGAATAGATAACCTTTATGTTTTCTTCCACCTTTGATGTCCCTATGATTTTAAAAAATATCCCAAAAGAGGATTATTCCATATAAAGTCAATGAAAATAGAGAAATCTGCTCAGGTATACTGCAACTAGAACAAGGAACTACATATTGAGGTCAGAATTTGAGCAGGCTGGGGAACAGAACTTGTTGACTCATTAGCATAAGATTCTGGTTCCATTCCTTAAAACTGACCTCTCTGGAAGATATTCAATTTTTTATTGTTAATTAATTAGTTTCTTAGTTACATTAAAATTCCCATGTGTTTGCCTCCCTCCCCTCATCATATATATATATATACACACACCACATATAGAAAACTATGTCTTGCATGTTTCTATTTATTAGTTCTTTCTCTGGAGGTGGACATTCAAAAGTTATTCTTCAAACATTATTTCTGTTTCTGTATATAACATTCTCTTGGCTCTGCTCATTCTGCTCTTCATAATTTCACATATATCTTTCCATGTTTTTATAAAAGTAATCTGCTCATCATTTCTTATGGTGCATCAATGGAAGACAGTGTGCTTGACACTTATGGACTGCAATCAGCAAAGGTATTTCAGAATGACCCTTGAATTTCTCCCAAACATATTTCAGATACTTCTTTTGAAGTGCAATTCTATCAATGTAAAGCTTTTAGTCTTGTTCACCCTTCATCTTAAGTCACTAGGATCCTTCAGCCAAGATTCTGTCTTAATCCTAGTGGACTTTTGAAATAATGACTGAATCTATGAGAAGAGTATTACACAAAAACATCATCATATATGAAAAATATTAGATTTTTGTAGTATAGTATTAAAAAGATGAAGCCTGGAGAACACAAAAACCAAAACAACCCACTTGAAGAGGGAGCTGAAACTTCATTAACTGACATGACAGAATGGAGACAAAATTCTGCTGTAGATAGTACTAGAAATCAATGAAATTGGTGAGACATTTGACTGATTTTCATCAGAATTTAATAAACAGTTGAGTCTACTACATTCAAAACATTGGTTGATTCTGGAGAAACAAAAAATAGCGGATACAATATGTGCACAGGTAAATGTAACACAAGCCAGTCAGTGATTGCTACAAGTCATAGGTAGAGGGGTGAGGAAAAGGAAATATCTCACAAAGTGGTCTAGGAACATTTGAGAAAGGAGAAATGATGACAAGCTCCAAATCTTCCTCCTAAAACAACTTTTGCCCATATATCTGTGTAATACATCTGCCCATATTTGGAATATGGAAAGATGAAACCAGGCATCTGTACAAGATAATGGAATCCTCAGACTAACTCTAAAGATGATTTTCCAACTTCTCTTGTAATAGTGTCTACATTTACATAGCAGTTTATCTTTAATGAAATGCTTTACTCACAATAAATCTGTGAAGCAGCTTAGTCTATCCCTATTTTATAGATGAAGAAACTGAGGTTGAATGATTTGCCCAAGGAGACATGACAAGTTATTGCCAGACTCAAGCAGAGGTCTTTGGATTCCTGGATTTATGTTCTTTTCCCTGTGCCACACAGCTAAAACAGATCATAGCTGGAAAAAACTTTGGACTTGGAGTCCCAAAGATATGGGTTTGAATCCTGGTTCCAGTACTTGCTGACTGTGTGACTTTTAACCAGTCACTCTACCTTCTGGTTGTTAGTTTTCTCGTGTGTAAAATGAAGGAGTTGGACTAGAGTTGGACTCTGATCCATTCCATCTCTAAAATTTCATCATTTTGTGACTAGTGCTTCTTAACAGCCAAGGATCATAGCCAATGTTCTCCTGCCCAGGAGGTTTTTGAGTAGTCTTTTTTTAGCACTGGCTTGATATCTTGGTAGTAGACAACCTGATCCTGAGTGATGTTGGGATTATTTTTCTAGATGGAAATTAATTAGAATGATGTTGATTAGGCATTACTTTTAATGGGTCTGTATTTGCTTTGTAAATTCCACTCTTTAGCTCTTAAAGCTCTTCACAACCTGGCCCTAGCTACATATACATTACTTTTTTCCAGTCTCTGCAATACAGCCAAATGGGTTTGTGGTGTGTGTGTGTGTGTGTGTGTGTGTGTGTGTGTCTGTGTGTGTGTGTGTTCCTGATATATGACACTCCATCTTTTTCTTCCATGCCTTTGTCCTCATTCCTGGAATGCAGTCACTCTTCACTTCATCTTCATAGAATCTCTTTTTTCAAGGCAAGACTCAGACACCTACTTCCACATAAAGTGTGTCCTTTTATCTGAGCTACTAGTGTTTTTTTTAATTCCTTATTACTTTTTTTTTACTTTTTTTTTTAATATTTTTAAACCCTTAACTTCTGTGTATTAGTTCCTTGGTGGAAGAGTGGTAAGGGTAGGCAATGGGGGTCAAGTGACTTGCCCAGGGTCACACAGCTGGGAAAGTGTCTGAGGTCAGATTTGAACCTAGGACCTCCCGTCTCTAGGCCTGGCTCTCAATCCACTGAGCTACCCAGCTGCCCCTAAATTCCTTATTACTTTTTATAAAGCCTTGCAATTTTTGTGTTTATTCCTTGCATACTTACATATGTACTTTCTGTCTCTCCCATTAGAATGTAAAGTCCTTGAGAATAAGGATTATTTTATTCTTTGCATTTGTAACTCTGATACCTAGCACACTACTTCATGCATAATAGGTGCTTATGAAACATTTATCAATTGCCCGACTAGATATTAAAGGACTGGTGGGTAAAGGGATGGATCTAACATGATAGGAAAACAGATCAAACTAATTCTAGTAAAAAGACTTACATCAAAGCTAATAGACCTCCTTTCCTCATCAGGCACAAGATCAACCTCTGGGATAGGCAAATTCCTAGTTTTGAAATTAGAAGTTATTGCCAGCAAGATCACATCCTTCTTCCCTTGTCTGAATATAGGCACAACTTCAGGTAGTTCCCATAACACACTAAGAAGAGGATCTTCTTCTTTACCCTTTAAGAAAAATACCCTTTGATTAGTACCCTTTCTTTGTCTTCTGAAAATGCCCCATTCTTTCTTTTTTCTTTCATTCCTTATTTGTTTATTTAATACTCTTTAATAAGAGTCCATTGAGCAAATAAAGACTTATCAATTTATTTATTAATTAAAAACCTTTACATTCTGTCTTAGAATCAATACTGTATATTGAGAATAGTGGTAAGGGCTAGGCAGTGGGGGTTAAATGACATGCTTAAGGTCACCCAGCTAGGAAGTGTCTGAGGTCATATTTGAACCCAGAACTTCCCATTTTTAGACCTCACTGTCAATCCACTCAGCCACCTAGTTGTTCCCAAGACTTGCCAATATATGTCATAATTTATATCTTAAAAGCTAAAATTCTACTTTTGATAAGTAGAGAAAAGACCTAAATTTGAGAAGTAGTTATGAGGAAACTTTAAAAGAACATGGAACAAGTGAGTATAAGAACTAGATTTTTGTGCCAAGTCTTCCACTAACTAGTTGTGAGATGTTTATATCAGCATCATCTGGAGGAGTATCCATATTGATATGGTCACAGATCCATCAAAGTACTGAAGCAAGTTGATTTGACACCAAATTCTGACCTCAAACACTTTTGGGTCCTGACTATGCAATCCACAGTTAGTTTTTTTCCTAGCTTTGTGTCATTTATAAATCTGAAAGCAAGCAATCTTTGACTTTATTAAAATCATTAATGAAGCCAATTATAAGTATTGAATTTAGAGTTAGGATACTTGAGCTCAAGTTCTGGTTTTTAAAAATAATTTTTATATATGTCATTTGTTTATTATATTATCATGGTTTTTTCCCCAGTATACCTACCCCTTTCTCTGAGCAATTCCTTGTAATAAATAGTATTTTTAAGACAAGTAAAAAAAAAGAGAAGAGGAAAAAATTCACAATCAGTTAATATAGTGAAACAAGTTTTGACTCTCAGAGTGGTGTGACTGAGGAAATTATAACTCACAAGATGATTTTCTCACCTCTCAAAAGGGGATAATAATGTTTATGTCAACCATCTTACAAGAAATTATGAGAAAAGCATTTTAAAATTTAAAAGCACTATATAAATGTCTTCCCCTCACTTCCCTACCTCTACCTCCTTTCTATCCATTATCTTAAACACTTTAGAATTAATCTTCCTTACACACTTCCACTGAATTTTCTCTGTCTAAGACAGTCACCCTATTATTCCCAAGTCCAGTGGTATTTCCAGTCCTCATCTGAAACTCTTGACCACTCTGTTTTTGATATCCATTTTTAAGAAGTGGATTCCAGTGGCTTCTATGATACCCTAACATTTTCCTGGTTCTTCTACTTCTGAGATACTTCCTTTCTTCTTCCTTAGATCCTCCTCTCCTCTCAAATGCAGGGATCCTCAAATGCTTTTATCCTGATCTCTCTTCTCTTTTTTTGTACACATTTTTCACTTTTTGATATTTATTTCTATGACTTCAGTTATTTAGTATGTGGATGATTCCCAGATCCATATTTCCAGCTATCCAACTTTTTCTCAAATTCTGTACCATATTTCTGATTGCTTCCTAGATATTATAATTAATTACTGTGGTTGTTGGACTTCTCACCTTCTTGAGTTCTCATTGTTGGGCTTTTATTTACATTATTCTACCAGGAAGGATACCTTCCATTCCTCCCTCTTGAGAGTTCTGCCTATTGAAATCCTTTCTTCCTTCAGATTCCATCCGAGGTTCTACTTCCTCCATGAATTCTTCCTAATTCCTCATCTATCACTCTTCCACCTACTCCCAAATCTCTTAAGAGTATTTTGCTTGAAACTTTCCTCTGTACTTAAACTATTTACATTATAATTTTCTTGTACTTGTCATTCATTTTTATTAGATTATAAACTACTTAAGATTAAGGATAATATTTTACTTAACATTTATACCTCTAGGATCTAGAACAGTTCCCTATATATGAATTATTAATAAATGTTTGACTTAATTTGATATTTCTATGGGCACATATGCAAGATGCAAAGAAAAAATAGGAGTTTTACTGTTTTAAAATGGCTCACAGATTAAGTTACATCAATTTGATAGAGACAATAACTTGAATAGGAGGGAAAATGTACAGCAGAAAGAAATAGGTCTTATGCCTTAAATGACTTATAGACCAAATTAATTTTTAAGATTAGGAAAAGGAGAGAAACAACCTGACAGCTACTGTTAGACAATTCTAAGAACTGCAAGGTATATATTAAGAAATAAAGGAGAGGCTGAAGCTTAGGGGCTGAAGGTTATATAGGTATGATTTTAAAAGAAACTAGCTGCTGAACTCAAATTTTGACTGCAAAAATAAAAAGGTTATAGACAAACAGAGATCAGAATATCCACAAGAGCTGATTTTAGCCCTTACTGAAAGAGGAACATGAAAGGTAATAAATTCTTTAGTTCCAGACAAGGAATCTGTTGATTTATTCAATAGCCAGATAAATGATCTAGCTTTAATTACATATATGAGGAAAGCATTAGCATTCTTGGGTGGTTCTAGATAATAGGCAAAGCAAGGAGGCTAGCCTAAGCCTTCAAACAGTAATAGCTCACATGTGATGCTTTGTAGTTCATAAAACATTTTGCATATATTATTGAATTTGATCCTTTCAATAACCCTATTAGGTGAGTGATATGATAATCTTCATTTTATAGATGAGGGAACTCTGGCCCAAAGGGGTTAAGTCATTTGTGCAAGACCTCATAGCTAGTATGTCAGGTGAGAGCCAAAAACAGGTCCAGTATTCTTTTCACTACAACAAGCTTCAAAACTGAATCCACTGGACCTTGAACTTTAAAGCAAACTGACTTATCTTGATGACAAGATGACTTTATTCTGGCAGAACAGGCATAGGTTCTCTCTCTGTTTTTTGTACAAAGACTTTGCATGATCTACTCCACCAGTGATTAATCCTAAAAAGGCCTTGGGCAGCATCCCAGATATCAATCAATGGCTTCTGTGTATTCTTGGTCCAGAGAGCCCAGCTCAGCTCTTCAGCAAGGCTTTGGTCATTTGACTGAAGTAATTTAATAAATCTCCTTTGCTGGCAGCTAAGCTCATGCTACTGGTGATTGGGCAGCCATTCTCTCCAGGATATAATAAATATACAAAGGAAGCAAAAGGGAATGATTAACATTCTGGCAAACTTGGAAAAAAAATTACCTATCTAAGATTAAATGTATAGATGCGCCACTTAAAGACAGAAGTAAATCAGGCAGAGAAATAAGAAAGTAAATAAAAAAATAAAATGGAAAACCTGGACAAGTTTGATCTTCCCATTGTACTCCAAGGCTAGGATTAGGAATTGATGTTTTTCATTAGCTTTTAGGAAAGTTATTTGATGTAAACAATGATCATCATCTTTCCAGTCTTTCCCTTCAATTAACATTTTCATTTCCTGTCCACTTCCAAAATCCCAGAGTTTAAGTGTGCCTGTATAAGGGGAGAGAAAAAAAGAGTGATTATAGCTAGCAATAGAACAAAGCATTTTTCTACTAAGCTGTGGACCCTCTGTGAGTATTAGTCTATATACCAAGAGAAAAAGAGGTTCAAACATTGGGCTTATTCCTTATAACAATAAATGAAATTAACTCTAGAAAAAAATTAAACAGTTTCTCTCCCTTTCTCTCTCTCTCTCTCTCTCTCTCTCTCTCTCTCTCTCTCTCTCTCTCTCTCTCTCTCTCTCTCTTTCAATTATGGTATCTTTTTTCATCACTTCCCTTTTCTTTCTCCTGTGCAAACACATAAGTGGCTTTTTGTTTTAACTCATCCAGGCTCAAAAGTTCCCAATCAGGGTAATTATCTGTAAAGAACTTCTTTACCTGGGGAACAGAATTCCTAACAAATATTCTTTTTACATGGTCCAGTGTGGTATCATCTAATATATTCATAAATAAATGCATCTTGGCTGCCTCAATTATTCTATCAAGAAATGTTGCTGGGGTCTCTTGTGCTGTCTCAAATTTAGACCATGCGTTTGGATACCGTGAATTTTTCTCCATGATTTTTATTAATGACTTTCTCGCCTGTTTTAACATTCGGTATATTGGAACTGAATTGAGGTCCAGTTCTTCCCAGGCTACTGGTCCAGTTCTTCCCAGGCTACATGGCCTTCTGTGTTCCTGGTCTCCTCAACAAACTTGGTCCTATCATGATGTGACAAGATCTCACCCAACACATACCAGCAATCTTAAAAGTCTGGGTCTTGAGCTTTTATAAATGCCTTAAAGATCCTAACAAACTTCCCAGAATCATCATGGAAATTTGGAATCTTTCTCTTTAAATTTTCCACATCTTCAGACCTAAACCTTGTATGTTGCTTCACATGGAAAATGCCATCATCACGTACAATAGGAAGGTCGCAAAGGGGAAAAAGAGTAATGGGTTTTTCACCCTTGCTTTGTGCCTGCTGTTCCAACTCAGCCTTAGATGTAACACTTTTGGAAGAATTTCCTATGTGTTAAAATACAGCCACATTGCCAGTATTAGGAGGACCAAGAGGTTGACCAGAAACACCGCCACTCTGCATGTACAATTCCAAAGTATTCAGTTTGATTTGCAAAAACCGTAACATTCATTTAGTTTCAGAATCCCTAAAACATCAGGTCACTATGATCTTAAAACAATACATAATATGGAAGAACACATCCACCTTAACTTATACACAAAATAACCAGTAAGGATCAGGATTGGCATGCATGATAACAAATCCAAGATATTAATAGTTAAAATAGGTTGTGCTATTTCAACATCCATCATCCCCCTACAATACCTGGGTATTTTGAACCACAGGTATGGGATAGCCAAAACTGCTTGCCACAATGTCAAGAGGACATAATCAATCCAATCTTCAAATATCATTGTTCCCATCATTGCCCAAACTGACCAGCCATATAAAAATCAGTGTTATTATTATAAATTACTGACTAATAACAACTAATAAAACAATCACAAGTACAATTACAATTAAGTACAAACAACAGAGAACAAAACACCAAAAAAATGGTATAAATCCCTTTTTCTGGGGCTACTCCAGGTCTAATAGTATTTTGCCTTCCCACAGAGATTTTATGAATGACCTGGGGTGGGGGCTGAGCAGCTCACCACTGGTTAAGAACTTTCAGCTCACACCCAATGGCTGAGCCCCCTCAAGGAATGTTCAAATACCCCTTATTTCCTGTGTGGCTCTAGCAGCCCAAGAGAACACTTCCTGTCTGTCTCTCTGTTACCCAGCCATCTGGGTGTGACAAACTGTAAAGATGAGGCACCAGGGATGTTAAAATATAACCTAAATGGTTTGTGGGTACACACTGGGTTGAAGGAGAGGCAGGACCAACCGGGACAGGGAGACCAGGGTTCACTGTATTAACTGACACAGGAATGGCAGTTGGCCCAACAGTCACCCAGCTCATCCTAGGCCAGGGTCTATGGAACCAGCAGGCAAGGTAAAAGTTTATACATTTTAATTGAGAGTAACTAAATAAAGGATGGGACAGGGGATTCTACACTTGAAAACTTAAGGGGCAAACCACAGAGGGCAGGGAAGGACTTAACTACACTATTCTAATTGAACTAAGTCAGGCAGGATCCAAAGGAGCAGTACTGAAGTCACAGGGAAGGCTCCCTCAAACCTGGTTCTAGCCAGATTTGGTCAGCACAGCTAAAGGGCCTGAGGGTGGCTTAGAGGGTCTCACGGTAATCCAAGGATGATCACAGGATGCCAAGAGCCAACTCCACCAGGTGATCCAAGGTACACAGGTAGGGAGAGTGAGCTTGAGACGCTGTCCGCCAGATCCCAAACCACTTCCCCACTTGGTGCAGCTCTGCAGGTCTTGTCCACTTGCTGAAAGCCTTCACCTCTCAGGATCCCAGGGAATCTGGATGCAGTTTTTCCCTAACTCTGAGATCTCTCAGGGTTAGCAACAGTTATGTCCAAACACTAATGGAGTCTCTCCCAGAGCACAAGCTCACTTTCTGCTCCTTCATTCCATCTTGGAATCCTCCAGCCCTTCCTGCTGGGTCCAACACTAATGCTAAATAAATTGCTAAATAAACCCTCACAACAGTAGTCTGGAAATTACCTCACAGTTCTCTGTCAAATTGCAGCACATGGTGCAACTCCCTTGCCCAGCATCAACAGCAAACCTCCCCATTAAATAAGAACACTTTTTCCTGGGCCCACTTTATATCCAACCCCAAAGAAAGTACAGGCATGACTTTCTGGCATATAGGTTACTTCTTCTCATGGCACAACTGTGCCTAATATTGTACTGTTGTCTCTGTCCCCTATTCCACTATTTTTAACCTAGGTGAAAGGATTTTTTTTCTCGACTTCAACTGTTGCCTTGTCTTATTTTCCTAACCACCTCACCCAAGCAAAAAAGAAAAAGACCCTCTTTTATCTTTTTTTTGTTTTAAACTCTTAACTTCTGTCTTAGAATCAAACTGTGTCCTAGTTCCAAGGCAGAAGAGTGGTAAAGGCTAGGCAATGGGGGTCATAGGTGACATCCCCAGAATTATATAGTTAGGAAGTGTCTGAGGTCAAATTTGAACCTAGGACCTCCTATCTCTAGGCTTGGCTCTCTATCCATTGAGCCACTCTGATATTCCCAGCTCCCTTTTATCATGTACACTTTGACTAAAAACTCACACACATATTTTATGACACCCAGCCTACTTATTTTTTAACTTCACCTCTAAATTTGTAATGAGATATTCTTCTCTTTTTAAAGGATTTTCTGAAAGTGGAAAACAGGTAGGGAAATTTGGGAAGACAGTTCTACACACAGACTTAATGAAGCTCCAAAAATAATTCTGGAGTATCTTCCAAATGTGGAATTTAGTTTAGTGTATTCTGGCCAGAACATTAACCTTACTTAATTATTTTAGATTGTGTGGAAGGAAGGAGGCTATTCAGAAGTGATAGAAATAAGGTCCTGTTTTCCTTTTCTTTTCCATCCTTAGACTATGAGCTTGTGAGCTGAGGGTTATAAAGGAGTATTTTTATATTATCAGCATCTGCCAATGGATGCCTGGAGACCCTAAAGCTTCTCTTCTAGTTCATGATACCAGTAAGAGTCTTTCTCTTCCCCTTTCCCACTACATCTTCTAAAAAGCTCCTTTCTTTCTTCTATCTATACTAATACCCCATTGTTGTCTATGATGAAGAGTCCATCCTTACCATTTCCTCCTTTTTTTTCTAATTTTAAAACTCCGAGCTCCTATTCTTGAGCTAGTCCACTAGTCCACTTCCATGATACAGTGATCATACTGTTACCTACCATCAGTCTAAACAAACCACAGTGATATGGCCAGAAGTTTCCATCATCTGAAGTCCTTTGACACCCAGGAAACTTGGGACATCAGTTTCAAGTTCAGTGGAAGAGAGAGAGCAGGAAGATGAGTGCTACAATGGATTTAATACTATCCAGGGAAAGGTTCAAGATGGCAAAGCAATGTAAAGATATAATATCCCTTCCCATTTATCTTAGGCTTATTTTTTCAGGGCCTTTTCACTATTCTATTGCTTTCCTTCTGCAGCCTTAAAGTACTTTTTAATATGTAAAATGCCACCCTAATGTCAGGCATTATTATAATTATAACAGAGTCAAAGGATCTATAATAATTGGCTCTGACATTCACTGATAATATGACTTGAAGTAAGTCATTCAAACTCTCTGATCTCATTTTCCTCATCTGGAAAATGGGGGTTGGGAGGAACAGACTACCTAATCTCTATAATTCCTTCTGGCACTAAATCTATGATTCTATGCTCCTAGATGTGAGACACTGCTCCAGTATTTCCTCATATTGGTTTGACTTTCTCAAAGTTCAGGCCTTTACTAATTGCTTTCTTTTCTCTCTTTTTCTTTCCTCCTGTTACTGAAGACTATAGTGGCTGTTTCTTCACATAAAAGGAAAGACGTCAACTACTTAATGGACTAGATCTAGGTAACCTAGACACTATTAGGAACCAATTTTAAAAAATCCTTACCTTCTGACTTAGAATCAATACTGTGTATTGGTTCCAAGGCAGAAGAGCAATAAGGGTTAGTCAATGGGGGTTAAGTGACTTAACTGTGGTCACATAGCTAGGAAGTGTCTGAAGCCAGATTTGAACCCAGGATCTCCTGCTTCTGAGCCTGGCTCTCAATTCACTGAATCACCTAGGTGCCTCTCTAGGAACCATTTTTAATAAAAATGGTAAATAGCTATGATGAGGACAGTGACTTAATCCTATATCCCCATGTACTGTGTGGTAGGGGATTATTTGGTAGCTAGGTGGTACAGTGGATAGTGTCCAGGTCCTGGAGTCAGGAAGACTCACTTTCCTGAGTTCAAATCTGACCTCAGACATTTGCTAGCTGTGTGATCCTGAGAAAGTAACTTAACACTGCCACTGTTTTCCTGATCTATAAAATGAGTTGGAGAAGGAAATGGCAAGCCATTCCAGTATCTTTTTAAGAAATATCTCAAATGGAGTTATGAAGAATCAAACGCAATTAAAAACAACTAAACAACAAACAGGAGTGGGGCACAGCAAGGCAGTAGGCATTTCTATCAGTCCACATCAATACCTGTATATATAATAATTTCTAAGCCTGGGGGATGTTGACTTAGTAATGTTAATGTCATCAAAGTGACACTGAATTCAGCATCACACTTTTCTACTCAAACCTGTTATTTCCTCCAACACACCAACACTCCTCAAACTAATGAATTCATTATTCCTACTGAATGCAGATCCCCTAGGCGGGGTTATGCCTTAAAAGAGAAATCTTACCATTGTATGCCCCTGTGGCAAAAACAAATCCACTGTAGTCAACAGCAGCAGTTGTTACTTCAATATTGCTCCCATGGGGATCAAAAATCTGATATATTTGGTGTCCTGTGTCTACTTCCCATACCTAATAGAGAAGAGAAGGCAAATGATCATTTTGTCCTTTTGTTCATATGAGAAATATTTGATAATATTTAGCTGTTGCTAGCTATTATACACACCTGCTACTCCATTGGTATTATTTCCATGAAAAAGGAACATTATTGAAGATGCTGTATGGTCTAGTTATCAGTCTAGTAGCCTTTGACTATATAGAAGCAACAAGTATAGATAGCTATGTCTAAGTAGTGATGCTGTCAGTCATAAAGTAGCTGCTGATTTGGGTAGGAAGGAACACTATTTAGGCACTATGGATCTAAACCAAGGTGAGCAACAGGGCAAAAGATGAATTAGAATTAGGTCAAACTGGAAGAATGGAACTAGACATGTACAATGATGAGAAAGCATTCTTGAGTAGCCCTAGAAATGAATAAAGACTCTTAGATCTTGAAGGAACTTCCAAATGAAACAGGTAATTTAGTTCAAAACTTTCATTTTATAAGTAGAAATACCAGACAGGTCAAATGACCTACCCAGTGTCACAGAACTAGACCACAGTGGAGATAGAACTAGAACTTGGAATTCCAGCGTCCCAGGCCCACCTTCTTTCTAGGATATGATGCATGTAATAGCATGAAATCTAGAAAAATAAAAGTTAGGAAGAAAGATTGACAGTGTTAATTGAAATTTGGGAAATGCCATTTAAAAGTATATATATATTTTCTATGGACACGTGGGAACTATCAAACTACATTTCCCGTGGTCCAACGGGTTTCCGTTTCCAGTTCTTTGGGTGTGAGGATGCCTGCATCACCACGCAGAGGACAGTTTAAATGAGAGGAAATCCGAAAGTAAGCCCTCTTTAGCTACCTGAGCACGCAAAGGTACGAAAGGTAAAATGGCTAAGGCAGGAGTTTGAATACTTACAGGCACATGGTCTAATGATTTTATCCCTATCAGCGTGGCTTTAATTAAAATACTAATTTCTAGATTTATATCAGTCTTTATCATTTTTAATCGTAACATTGATGGCAACCTTACGAAGTTTGGATTAAGAATTCTCAATTTTCCAGATAGCCTTTCAGAAACGATAGCCATGCCTGTTTTTTGGCCGTCTTGCTCAGCTTTTTTGGGCAATTTTTTAAAAAAGGAAAGTGGCCTTGCTTGCCATGCTTTTGCTAAAAGCAACAGCACGTTTTTGCCTCAGGTGGGACTCAGCCAGCCAGTCCAGCCCAAACCACCTTGGGAGGTCAGGCCAGCCGATTCTGGCTTCAGGCTTTAAAACCAAAACGTCGGAGCCCAGCCAGTTTGCCTCCACAGCCGCTTCTGACTCCTGACCTGGACTTCATCCCTGGTGGGCCCGCCAGTACAGACCACTGCTTCAGGTTCCTGCCAGTGTCCCAGTGCCTGTGATCTCCGCACCTTTTCCTGACTCACTGGAGCAGATTCGCTGGTGCTGCTAGTCCTGTTCTGAGCCCAGAACCCCGAGCCCCAACAGTGATGACCCCCGGCTGCTGCTTTTGCTGAGACCAAAGACTGATTATAAAAATAACCCCTTAAACTCAGCAGAACTCAATTAGAAGAACCTTAAATTGAACCAGGGGTAGACTTTTAAACCTCGGAACTGAATGAGTTTTATTTCTGTTTTAAAGACTTTGTATCTTAATGCATTTTGCTAATTAGTTTTGTAAATTAATCTTGCTTATTTCATTGATTTTCCTGTTGCACTGAATCATTTTAAGTTAATGAAGTTTGTGGCTGCTAGATTAACTCTGTTTATGATTTTATTATAACTCCCAAATAATGAGAAAAATCTATTAGAACTGGTAAGAGGTTTTGACCAGCTTGTTACTCTGATATGCACATTATATTTCCTACACATTTTTAATGTTGTAACTTGCCTTATGTATACTGGATTTATAGAGCACATGTCTTTTAAAATTTATTCCGTCTTGGTAATTGTATAAAACCTTGGAAGTTTCCATGCTTTGAGAATTACCTTGTAATAATACAAGAGGTCTTTTTAACTTTTACTTTAAATCCTTAAAAATTGTTGTCTTAAAGAATAAAGCTTTTATATATTTTACTATAAGAGACATTATTGCCTTAAATGGGTAGAAGCATTTCCTACCCAGGATTTTTTTTAAAACAGGAAGCCAAGGAGCTCCTGTATATTCTTATCTGAGGATAATTTAGAACAAAAGGTTCTTTTTTTTTAATATCAGATTTTGCTATGGAAGCAATAACAGAGTTTGTTGAGGAACTCTTAGCCAAGATTTAAAAGTTGTAACAAGTATATGATTTTTAAACATCATTGTTTCTTGTTTTAAAATGTGCTATTGGAAATTATGGTACTCTATTTGAATGTGCATTGTGAATCTGCTATTTGTAAGATCCATTTACACTCACAGAATGAAAACCTCATTTTTAGGTAACATAACCCTTCTAGTTCTAAGCTATATATATATATATATTTGATTTTTTAAAACATTTTTTTTATGAGAGCACTTGATTTTTCCTTTTTCTCATCTTGTACTGGAAGTACATATATAATCATTTATCCTTTTTCTGATTCTACAGCGATATAAGCTTAATGCAAATACATGAGCCTATAGGACTGTGATTTAAATGCCTCTCTGATTCCAGAAGGGAACATAAAGCCATTAATTAGTGCTAAAGAAAGCACATGGTCAGAGACTTGACTGACTAAAATCTGCATGGATTGCAGGAGTTCTATGCCAATACTTTAGGGCTTGGAAATTGGAGTTTGAATCCTGGAGTCTCAGTCTTTTCCAAAACTTTAGAGGATGTGGGTCCCCTCGACTTAAATTCCTAAGCCAGCACCTAAGTTTGGTTATTTATTTGGCTCACTTCCCTGAAAGGTTGATAGCAGATCAGATCAGAGAGAGACATTTCCCTTGAGTCCTGGCCCTGAATGTGTAATTGCAAACTGCTGAATTCACTTTAATTAGGCCTTGATTCAAGGGTCTAAGTTTATTTTCCCTACATTTTTTACACATTTTACATTTCATTCACAAGTTAATTTTTTCTTTTTCTTGAATTTTATTCTTTTTATTTTTTTGCCAATTGATTTCATACAACCTCCGGGACTCAGCCACTCATCCTTAGCTGACCTGAGGTACCCTTTTTAAGGAAAAAAGGTGTGTTTAGAATTTCCCTCAGGGAGATGGGATGTGTGTTAAGTTTTTTAAAAATTCGATAATGTAAAAATATATGTATATTTAACTCTTTTTGGAGTAATTTCAGGGGGAAATGTATAATTCTCAGAAGAAAATGTATGTTTTATAATCTATAATGTAAAGTTTAAATTCTTTTGAGAAAAATTTCAGGATAAGGACCTTGCCATCTCCCCAGAATCCAGACTACGAACCTGTTTGGTGAAGACGCCATAAGATGCCTGAAAAGCCTTCACAGTACCATGAAGACCAAATTTGAACTTTGGGGTGCAGTTGATTGAACTATGGGGAGTGGAAATTGAGTTGTATATATTGTTTTAATTGTACACTAATATACCAATAGGGGACTGCCCCCAGATTGGTTTTTTTGTCAATGTGGTTAGTTTTATCCATTTGTTTATCCATTTCTTTTGTTTCCCAAATTCCTAAAATTTTAGAAATTGTCTATGTTTACAGGTCCAGCGAAGAAAAAAGACCAACTTTTTTTTTGCTGGACCTCAGGGGGAAATGTTAATTGAAATTTGGGAAATGCCATTTAAAAGTATATATATATTTTCTATGGACACGTGGGAACTATCAAACTACATTTCCCGTGGTCCAACGGGTTTCCGTTTCCAGTTCTTTGGGCGTGGGGACGCCTGCGTCTCCACGCAGAGGACAGTTTAAATGAGAAGAAATCTGAAAGTAAGCCCTCTTTAGCTACCTGAGCACGCAAAGGTACGAAAGGTAAAATGGCTAAGGCAGGAGTTTGAATACTTACAGGCGCGTGGTCTAATGATTTTATCCCTATCAGCATGGTTTTAATTAAAATACTAATTTATATAATTATATCAATCTTTATCATTTTTAATTGTAACAACAGTGTCTCCAAGGAAGAAGCAATTCTGATTTTAGATGACAGTCTTCTGTAGGGTGGTTTTATCACTAAAGTAGAAAAGATTTCTTCATGAGTTGCCAAGGTTCAGTGGAGGTTGGGGGGCAGGAAAGGAAAGTTTTTAGACCCAATAATTTATTTAGTGTTAATTATTTATCAAGTTGTTTTCTGACCTCTATGTACTTATGTTTCCTAAATTGGCTTACTAACCCAAGAAAGGACTGAAAGCATTGTGTAAATATGAAACTTAGTTCTGAATTGCTTTCTTTGAGTTGAATATTTCAGTTGTAGCATAAGCCAATATAGTATGGTGGAAATTCAATGCAGTCCAATTTTTTAAAGTACCTATGTGCTGGGCTCTGTGATAGGGATTCAAAAACAATGAAAACAGATCCTGACCTAAAAGAGTTCATATTTTATTAAGCAGAAGCAAAATAGATAGCAATACAAAACATACACACAAGTACATGTATTTGTGGGTGAGAAGCACAAATAACAGCTAAGGAAAATAGAAATGTTTCTTGTAGGATGTAGACTTTGAGCTAGATACTGAAAGAAGCCTAAGGGTTCTAAGAGACAGAAATGAAGAGAGAGAGAGAGAGCATTTCGGGAATGGAGGACAGCCTGTGTAAGAGCCAAGAGATCAAAGATGAAAAACCTTGTACAAGATATGTCAACGAGGACAGTTTTTGCTGGAAGACAGAGATTGGGAGGAGGAGTAATGAGTAATGAGCCTAGAAAGGCAGCTTATGAAGGGCTTTAAATGCCAAATAGGGGAGTTTGTCTTTACCTTAGAGGCAATATAGCGCCACTAAAACTTCTCTAGTAGGGGGTTATAAAGTTAAATTTACACTTTAGAAATATGTTCGACAGCAGTATGGAGATGGATTGTGAAAGGAAGAGACTTGGAAGAGAATGATCAGTTAGGAGGTTATTGTAACAGTTCAAGTAAGAGGTGATAAGTAGGAATTAGGATGGTAGTCTTATAAATAACAAGAATAGGACAGATGTGAGAGATCTTAGGAAGGTAGGCTCCATAACTGGACTATGAGAAGGAAGCTGTGGGAGAGGATGAATGAAAGAATGAAACATATTAAATATTTTTATTGTTAATGTTTCATTCATTCATACTATTGTTCAGTAGTTTCAGTCCTGTCTGACTCTTCATGACTCCATTTGGAATTTTCTTGGCAAAGATACTTGGGTGGTTTGCTATTTCCTTCTCCAGCTCATTTTAAAGATGAAGAAACTGAAGCAAACAGGATTAAATGACTTACCCAGGATCACATAGCTAATAAGTGCCTGAGTCCATATTTGAACTTAGGAAGATGAGTCTTCTTGACGCCAGGCCTAGGACTCTATCCACTGTACCACCTAGTACCAGGAATACAAATAGAAATATAATCTGTCAAGTGAGAAAAAAGTGAACTCTGAAGGAGCCCACATTCAAATAGACAATAAATATGGAAGGTTTTAGGAGTAAGTTAGGTGGAAAAATCCTTAGAGTACAGTGGCAAAGCAGATGTTAATGCCTTTTATTTAATGTCATTTCCACTGATAAAATGATATCTGTTTCTAATGTTGAATCAATTGACAGTGACAAGGTTTGGAGAAAAACTTTCTTTTCCAGATCATCTTCAGTAGTTGAGCCTTTAGCGCCTAGAGGAGGATTTGCCAGTGGTATTCTCAAAAAGTTTAGAGAGAATAGAGGATGTCTCCAGTATTGCAAACTTAAGTTTCTGAATGAATAGTGGTACCTTCAAAAGAAGTAGAGAAGTGAGGAGGAGGGTGGACTACAGGGTAAAAAAATCTATTTTGAACATGTTGAATTTTAGATGCCTATAGGTCATATAGGTAAAAATGTCCAGAAGGCAGTTGGTGATTCAGAACTAGAGTTCAGAAGAGAGATAGGGGCTCCTTTATCCCAAATATTTGGCGTGTGGTCTGTATAAGATGTCAGTTGAGCCCATGGAAGTTGATGAGATCACTGAGAGAAGAGAATGGGGTCCAGGATAGGGTTCTGGGGCATATCCAATGGTTAGGAGTCAGGACATGGGTGATGATCCTGCAAAGGAGAATGAGAAGGATCAGCAAACAAATGAATGGAGAACCAGGAGAGAGAAGTCTTATAATAAAACTCAGGGAAGAGAGAGTTTTCAGGAGGAAGGAGTGGTCAACAGTGTCAAATGTTGCAGAAAGGTCAAGAATGAAGGGTTTTCAGTTATAACAAAACATGAAGATATTGAAGATGTATTCAAAAGCTGACTCTAATGAGAAAAGTGTTCATGGACCAGACTTATGGATATATTTCTAATATTTCACACGATTGATTTCTGAATCCTTAAATTGAATGGGGCTTAAATTTTGTGGAATTTAAAAATCAAACCTTTACTACTATCTGCAGTCTGAAAGCTAGCAGGCAATTCTAAAGGTCCTTTGTAATGTCAGAGACTGACCTTGCATTTGTACAATCTGGTGTCAGTGTGCTGGAAAGAAGGTTTCACATGAGTTTTTTCCCTGGGCAGCTGGTGGTACTATTGTGTTGCCATCCTTTCCTTTTGGTTGTCAGTACTATGTTATAACTTCTGATTTGCTGCCTGTTTGATTGACATCTCACAACTCCCATGGCTATAATCCTCAATAAAATCAATTCAGCTCACTCATTCCCTCTCTCTGACCTGCTGAGGAGGAGCTGACAGGCTGACATGATGCTGAAGATCACTGTGCCTCTTGGTGTGTTTCTTATACCTATGTCCTTCCTCCCTTAATCTTTAACCCTTCCACCCATATTTTCCCAGCTCTTGGCTTCCCTTCTAAGTGCTTAGACCCAAGCAAAAAGATCATGAAGTGGCTGGACCACTTCAAAGAACAACATCTAAAAATGTGCTTTTGGATTTAGCAATAAAGAGATCATCAATGACCTTGACTAAGAGTCAGGATACTTGGCATTGGCAAACTGAGGATGTTGGACATGACCTCAAAAATATCTTTTTGTTTGTTTGTTTGTTTGTTAAACATATACCTTGAAGTTTAATTTAGAAGAGAGGTGGGAAGTTGTCTAGATGTACAATTTTATGATTATTTGGAGTTTCTAATAAGTATATTCCCTCTACCTAGACATATTGGCAATTATTTGGCTAAAGACAAACTTTTGGTAAAAAACTAAGAACATTAGTATTCATAAACTCTTGAATTTGGTGACTATACTTGTAAGGAATAAGAAAAAAAATTCTTGGGCAAAAGACAATGAGTCAATATCCCACAGGAATTTGGCGATAGATTTGTCAGAGCAAGGATCCAGCTGGATTTGTCAGAGTAGGTGGGGATGGATGAAGTAGAAAAAGCCAGGATGAGCTGAGAAGAAAGCCTTGTTCCACCTCTCCATTTTCTGTGTAAGGACTTTAGTACATTGTATTATATTAACTTGCAGACAATATCTGACCTGTATCTTTTCTGGGTATTCTGTAGAGCCTACAGGCTTCATCCAGAAACAATTATTGAGTGTATAGATACATAGGATATAAAACTTAATTCCTACCCTTATGCAGGTACTTCTCAAGTTAATTTGAACACAACCAGGTTTTACAGAGACCTGAGGCATTTCGTGTATCTCTGGTATATGCAAAATGAGATTCCTAATTAATGGAGAGGATGCTTGCATGAGGGGCAGAGTTGGTGAGAGAGATTTGGGGAACAAACATATTCTTTGAGATAGACATAGTTCCAAAATTTCTTTGGCACCAACTCTGATGAAGAAAGAAAAACACTTGGAAGGATTTGAACCTACGTGTGTGGGTTGGGGGTGAGAGATGGTAGGGAATGGCTCCTCATTATTCCTTGATTCCATCTTCTCTCCCTAGAAACTTCAAAAGTATCTTTTGATCCTCATATTTTATTCTCTGTTAAGTTTGCTAGAAACTGATTGAGACAATCTTTAAGTTTATAAACTGGACTAATAGGCTAACCCTGGACCCAAGCTGACTCTGACAAGGTATTACAGCCTTTAGGGACTCAGAGTATTTCACCCTGACAACATAATCATTGTGAAGCATCTGCTAGATCTAAGAATGGAAGAGATTCTAGAGGTAATCATAATTTCTTTGCAATGGGAGTTGAGAAAACAGCTAACATTCAAGTGGTAATATTCAATATATTTGGCAAAAACAAAACTAGGACCTCATTTCCCTGCGGAAAATGATGCCAAGAAACAAGGAACATTTCACTTTAGAGAAGATACAGGAATCTTTTTTTTTTAAAGGAAAAGGATGAAGAGAGAACCAAGGAATTTCATAAGGGACCAGACCCAGCAGCTTTGAAGTCCAAGGTTCCTAAGGTTAGAGAAACAAACTGCAGCAGAGGAATGGAATGACTTCTGAGCTGGAAAATAGGAGGTAAGGCAGAAGCAGAGCTGGGGAGACTTCTGTTTCCATCTAGTGGCAGGAAGGGAGTTGAAACTCAGGACGAATTGGTGGCCGATGGCTTGAGGCTGCCAAGGCGCTGCTCTTTCTCCAGTTTATTGGTGGAAACTCGGATTGGGGAAGCTTCTTTCTCATATTAGGCTAGGGAAAAAGAGAGTGGGAATGCACTCATTTGTGGAATGGTTGCTGAGTTTTCTAATTAAAATTTTTTTTTTCTTTTTTTCCCCAATCAAATGCTGTTGCTGGTTCTATACTGTTGTTTAAGTTTCTGTTAGATTAATAATAACTGAGTACCTAGTTTGAGATTAATTTTAGAGCTTCCTAGAAACCTCTAAAGTTAATCTCAAACTAGGTATATATATTATATATATATGTATATACATACATACATATACATATATATATATATATATATATATAAAATTTCATACTGAGTAGCTTTATGAGGAAGTATCCCTTCCCTCACCACCATCCTAACAGGAACTCAAAGTTGAAAAGGGCTAACTAAGTACTAAGTCCCGGTTTGCCCATAGAGGACATCTTGACTCCTTATTTTGAAAAACAAAACAAAACAACTATTTTATACTGAATTACACATATTTGTAAGATCTTGGGCAGTCAGAGAAGAAGGAAATAAGAAATAAAACTTTGAATTTCTTGTAAATAAAAGTAATATCCATGTACATTTGAATTATCACAAATGATAATTAATGGGATCAAATTTTCTTATATTCTGAAAATAATTTTCTTTTAGCTATCCAAGTTTCTAAGATCAAGTAGTATTTATTTTTAATCTTAGCCTTATTTAGATTTAAACATTGGAATTCACAAGCAATTAACCATGAGATATTAGAAAAAAGTCCTGGACTGATCCAAAAGATTGCTTGAAATCTGTCATAATTCCTTATCAGCAAATTGGAGGTAATGATTCCTGGACTACCTACCTCATTAGGTGATAATGAGGGATGTGTTTTGTAAACTAAAAAATGTTATATGTATATACCTTATTATTTATAACTAAGCAGAAATAATACACATTTCAAAGAAAATTGGAAATTACCCATTTTTCCTCTATATGCTAGTTATATTTCTTCAGGTATGGCCGAATTGTATTTGGACTCATCTATAAATCTAATTTCTTGAATTTTATTACACTAATTGTTATTAAAAGCAGATTTGGGGGCAAAACAAGATTATTAGTTTTGTCAAAATGCATTTCCTTTTATGAATTCATTTCCTGATTGAAGCCAACATTCAAATTCTTTAGCAAAATCTTTTTTTTTTTAATTTTAGGATAATGGATTTGGTATTAGGATTTGAGTTTTGTTTGAAGTGAAATTATTCAATCCTGAAACTGATAATTGTATAATTATATATGTAGAACAGGAAAAGACCTTAAATGCCATCTAGTTTATCCTCTTTATTTTATAGATGAGGAAACCGAAGTGTAGAGAAACCAAGAGCTCAACTAAGATTATGCAAATAGTAAATAGCAAAGACTGGATTTGAACACAGATTCTTTGAGTGCAAATCCAGGCCTCTTTCCCCTGTGCTTTTGCATGTAAATGTAATCAGCAAAGTTTCAGGACAATTCCTCTTTAATTTAATATTCAAATCTAGAGCCAGTAGGGACCTCTGAGACCACTAGAAAGGTTAAATGAAAAACAGTAAGCATCAGAAGAAGGATTTGAACCCAGATCCTTTGACTCTAAAATTAGTGCTCTTTCCACTATCCTACATGGCCTCTCCAAAAGACTTGCATATGGATTCTACTCAGACCTCTGCCAGTTTTGTGACTCAGAGTCACAAAGTCCTTTTTTTTCAAATATTGTCTCTCATCTTGTGTGACCAAGGGCAAGTCACACCCTCTCTGTCTCAGTTTCCATATCTCCAAAATGAAGACAATCAACTATGTTACATGTTTCAGTTGTTGTGAGGCTCTGAGATGATTTATGTTGTGAGGCTCCAGGTAGATGTTGTATATAAATTGCTCTGCAAATACCATCTCCTATCACTTTCCTAGGTTTGCAACTGATGATTCTTTTGGACAAGTCACTTAACTTTTCTGTAAAATGAAGGATTTCGTCTAGATGGTCCCCTATGATCTCCTCTGGCTCATGAATGCTACGATCCTAGGCTGAGTTTCTTAGAAAGTTGGTGCTCTCAAAGTGCAGTTTTGTTATTTGTGGTTATTTCAAAAGGTTTCATAATGCTTTGCATCTGCATTTTCCTATTTTCTTTGCAATTTATGCCTCTTAAGGGCAAAGACTGATTTATTTTTGTCATATAACCCAGGACCTAATTCAGTGCCCTACATATAATGGGCATTAATTTTTATTTATTTATTTTTGTTGTTGTATTTGTTTTTGTCTGGGTCTTTATCTCTCACCTAGTTTGGAGGAAGTATTATTAGCCAATCATAGACTTGATCTCAGTGATGACTAACACATAAGCTTTGGCTTGCTCCATTTCTAATTAGGGCCAATTTGTTCCTCCATATTGGTATCAGACTCAGTGCAGACAACTGACTGGCTCTAGCTACTACAGTTTATTACTCCAGGGTTCAAGCAATGTAGTGGCTCCCCAACATGAGAGATTATAGATGTAAGCCATTATGCCTGGCTATAGTTGATAATAATAAATGTGAAATTGAATTAAAACACCAATAACTCATCATATTCAAAGAGGCATAAAGGAAAGAGGAATGGAGAGTGAGTCAAGCCAAAGGCTCATCTTCTACAAAAGAGGAATGGAGAAGAAGGGAAGGGGGAGAGACACAATACAGGTAATGACTACAAATTTGAATTCTTCATTCTGTTTCATTAATGTGTCAGAGATAAGTGCTAGTAAAGATGGACGTAATCCCTACCTTTGCTATTTACATCCTGGCCTTAGGAGTAATAATTTGGTTCCTTTGAAAGGAAATATTAATAAGGTAGTCTTTTATGATAACACATCCCTCTCTAAGGAAGTTGAAGCATTTTTCAGGTATCTCAAATGATCCTTATATATTCTGATGAAGTTTTTAAATGTATTATCCTTTCCCTAATTTGTTTCAAATAGAATTATCACTCATTAATAAAACTGGAGAGAATTCCTACTAATTCACAGTTTTTAGAGTACTTATGGAACTTTTAGGAACTTCAGAGATCATTGTTTTGGAGTTTATATTACTTAATTTGCAATGTGGTTCATTCATGGTACAGTAGGAAAAGGTCTAGATTTTGAATCAGAGGGCCTGGGACAAAAGCCAGCTTTGCCACTTATACGACCTATCTGACTTTGGGCAAGTCGACCCCAATGGGCTTCAATTTCTTCATTTGTTAAATGAAATAGTTGTCATATATGACCTCCAGGGCCCCTTACTCCATAGTACATATCATGCTAAAGGGTAATATAGACATTTCTCTAGAAAGGGATTTTGGAATCAGAGCTGAAAAATTCTAAATAATAATAAATGATTATAGAGGGAAAAGCTCCTTCATTTACTGAATCCTTATTTCTTCACTTCTTCCTTTCTAGTTTTTAAGAGCTCCAGGAGACTAGACATATAGCCATTTAAAGAACTATTTGGTATTTAGAGAACTATTTGGTAGTAATAGGAAGAGACTGAAGAAGTAGTAATGTGATGTGTGAGGCACTGCAGGAAGCATGGATTACAAAATGAAAATACTTAAGAAACAGAGCCTTGGATATGTTGGCCTAACCAAAGCTTTCCCACCAAAGTTATACTTAGAGTGTCTCAGATTTCAGTGTATATCTAGTTTTGCCTTAAGGATTACCACCTTCCAACCCATCAGGGATAACAGTTCATCTATGGGAAGTTTCCTTCTTTTCTCCAGGTAAAAGACCTCTTTGCCTCCGATACAAACTATAGGTGTGACCTTGGGCAAATAACTTAAACTCCTTATAGCCTCAGTTTTCTCATCTATAAAACAAAAAAGTTGAACTAGATGACCTTTGAGGTCCTTTTCAGCCTAAGGATCTATCATCCTTTTCTGTTGGGAGGTCATTTTTACCTATAATTTGACTAAGGGTATATGCAGAGAGCCCAAGGCAAGTTACTAAAGTGTGGAAATGCCCTGAACTCAATGGAGAATGTGGCCTCACTAAATCTCCAACATTTTGATCTTGAAAGTCAAGCAGTTGTAATTTAGTTTTATATAGCACATTAAGATCAGCCTCACCAGTGCTTAGCACAGTACTAGGTACACAGTAGGTACTTAATAAATGAGGATTGATTTACTGACTGACTTATAAGAACCTGGTAAAACAGTGTAAGGATTATTTCTCCATTTCATACAAATTGAAAACTGAAGCTTTGTGAGGTTAAAAGCCCTAGGCCATTGTCAAATAGGTAGCAGTGTTGGAATATAGATTTTAATCTAGTCCTCATGATTTCAATTCAATGCAGCATTTCATACTGCTGCTATTATGTATCTTCCCAATCCTAATAAATAAATGTTTGATGAAATGAATACTGTTGTATTTCCTAAAATCTAAAAAGCCAATAGGGGCTTAAGAAATCCCTTCTGAAAGCAAAATATGTAGGAATGACCTTAAATAAATGATCCCCCACAAGGTGTTAGAAATCCATATGATGTATTTCCAGAGGCTCTCAGGTTCTATCCATCTCATACAAAGAGACATTCAGATTCAGAAACAATAATAAAAGAGATGAAATCTTCCCAGGACACATAACTAATTTATTATTCTGCAACATTATCTCTATTATTTATTTAAAAACCCTTACCAATACAATGTATTGCTTCCAAGGCAGAAGAGTGGTAAGGGCTAGACAATGGGGGTTAAGTGACTTGTCCAGGGTCACACAACTAGGAAGTATTTGAAATCACATTTGAACCCAGGACCTCCTGTTGCTAGGCCTGGTTCTCAACCACTGAGCTACCCACCTGCCCCCTTCATCATCTCCATTTTTAAATGCCCGTGGAATAATATGGAATGAATCTCTTAAATTTTTTCATAAAACTGAAAGCCCTGTTGCACTTGAGACAAACTTTCTCTGCTACCACTACCAAACAGAACCAGTCACCTTGATTGTAAATGGAATTTTCATGTGCAAATAATGCATCTAAGAATATGAAGGTAGTGACAAAGCCAAGTTGTAAGAAGTAAATCCAGAGTGTAAACCAACTTATTATCCTTAATTTATCCATTTGAACTACCTATTGTGGTAGGCAAATATTGCATTGACCCAATTTAAAGGACTAACAGGAATCACCATGCTTCTTAGACTGGAGAAGCCTGCTTTTCAGGGATTATCCATTCTTTTTAGAACTATAAAAGAATGGAAGTAGTTCCAGAAATGCAAGCTTACCTCATAAACACTAAAACTACTCTTGCCCTAATTAATCAAAAATTTATCTGTGGAAGAGAACCTTCTTTTTGGTTTGCCCTTTTTGTTTGAAGAACCTACCTTGATGACAGATTCAGAGCAGATAGTGAGCAACTGGTGAAAATGTTTGTTATAAATCATGACATTGATGTCTCGATCATGACTATGCGGTATCTGTTTCGTGTCTTGTATCATCCGAGTCAAAGGATACATGTCAATGACACTAGATCCTATTAGAGAAAAAAGAGGAGGAAAAGATAAATATTTAATTAAATAAACATTTTAAGCACCTATGATATTTAAGGCATTCAAAAAGAAAATATAATAGAATTCCTGTCTTCAAGAAGCTCATACCTTAATAGTGAAGGATGAATATATATTCAAACAACCATGAGGCAAGGTATAATGTGAGAAGCACAGAGGGAAAGTTCAAACAAAATGCCAGCTAATGATATCAAGGAAGCCTCTAAAGAGACTACTATCATCCAGGGGGTTTATATGAGGAAAAACACAAAGACAGCAGGGGAAGGAACAAGAATGTGAATTAACAAATAGTTTAGTTTGATTGTAATGGAGAAATTATATATATATAATATAATAAAAGGGAGGAACATTTTAAAGCAGGTCAGATAGGGAGAAATAGATTATAGAAGGATTTCAGGATACAAATTTTATATTTTATTTTTGAACAATGGAGAACAATAAGGTTTTAAGTAAAGTTACATTGATCCCATTGATGAGGAAGAATGAATATTGAAAGAGGAAGCATGAATATTGAAGATAAATGGAGAGAGTAGAAATTAGAGATAGCAAGGTGATTTAGGAATCTATTACAAGAGTACAAAGAAAGGGACAAAGAGTTTGGGTGATAGTAGAGAGAGATAAAAGAATGGATTAGGTGGAAGAGATATTAGGGAGGAAGAATCTAAAGTATTTGATATCTGATAAGATGTTAATATTGAGGAAGAGGACAAATCAAAGATGCCTGGGATTTTAAGCCTAGTGTTTTAAAGAAATAAGTAAATATTTGAATCTTTTGGTTGAAAGGAGGGATAAAGGTGAGGTAGGTATTAGGAGGAGGAATGAATGGGGATGGCTGAATGTAGGGAAGGAAAGAATGAGGTGGTGTATTTGATCAGTAAGGGAATAGGTGGGGTATTCAGGAGGGGCAGCTTAAAACAGGCTAGAGGCTAAGGCTAGAGACAGAGGACACTGGGGGAGATAGGCTGAACCCTTCAAGGCAGGAAAGGTATCCCTATGGACACAAAGGAGTTGGGCCAGTCAGAAGTGTTGAAATCTGCCTTGAGGGCTTTCTCTTGTTAGTTTCTAAAGTCCCTTGAGGGAAGAGTCAAAGGGGCTCCTCCCTGCCAGTGAAACTGATGGCAGGAAGTCTCGGGTAAGGACTTCCTGCCAAGATGGATGCCCCCAGTTCCCTAAGAAATAAAGAGAAAATAATTCCTTCCCTCTTCAACCCTTGCTTAAATTTTCAACACAATGATTCACCAAAGGGTTTGAGTAGGTAACAAAGGGGGTTTATTAATTTTAGGGTTGATCAGAAAGGAGAGAGGGGTTTAGGGTTTTGTAATAGCCACTAGGGAGAAACTGAAGCTGGGGGAAGGGTCAGGAGAGGGTTAGACTGAGGGACAGCCTGCTCTCCCAGTCTGAAGATTTGGCTGCCTTAAAGTAAAGTATATACTAGATCAATAAAATAAGGGATAGATTGATTCAAAGATGTCCTACTTGCCTACAGAAAAATAAACCCACAAAGTCTAATCACCAAAACCAAAACCAAAACCACCCTTCCTCCCAGAGCCCAAAGGGAAAATCAGGTAAGATAATAGGGGTATAATATGGAGAAGGTCAGGGAAAGGTCTAGAGAAATCAGCTAAGTTCAAATTGCCAGAGACAAAAAGCACAGGCCAAAGTAAAGCCAAAAGCCAAAAGCAGAGCCTCAGTTGGACCTTTCGCTCTCTTCAAGCCTCAGGTTCCAACTGACTTTCTCTGAAGGTTCCAATGTTTAACTGCCAGGGCAGTTTATAGTTGACTCCTTGCCAGAGCAAAAGCCTCTGTTGCATCCTTGCTACTAGTTAACTGGAAGATGAAGCCATTAACAGAGATGGGAAGTTACGAGGTGGGGAAAATTTTGAATATAAGATATTGAGTATTTCACATTTGCATTTGGGATGTCAGTGGGCAATCTTGATGGAGGTAGTAGGCACTTGGAACTGGAGTTCTAGAGAGAGAGATCAGAGATGACAGTGTTTACATGGAAGTTGTCCATAAAGTGCTGATAATTGAAGCCCTAGGAACTTGCTTGGGGAGCTAGTATAGCATGCCAAAAAACAGAATCTTGAGGGACACCTTTACTTAGGGTGTCAGTGGCTGAATGAGAAAAGGCATAGTCAGAGTAGGAAAAGAACCAGAGGGAAATTGTGACATGAAACCACATTGGATTGTGTGTTAAATAGCCAATCAGTGGGATTATTATTATTATTATTATTATTATTCCTTTAATAAAGAAATGAGGGCGGCAGCTGGGTAGCTCAGTGGATTGAGAGTCAGGTCTAGAGACAGGAGGTCCTAGGTTCAAATTCAGCCTCAGACACTTCCCGGCTGTGTGACCCTGGGCAAGCCATTTGACCCCCATTGCCCATCCTTACCACTCTTCCACCAAGGAGTCAATACACAGAAGTTAAGGGTTAAAAAAAAAAAGAAATGAGGTTTAAATGGAGTTGTTACTTTTAAGAAATTTCTGACAAATGAGGTAAACATGGTTTAAACAGAGAAAAACGGTCTATTTTGGCCCCATTGATTTTTCAGAGACTAGCCATTTGGCCTCATTGATTTTTCCTTGCTCCCTGAATCCTGTTTGCTTTTTTTTCCCTTTTCTAGTATTATGTTGCCTACTTTGTACTTCCCCATGTTTTTGCAAGGTATAAATGGTATCTGTCAACTCTGCTGGATAAAAACTTTCATATTTGGTGATTGGAATTAGTGTTTATAAAAGTCTTCCTTAAAGAACTCTTAAAATGATCTTACTAAATATAGCTAATCATGATGATTCTAAAGAAACGGTACATCATAAAGCATTATGCCAATATTAAATAAAATTCATTTCTAAATTAGCACAGTGAATTAGGTTAGATTATCCATTTGGAAACTGACTAAGTGTTTGGCTTGTCGTCAAGTCATGCAATGAGCTACAGAAACAGGGATACAAACTTACAAACAAGTCATTTTTTTGTTTCCATATTCAAACTACCTGTGCAGCTAATTAAACATGTAACTTTGGACAAGTCACTTAGCCAGGCAACTAGATTTAGAGTCAGAGGACCTGGGTCAGTCCCAGCTTTGTTTCTTACTTAAGAATAGTGCTTTGCAAATCTCAAAGCATAATTGTTGATGTTGTTACTAAACTATGCTCAAAACTGCATTTTTCTGCAAACCAAAATAAAAATTGTATAAATTCTAGCAGAATGTTATACAGAGAAAGTAGCCTTTTTTTCTTACTCCCTCCTTCCAGATATTCTGCTGCCTGAGAACCTAGCTACTGTGATGATAAATGATCCTGAAATGCATAGCTAGGTGGTTACAGATGCAGACCAGCACAACAAGAAAGAAAATGGCTAGGGCATATAGTGAAGATCTGGTTTAAAATTTAACAAGATTATCCTGGAACTGAATTTTGTTTCAAGGGGTGAAAAATAATCTATTTTTATCCCTGATATTATTAGGTGAAAGTGGTTGATCACTATACCTCAACAAAGATCTCATTAAAAATTCAGAGAAGACAGAAATGAGAAAGACATCCTCTGCCACGAGCAAAGTAAAAGTGGTACCTCAGAAAAAGGCAATGACTTCAATGACTTCTCTGCTAGTGGCCTATAACTGGTGGTTAAAAGGCAAAAATACTTGGGAAATGCACTGAATGGTTAGACTTCATGTAGGAAGAATTCCCAACATTACTGCTGATTAACCATTAAAGCCCAAATTTATTAATAATGTCTAGTGTTTTTAAGTAGGAACCCTTCATCTTCCTTGAGTATCGCTTTAGTTTCTTCAATGCCAACTTCAAAAGACTGAGGCAAAAATGTCTATTTGTATTAGCTATAGGACTTTAGTATCAAGTGCAAAGGAAGGAAAAATGGTCCATTGCCAGCCCTGAGTAGACATAAAGAAGGTGCTGAAGTGACTTGTTGAGCAAAAAGCCTGTTAGCTCAGCTTGCCTGTGCAGCTGTTAGGAGAGGGGCCTCATTACTCCCTCTTCAGAAAGAGGAAGTAGAACTGGCTGTGTGGATAGCATGAATGCTGCTTTTATGCGTCAGCAGGATCCATGCCACTCCTCTATTACACTCAGTCCAGGCTTTCTATGAATATCCCAGTGGCATTTTCAAAGAGAAACAATTCTTTTCACCATCCCACCACCACCACCAACGTATTAGCCCATTCCTTGTCTGTAGAAGGGGATGAGGGAATAGAAAACTGGGTCAAATATCATCAAGTTAAAACTAATGAATAAAGCTAATATTAACCCCCTTTCTCCCGTTTTTCTCCATATGTAATATGTAAATAATCATGTAAAATAGGTTTTTTAAAAAGTGAAAAGGGCCTCATCATCAGCTTACTGAATGCACTGACCTGTGACAAGCACGCCATGGTTGTAATCAAATATCATGGCATAGATCTGCATGTCCCCCGGTCCTCCTTGACTGTCGTGGAAAACTTGTAACAGTGAAAGAGTTTGTATGTCCCATACTCTAAAAACCTAGGGGAAGAAATGCATAGAATTCAACATAGTCATATTATGTGACTTTTCTTACCTCAGGGAATATATGAGGCTATTTTCAGAGACAAATAGAATCTTAAAAATCTTGCAGCAAAAACAGTTAAAATGATGATCCATAAATATGTCAAACTCCAATTTAAATCCTACTTATATTATTAATCATTGTCAGGGGGGAGGAACAGAAATGATTAAAGATATGGTATATCAGGATATAATAATATAAATTATATTATGGATATTATATTATAGCATGTATAATGTTTTATATATATACAAGAGCCACAGCAATGGAATTTTTATATCAATTCCATTCAACAAGCATTTTGTAGACAGATAGACAAACTGATAGATAGACAGACAGATAGACATGAGAAAATATGCTTGGAGCTAAATATATAAAAATAGATATGACACATGTAACCTATCTCTCAAGAAGCTTACATTGTGATGGAGAAAAAAACACAACATTTTATTGGTGTGATGGATGGATTTTTAAGCCAGGAAATGAGGATTCAAATCCCATTTCTATGTGGCCTCAAGCAAGTCACTTACCTTCTCAGGGCATGAAGTTTTGTAAGTAATTATAAAATGAAGGGATTGGATCACTCAAAGAGCTTTTATTAAGTACCTGCTATACTGGGCAGTCTTCTAGGCACTGGGGAGCAATGAGCTAGAAGGGACCTTAGAGGTAATTTTCTCCAACTCCCTATTTTTGCAGATGAACAAAGTGAGGAAATGATAAAGATAGAAATGAATTAGCCCTTGCCCTCAAGGAACTTGCATTTGCCCTCTATGTTATTTTCTTGATAATGTAAGGGAAATTTGGGTGGAGCAGGCACTGACTGCTGTAGGATCAGGAAAAGTTCTTATAGGGAATAATATTTGATCTCAGCTCTGAAAAGAAGCAACTGATTCTCAGAAGTGGAGAGGAGGAGGACTGGAACAGGTTATCAATCATTAAAAAGGCAAAGAGATAGGAGATGGAATGACATGTGGGAGAAACAGCAAGAAGACCAGTTTGATTCTATTATAGAGTGTATCAAGCAGAGTAATATTAAAGAAAGGCCATGAAAAATTTTAAGTAACAGAGGAATTTGTATTTGATTCTAGAAACAACAGGGAGCTATTGTAGTTTACTAAGTAGGAGACTGATGCCAATCAATCAACAATCATTTATTAAGCATTCACTATGTGCCAGGCACTATGCTAAGCACTGGGGATAAAAAAAAAATTTTTTTAAATCAAATCTCTTCTCTCAAGTTGCCCATAGTCTAATGGAGGAAACAATATGCAAACACCTATGTACATGCAAAAATATTCAGGATAAATTGGAGATAATCAACAGAAGGCAAGCAAGAATTATAACTGAATAATATTCTCCTAAGGAAACATCTTATTCTAGGTTGGTGCTTATATGAAGAGAAATAATTATGATGTGATATAGATAATTTTTTTAAAAACTCAAGAAGAAACGTTCATATATATAGTGGTAAATGAGTTGGTCTTTAATGGAAGGGCAGGATTTCAACAGCCAGAGACAGGGTGGAATAAAGAATCTATTCAAAGCATGGATGGCATTGTAAAAAAAAGTATGGATTTGCAAGAATCCAGGATGAGAATGAGGAATGAAGAATAGTCCAATTTGTTTGAAATTTAGAAAATGAGATGAGGCTGGATATGTAGGTTGTATAATAGAAAGAGGACTGATGAAGGTTGGGTACTATACTCTTCCATTGTGTGGCAAGATGTAATTTGGAAACTGAAATAATAAGTATTTGTTTAATAGTTGCTATGTGCTAATAATCTAACTGAGTCAGCTGTTTTCTCTTTGCACTGAGGAAAGGATTTAAATGTCAAAATGGAAGAATTCAGATTAGATATTAGGAAGTACTTGCTAATTATATGAGTTAAGACATGGTGACATCTTACTGATCATTTGAGGGAATATTTTCTCCATATTTTAAAGGTGTTTCTATACAACATTGTTTCTGCAAGTATCTCTTGGGATTGAAAGGAAGAATCGAAGGAAGGAATTTATGCTAACCCTAAAATAGAACTTAAATAATCAATCAGCAAAAAGAAAACTCATAATTAGTTCATTAACTAGGGCATAGTTTGTACTTTTATTGTTAAGTACTTGCTTAAATTTCAGGTACCTTAATTTATCACTGTCATGTTGCTTATTAAGAAGAGAATGAGCTTACATTTAATAAATGTGAATTATAATAGCTCGGGTAGTGTATTTCCTTTCAATGATCCTATATTTCCTGCCTTGCTCAGAATTTTTATATCAGTTGTCCTCAAGGCACAGAGTCATACGTAAGGTAACAAATTACCCTTGTCAATAAAGCTATAAATAAAGTTCTGGGCAATATTTTTTCTCAAGAAGTTGTATCTTATCTAGGGACACTACTAAAACCTTGGATTTATGTAGTAATTTTCCACATGTATAATTTTGTTGAATGATGTTGCTTTTGGCACATCCATTTATCTATCTATCTATCTATCTATCTATCTATCTATCTATCTATCTATCTATCTATCTATCTATCTATCTGTTTTTAAAANTCTATCTATCTATCTATCTATCTATCTATCTATCTATCTATCTATCTGTTTGTTTTTAAAACCCTTAACTTCAGTCTTGGAGTCAATACTGTGTATTGGTTCAAAGGCAGAAGAGTGGTGACAGTTAGGCAATGGGGGTTAAGTGACTTGCCCAGGGTCACACAGCTGAGAAGTGTCTGAGGCCAGATTTGAACCTAGGACCTGCTGTCTCTAGGCTTGGCTCTCAATCCACTGAGCTACCCAGCTGCCCCAGTGGATGACATTCATTTAAATAATATTGTTTTTTTAAATTTTTGGATTACATTCATTTGCCCATGTATGACTAAGGAAGGCAGGCTGTGCAAGTAGGTATTCTAGTCAGCTACCTAAATGGTATAACTTTAGGAGCCTTTAATAGTCAGTCATTCAACTGTGTCCACTATGTTGTTGTGCTAAACAGTAAAAGCCTGAAAAGGATTCTTCTGCTGTCTTCAAATGCTTCCTCTGGCTCACTGATGAAGACACTAATCAACTCAGGATTAGACAACTTCAGGGCGTAGTCAATTGCTATTGTTACTGAGTTAAAGGAACTCTTTGGTGTAAGCAAAAGAGTATTGACTGGGCTATACTCATCCCAAGGGGGGAAAATGTTTTCTCTTCCTCCTCACTTTCCTGGTAGAGTAAGAGAAGAATGAAATAAAACAATGTAAATGCGGTAGATATAAGAAAAGCTTCCATACCTGGATTCAGAGGACTCGGTTCAAGTTCACTTCTGCCACTTACTACCTATGTGACCTTGGGCAAGTAACTTAACTTTCCTGGCCTCAGTTTTTTCATCTGTTTACAATTCATTGTGGGCCAGTTCCAATGCCCACTAGATAATTTCCAAGTTCTCTTCTGGCTGCAAGCTATGACATAACAAATGGGATTAAGATGGGGCCAGAGAAGGTTTTGAGGATGTTGAACAAGGAAGAAAAGGATAAAAAAGACTCCAAAGAGAGGATTGGGTTGGGGGAAACAGATTAACAAGGAAATAAATTTCAGAAAATATCCTTTCAAGGTCCCCATAAAAGCATCCCTAGGATCTATAATGGTCAATATTAAAAAAATTATTCATTTTTTAAAAAATTCCAGCTATATAATAAAGCTATTTTAAAAAATGAACTTTTATTGATTTTAAAACTTGAACTAGCAAAACTACTTTAGATTAACAGAGGTCATTCCTTTTTTAATACATTGTGAAAGAAATAGCCCAGCATGGAACTGGCTTAGTATTGATGATGAATTGAAAACTAAAGCCATTAATCATATCTGCATAAAAGACAAGGACAAAGGTTCCCTTACCAGGCCTGTGGTGAGGAGTGAATAATAAACAGCAAATAATGTAGTGCACATGGTGAAACAGTAACATGTGCTTTAATTCAACTGCTTCCTGTCATTTTTTCCCTTAGCAACTTTACAAATATTTAATTACATATGTAAATTCATGAAATAGTCATTGGGTACACTGTTAGATAGAATACAAAGTGCATGAACAAGGCCTGATTTTTACCCTTCTAGGAATATGTGGTCAAATTATTGGGTCTTAGCTGTTGCTCAAATATGGTCAGATGTAATTGAGATGTAGTACTGCCCAGGTACACAAATTAAGTCAACAAAAGGAAAAGTATAATTATCTAAAAGGGGAAGGGGAAGGGGAAGGGGAAAGGGAAGGGAATATACATTTATTTTTATTTTTAAAAAACCCTTACCTTCCATCTTAGAATCAGTACTATGGGGGAAGCTAGGTGGCCCCTTACCACTCTTCTGCCTTGGAACCAATATACAGTATTGATTCCAAGATGGAAGGTAAGGGTTTAAAAAAAAAAAAGAAGCAATACTATGTATTGGTTTCAAGGCAGAAGAATGGTGAAGACTAGGCAATGAGAGTTAAGTGAAGTTAGATTTGAACCCAGGACTTCCCATCTCTAAGCCTGGTTCTCAATCCACTAAGCCACCTAATTGTCCTTAAGAATAACCATTATGTGACACCTATTATTTGCCAGGTGCTGTGCTAAGTGCATTATAAATATTTTCACATTCAGGCCACACACAAACCTGTAAGGTAGGCACTATTAATTTGATTTTACTCTTGAGAAAACTGAGGCAAATAAAGGTTGCTTTAAGGTTTGATAAGCACTTTATAAATATCATCTCATTTTATATCCTGATAACAACCCTGGATTTAAATTTGTGTCTTTCTTACCCTAAGTCCAGTTGTCTATACTTTTTGCCATTGAGCTAACAAAAGCCTGAGGTATAGGTATACTAGTGCTAGTACTGTAGAACACATACTCCATGAAAAAAGGTGAAAGCTCAGCTATCAGTGTCCAACAGACCAGGGGGAGAATCCAGTGTTGTGTGTGATGGGATGAGACTGATGGCCAGGAAGTGATATGGAAACCTAGTAGCAGAGCATATGTGGAATACAGGTGGGTACATATCAAGGCCAGGAATAAAGTGAGCTGAAGTAAATATGGCTGGTCTCTAGCTCAATATGATCTGATTTATTGGTTTACTGATTTTCTGAATGAATTAAATTAAGCATGTGCTTGTTAAATTCTTTTATTCAGACAATAATTTTCTGGAATAACATGGGATACCATTTTTACTAAGGCAGGATACTGTTGAAGTATAGCTGACTGGCAAATTAAATTCCAAGTTAATATTATATATTGATGAATTTTCAAACAGTACATAGTACCCATCTAAGTTGCAAAATGAGTAAATGACTTAATGATTAATGATCTCCAGATTTCTTTATTTTGACTGGTAGAACAAAACCTGATTTAGGTTTCCACAAATAAAATTGTTTGTTTGTGTGTGTGTGTGTGTGTGTGTGTGTGTGTGTGTGTGTTTGTATTTGTATTAACCATGATTTCTTCAACTAGGTTGTAAGCTGTAGGCAGATATGTTATACTTTGTCTATACTACCATCGTTGCTACAGCTATTATTGGCATAAAATGAAAATCCAATAAATTCTTCATTAACTGATTCATGTTTAACACAACAGAAAGGGAGGATCATCAACACTGAAACCTGAAACATGATCAGTCTAGACCAGTGATGGGCAAACTTTTTAAAGAGGGGGCCAAAGGAAAGGAAATGTTCATCTGTCAGTCTGTTTCTAAGGCAATTTTTTCGAAGTTTCATTGTATTGTATCCTACTCATTGTATTCGTCAGATTAGGAATAATGTCTCGAGGCTGGATAGAAACATTTCAGGGGGCCACATTAGCCCACCAGCTGTAGTTTGCCCATCACTGGTCTAAACCTATTGTTTCCATAGGGAACTACATTTATTGGGGGGAAAATTGGAAGGAGGAAGTTTAATATAGTGGGGTGCTCAAGTGGGTAGATACCATAAGTCTGGCTACCTCCTCAAACTCTCCAATGCAACATGTTCAACCACCAGACTTAAAAGAATTCTTCTTTCTCACCATCTCCCTAATTGTCTAAGGAAATCAGGCTAATGCTTAGCTAGCTCCCCTGAATGAATTATCTACCTGTAGCTGTGCCCATGGACAGAGAATATTAGAAATCTTAAAGGAGATTTTATTGAGCCAGAAGCAGCCACATTTATTCCAGCTCCCCTTATCCATGACTTTGTCAGGTAAGCCACCTGTGTTCCATACATGTTCTAGAACTAGACCACCATATCACTTCCCCGCCATTATTCTGTGTAAAGGGAATTTCATCCTCTCCTCCTCCTGGACTGTTGACCTACATCCCACATCCCATTTTTGCGTGGTGACGCTATGTGAATGAACATGAATGCACAGGCATACATGTGGGGACAGAGAATAAAGGAGTGTGGGCATGACCCATGAGGTCTCTATTCCCCAGAATGGCAGCATGAGAGGCTGGCTGATAGCCACGTGGGTAGAGCAATCACATGGTCAGACTTAGGTTAGAAAATAGGCTTTAAACTTCTACCTATTTGCTTTCTTTATTTAAAATGATTATTAATAAACTCTATGGAAAATAAGAACCTTGAGTTATTAATTTAAATCTAACATTATGGTAACCATGAAGGGATTTGAACCCTCAATTGGCTCCCCTATCCCTGAGATTGAAGATAAAATCAGACCAGAGAATCATACTTCCCTTTTACCTCAGAATCTAGACCCTTCTTCTCTTATAGTATGGCAGTTTTCTATAGTCTTGGCTGCTGTTGGGTAAGTGCTATATTGCTGCAATTATCCTACAGGCTTGTGGGACATTAATCACTTTAATTGGGCCTTGCTGGTGATTCAGGGACCTGTTATGGGTTTATTTTTTTTTATTCATAATTTTATACCCATAAGATTTTTATATTTTATTTTTTATCGAGAATTTAATTTTTGCTTTTTTATTTGTTTTTTTTTGGGGGGGGGTTGGTTTTCTTTTGACAATTGATTCATATACCTCATAACTCAGTCATGTATCCCAAGGTGATTGTGGTGCTGGTCAATACCCTCTTCACGGGAGATTGTATAATTATCCTAAAATCCAAGGTTTGAAATCTTTTGGAGAATTTTTAGGAAAAGAAACTTGCCAACACCCTAAATCAAGAAAGTGGATCTTTTTGGAGGAGGTGCCATAAGGATGTCAGCAGAAACCACACATTACATCAAAAGATCCAGAATGAACTTTGGTATATAATGAACAGAACTGAAGGGGGTTGAACATACTTATTCTCAATGTAAATTCTTATGTCAAAGGGAAATGCCCCCTAATTAGCATTTTTTTCCTCTTTTATTTCCCTCTCATCCCTGAATTGTTGTAATTTCCCTTTTGTAAAGTACAATATATTATGTACCTCTAGTCAGAAGAATCTTTAGAGGTATAAGATGGTTATGTTAAATGATTCACTGGGGAGACTAGGCATGTAATTTTGGGAGATTTCAATATGCTCATTTCCCAGTAGAATCACAGGGGGGATTGTGTAAAGGGAATTTCATCTCCTCCACATCTTGTGCTGTTGACCTAAATCCCACATCCCATTTTTTGCATAGCGGTGCTGTGTGAATGATCATGAAAGCACTGGCATATGTGTAGGGACAGAGAATAAAAGGGTGTGGGTATAACCTGAAGGGTCTTTATTCCCTGGAATAGCAACATGAGAGGCTGGCTGATAGCCACGTGGGTAGAGCAATCACGTGGTCAGATTTAGATTAGAAAATTGGCTTTAAACTTCTACCTATTTGCTTTCTTTATTTCAAGTGATTATTAATAAACTCCATGGAAAATAAGAAACCTGGAGTTATTAATTTAAATCTAACAATCCTCATTCATCTCCTACAAGAACCTTAGAATCTTCCCCTGGGATTGTGATAGGTGAACTTTTCACCTTATCTTGTTCTAGGCTTCTATGTCATAGGCCCATCTAAATCATGCTATTGCAATAGTTTTTCACCCTCTTCTAGCTCTTCCTTTGTGTATTGTCTTTCCACATTAGAAATTTAAGCTCTTTGAGGGAAGGGACTACTATCTTGTTTGATATTTATATCCCCTCAGATAGTTAGGTGTCACAGTAGATAGAATGCCAGATACGGAGTCAGGAAGACTTGAGTTCAAATCCATCCTTAGACATTTACTAGCCATGTGACATGGGACAAGTTACTTAACCCTGATGGAGTCATTTCCTTATCTATAAAATGAGCTAGAGAAGGAAATGACAAACCACTCCAGTATCTTTGCCAGGAAAACTCCAAATGAAGTTACAAAGACACAACTGAATTGATAGAACAACAAAAAAATCTCAGCATTTAGCATAGTACCTGGCACTCTGTAATTGTTTAATAGATGTTCTATCCATTTATTCATTGAATTGTAGCCAAACTAGGTGCCCCTGGAGACTATAGAAAGAGCACTGGATAAATAGTGAGGAGATGTAGTCTTTAGTGAGTGCTCTATCATTAATTGTTCAGGTTGCCTTGGGCAAGACATTTAATATTTTTGCCTTTCAGTATACTCATCTGCAAAATGGGGATAACAGTACTTTTTCTACCTCACATTGTTATAAGAATCAAATGAGATAATGTCTCTGGGAATGTTTGAAGACTAATAGGCCTTATGCAGATTTAGTATAGGCAAAGCACCTTAATACTAGTTAAGATGAAAAACTTCCCCTAGACTTAGTCACACCCCATTCCATAGGGAAAATTGGGCTTATTATTATGATTAGGGCAGCAGGTATAGGATCTTTTAATTTTCCTTTTCCCTTTGTCATCTGAGGGATTAGGTAAGATAAATTATCCATCATGAAGGCTTACATGGTGTTGATAGTTTGAAACAAAGACTACAGGCGTAGGAAAGAGAAAAGGAAAAAAGAACAGGAGTGTAGTAGTATCTGAAGAGACACAGGGAGAACTATGGAGAGTTTGTCTCCATCATGGTTGGGGTGATTGGATAATTGTTCATTTTTGCTCTGCCAGAGTAACTTTTGGACTGTGAATCTGAATGAATAACCATATAAAACTGGAGAAAGAGAAAAAAGCCACCTAATCTTGGTCTGTGATTGGTAGAGGGTGGCAGGCGGAGACTTGATCTGTAAGGGGACCTCATTCCCCAAAGCCTTCATATTTAGCAGTTACTATAGAATATATCTTTGGGATTAATTATTTGAGTTGAGTATAAACCCTTGAGAGAAAAACCTTTCTCTTTTGTTTCCCCCAGTGCCTATCATAGCACCTGACATATAGTAGGGACATAAGTGTTTGTTGGTGAATTAATTGAATAGGATAGCACATTTTGAAGAGTTGTATATGGAAGAAAACATCATGAGGAGCTCCACTCCCTAATTCTTGACTTGAATCAGACTTAAATTCTATTTCAGCAGAAAATCATTTAAGTTGTCAGGGGTATGTGTGAGTCTCAGTAGCACTGAAAAGTGACTTACAAAGTAATATGATTTGGGGCAGCTAGGTGGGTGAGTGGATACAGAGCCGGCCTGGACAAGGGAGTTCCTGGGTTTTAAATCTGACCTCAGATGCTGCCTAGCTACATGACCCTGGGCATGTCATTTAATCCCCATTGCCTAGCCTTTACTGCTCTTCTGCCCTGGAACTGATATTTAGTGTTAAATCTAAAATTGAAGGTAAGGGTTTTAAAAAAAAAGGAAGGGAGGGAGGGAGAGAAGGAAGAGAGTAAGGGAAAGAAGAGAGGTGGAGGAAGGAAGGAATGTAGGAATAGTGAGGAAGGAAGGAAAAAGGAAGGTAGAAAGGAAGGAAGGGAGGGAGGAAGAGAGGAAGAAAGAAGGAAGGAAAGAAGATAGGAAGGAAAAAATGATACAACTGTGCACAACGAAAGCAATAGAAGTAGCACAGTAGCAGTAATGACTACCAGCAACATCTGGAACCCTCTGTTAGCTCTTGCCTCATTCCATACCCCATTTGGGACTAGAGTTTATATTCTTCCATTCTATTACCCCATGTTAACAACTTCGGATTTGTGGTGGTAGTACACAGTTTCTTATTCATATTCAGACTTGTGTAAGTCTTCTTCTATTCCAACTTTACAGGTTGAGGCTTTTCATTATTAATTGATTATTAATATTGTGGTTCAGACCAAATTTTCTAAATCTAGCCAGTGACCTGCAATTCACCATAAAAATTATATTACTGTGACGAAAAAAAAATGCCCCTCACACCTAAAGGAATGAAAAGAAAAAATAACGACAAGAAAGGATAATGAACTTTTCAGAAAAGAAGGTTGAAGATGTACAGATTTGGTTAAATGGCATTCATGTTGATTTCCATAGGGTTAGTCTTTTTTCTTTCTCCAAATCCTTGGGCCACCATTGGAAAAGAACAGGTTTTTAAAGTTAGACACAGATAGTAATTTAACACTGATAATCATTCAAGAAGAATGTCTTGCTTATCAACACCTGAACAATCATAATATTCTCCTTCTGGAGTTAATGTCCCCAAGTACCCAAACCTTTTTGAAAGACAAACTATTCTGTAATGTTGCTATATTAAATTCAAGCAGGATCTAGTGTCATGTGGTGATTTCCCCCCGTCCCCTTTGAGGGCAAAGATTGTTTTCTTTCTGTATTTATATCCTTACCTAACAGGTATCTGGCATTTAGCACGTGGCATGGGTACATAATATTTATTCTTATAACAACAAAATCAACAGCAACAAACCAGAATTTATGTAAAACTTCAAGACTTTCAAAGCACATCATAAATATTATCCCATTTTATCTTCACAGCAACCCTGTGAAGTAAGTGCCTTTATTATTCCCTTTTTTGAGGTGAGGAAACTGAAATAGACAGAGGTTAAGTAACTTGCCCAGGGTCATACAATTAGTAAGTGTCCAAGAATGGATTTGAATTCATTTCTTCCTGACTCCAGGTCCAGTGCTTTCTCTACTATATTGCCTGACTGCTTGATAAGCTGTTTAATGATTATATCGATGTTAACAATTCTTATCTTTTACCATAGTATACACACATTTATTCATGCAAATATAAGGCAGTTTGGCAGGGACACTACTAGCTGAGGAGAGCAGGAAATATTTTATGTAGAAGATGGAATTTGATCTGTGTTTTAAAAGCAACAAGGGATTCTAAGAGGTACTTGCAATGAGAGATGCATTCCACGTGTGAGGAGAGGGAGGCAGTGTAAAGGTATGGATATGGGGGATGGAATGTGAGGAACATCAAGGTAAGAAGTCAGACTGAATGGGCCACAAATTACAGGAAGGGGAAGGATATTACAAATAAAATAAAACTGCAAAATAATGTTATATTAATAGGATAATATTAAACAAAGTAAAATATAAAAGTAATGTATAGCAGTGAGTTCTTCTATACTCTGTACTGGCCAGAGCACTGTGTTTAGTTCTAGTCTCAGCAGGACATTAATGAACTGTGTAGCATATGCAAAAGAGGGTGACCGGGATAGTGAGGGCACCCAAAGCCATGTCATATATAAGAATAGGTTGCTGTGAATTGGAGAAGAGAAGATTTAGGTGAGAAATGATAGCTAATATGGAAGAAAGATTAGACTTATTTTACTTGTTCTTGTAACTAGGACCAACTGGAAGAAGTTATAGATAGGAAGATTTTGAAACCATACGGAAAAATTTCCAGCGGGCTTCTAAGCATAGTGTGTTTCTTTCTGAAGATTTTCAAAACAAGGACTGAAGAACTGATTTTCAGAAAGTTTGAACTTCTCTTGAATTTTCAGGTTGAACTAGATGACTTCTAAGGTTCTTTTGAGGTCTGACTTTCAGCATTATTTCATATTACTCCTTTTCCACCTCACATGCAATCTATGTTCAAGCCAAACTGGACTACTAACTTCCATGAGTTCCACATATTATTTCCCATCTCCATGTATTTGTATATTTTCTGTCCATGCTAAGACTATACTTCTCCTTGTCATCTCCCTTGAAGGTTCTTCATTGAAAGCTTATCTCAATTGTCACCTGACAACAAGAAGCCCTCCTTAACCCTCAGCCATGAATTCTCCCTCTTTTCTAAGTCATTTTGCCTGATATGACCCTTTCATTCTGTACCTTGTATATATCTCCCTCTTGCAATTACTCGAGGTTGGCACTGTTTTGGCCTGTTTTGGCCTGTTTTTATATTTCCAGTTTCTAACAGTGCTTTGCATATACCAAGTGCTTAAATATGTTATTGCTGTTGCCTGTCACTTGTTCCTATCACAGCTAGGTGGCACAGCAGATAGAGTGCCAGGACTAGAGTCAGGAAGATTGGAATTCATATCTGGCTTCAGATACACCTAGTTGTGTGACCTTGGGCAAGTCGCTTAACCCTGATGGCCTCCGTTTCTTCATTTGTAAAATGAACTGAAGAAAGAAATGGAAAACCTTCCAGTGTCTCTGCTAAAAAACCCTAGATGGGATCAAGAAGAGTCAGACACAACTGGAATGACTGAATAACAACAAATTACTTTCCCATGCTGCCCCTGCTCTCATCCCTAATCATTTCAAGATTCATGCTGATGACCTTTCAGGCATCTCAGCCTCATGGTTTCACTGCTTCTTATTGTCCTTGACTATTTATTGCTGTTATCCTTCACATTAGCAAAACAGCAATGTGGTCATGGCTTGGCCTCTTTCAAGATTTTTAATTCACTGCTTTCTTTTCTTTGACTACAATTCTCCTTGTTTGATGTTTTCTTTCTCCCTCTTTTCCTTCCTCCTCCCATGTTATAACTGCTTTTAAATCTATTAAGAAACTTTTTCAGTGGCTCCTCAGTTGTCCTAGGTTTCAGTAATACTGTTATCCTCCTTGGAATCATGGATATCTGGATTCAAATCCAAAGTCTGTCACTTTCTAGCTATAGGACCACTTATACACACATATATGTATATATAATGATAAGACTCTTAACTCATTGTTTCATATGCATGACTTTCCAGCTAAATGGTAAGGTTGTCTGGGGCAGGCCTAATACCCAAACTTCTTTTTTATCTATGGTAAATAATAGAATGTCGTGCCTATTGTCTAAGCTCAATAAATACATGTTGATAAACTGGATAAATTAGGTCTTAATGTAGTTTTAAAAATAATTGTATGAATACTTGAAGAATCTGTGATTTTGATGGGGTATAGAACTTTAATGAGATGGGGTATTTTGTAGACAGAGGGAAGGAGGCAAGAACTAGAATTACAGGAATCTCTGAGGCCCCAATTTACTCTGATCCTCCAGCCACAAGCTGTTTCTCTGGGGGCATGGGAACCCCAGCTAGAGCTGGGCTATGAGGGTGATTCCATGATTCCATAATTCCATGGAACAAGATCTTGTATTTCCATAGAGGATTAACTGTCAGAGCACTGCCCACGTGCAGCTACAAATTGAGTGGGATGTCTTCAAGGGAGCTCAGGTCTATAACCTGGGATTTCTGGGTCCCTCCCTGTAACCTTACTTTTATTTCTGTACAGTGGGGTCTATAACTACTGAAATCTTCCAGCTTTATAGAGCTTCATCCAGACTATTACCCATGATCCTGACCTTCCCTGGAATTTTTTTACCATACTTGACCAGCTTGAGCAATTGTTTTGACATTGCCCTCCCTTTCATACTTTCCCCACTCAAGTTTTTGCCAAACCCATTATGGAAATCCCCAATCCTTATTCATTTGTATTGTCTAATTCCATTGTCCCAGGTTTATTAAATGTTACTGCAGAAAAACGCAGAATTGCAAAAACTTGGCCTACTAAAAATTCATTCACCTTTTTGTTCTTCACCTCTGCTCTGCAATTCTACTGCCTACTGATTCTTCTTCTTAGCTGAGTTCTCTCCAATCTCCTCCCACCCTGCCTATCCCACTTACTTTCTCATTACTGTTCAACACAGGCAGTCTATTCTTATCAGTCCAGTCTCCATTGTTCCTTTCAAAACATTCTCACATTATTCACAGCTGTGCTTTGTTAAGAGTTCTTCCATTTTCCTAGGATGCTATAGATAGGACCATATATCTAGAGCTGGAAAGGACTTCAGAAGCCATCTAATCTGTCCTTCTCATTTTACGGATGATGAAATAGAGTTCCAAAGAGGATAAGTGACTTGCCTAAAATCATATCGGTAACCAGATATCAGAGATGTAGTTTGGACTCAAGTCATCTGATTCCAATGTTAAGACTCTTTCTATTAAACCATGTTGTCTCTCTTTAAAGACAGACATCTGGAGTGGGCTATGCATTCATGCCTTCAGAGGAGATGGCATCCTTCCCTTTGAATGTCCTCCCCCTTCTTCTCTATATGTTCATGTCCATCTCCTCAATTTCTACCTCTTCTCTGAAATATATCTAATGATATTGTATTGAGGTAAGGGGCATAGAGAAGTGTGCCCCATAGTAGAAAAGGACCCAAAACGTGATCTCATTGGCTAATCTACATGAACTCCATGGCTAATGAAGGAAAAGAAACATTCCTCACAAAGTAGCATAACCAAGTAGAGTGAAATTAGGCTGAGAAGCAGAGAAAGATACCTAAGAACTGGCCTACTATCTAAAAGAACTCTGGTGTTGGGTTGTGCAGATATCAGATAGGGGTAAATGAGCACTTGATTGATGATATATTAAAGAGCACTGACTGTGTTGCTATTCTACAAAAATTATTTTGATCTTATAATAATCAATATGATGGATTACAAAAAAATGTAGACTAAGGATCAAGAATGCATCCCAGATTTAGCAGTAGCTAGTTATGAGATTTTGACTAATCACTTTGACTCCCCCAGTTTCTTCATTTTTTAAAATAAGGGGCCATGATTTTGTGATTTTATTTCACATGGAATGAGGATTGGCACCAATGCTAGGTCACTTTGTATTACATCATCTCATCAATATAAATCCATCCATCCGTCTCATTATTGGTTGGAATGGTTAAAAGATTCAGGGAGTTAAGTTTTGTTTAAAGATTACTACTACCCTATACTAAGTCAAAATGGCTATATGATTTAGATATAAAGAATAATATCATAACTAAATTAGGGGAACACAGAATAGGTTACCTGACATCTTTGGAGAAGGGAAGAATTTATGACCAAACAAGAGATAGAGAATAATGTAAGATATGAAATGAATAAATTTGGTTTTATTAAATTAAAAAGCTTTTATACAAACAAAACAAGTGTAACCAAGATTAGAACAGAAACAATAAACTGGGAAAAATTTTTATAACAAATGTCTCTAATAAAGGTCTAAATTCTCAAATTTATAGAGAACTAAGTCAAATGTATAAGAATACAAGCCATTCCCCAATTGACAAATGTGATAATGAGATTTTAAAACTACCTTGTCCTTTCTTAAACTTAATCACAAAAGTGTAAACAATTCCACTTAACTCACATGTTGGGGAGTCTGTGACTCACGTGCACAAAAATGGGTGACAAATCAGAATTGACTGACTGTCTCCTAGGCAGTGCTAAGAAAAACGTCTATTGTGATTGGACTCATAAACTAAGAGGAAGGCATAGGAAGTGATGAAAGAAATGGCCTGGATAAATTAAGAGAACTTCTGGGGCTTGGCCTTTTTTCTTCTTCTTGCTCCTGACTTGGACCTGGAGGAGCTCTGGACCTGGGACCCTGAGGCCTTGGTGAGAATGTTCTTAAATCTTTCCCTTAGAACTACATGTGGTGAGTGAAGAAGGCTAACTACCTTAGCCTCCAGAGGGGCCCTTGATTGGGAGAAGCCCTTGTGACTAAACCCCTTGTTAATTGACTTTTAGGCTCTCTGGCTGAGCCTCTGGAGTCCTGCCAGAGTAAGGCCTGGACTTGAATACGATTCTATTTTGTTGTTAGATCTCTTACTCTACCTATTAGAGAAATGCAAATTAAAACTGCTGACAAACACCTCACACCTATCAGAATGGCTAATATGAAAGTAAAAGAAAGTGATAAATGTTGTAGGGGAAGTAGCAAAATTGGAACACTAATACATTGTTGGTGGGTTGTGAACTGATCCAACAATTCTGGAGGGCAATTCAGAACTATATCCAAAGGACTTTAAAACTGTATATGTCCTTTGATGCAGTAATACCATGACTGGTTTTGTATCCCAAAAAGCTAAAAAAAATGGGAAATGACCTACTTGTACAAAAAATATTTATAGTAGCTCTTTTTGTGGTGGAAAAGAATTTTAAATTGAGAGAATGTCCATTAATTGGAGAATGGCTGAACAAATTGTGACACATATTGGTAACTGAATAATATTGTACTGTAAGAAATTATAAGCAAGATGATTTTGGAAAAAAGCTGTAAAGATCTAACTGATGCAGAGCAAAATAAGCAGAACTGGGAAAATTTTATATACAATAATATCAATACTGGACAATGATTATCTGTGAAAACTTGGCTGCTCTCAGCAATGCAATGATCTGAGATAATCCTGAAAGACTTTTATGATAGGGAATGTTATCCACCTGCAAAGAAAGAACCATTGAGGTTGTCTTTCACATCAGTGTATCTTTGACTTTATTTAGGGGTTTTGGTAATGTATGACTTGGCTCTTACAACAGTGACCACACTATGGAAGTGTGTTTTGCGTGACAATAATTTTTTAAAAAAGATTACTTCCATCCCAGGAATCAGGTACCCAGGCAGAAATGGAACTAGATTTTTTCTATATTCTGCAGAATTGTTGAAAGGACATATGAATACACACATTGGGGAGATATAGAAAAGGAAACCAGATACCACAAGGGGACATCTTTAACAGATCTGCATACCCAAGACAATCAGATGTTCATTGCAATGAACACCTACAAAATCATTTAACTTCTCTGAGCCTTAGTTTCCTGATTTATGAAATGGGTATGCCAAGATTGGCATTATCCACTCTCACAGTGTTTATTGTAGGAAGATGTACTTTGTAAATCTTAAAATGTTATGACAATAATGATTACCTTGGAGAAGCACTCAATGAACTGAGAGGTCTGGATATCATGGAGACAATGGGAAAATGTTCAATTTTTTTTTTATCATATAAAGGAGGCAAAGTAGTGAAGTGGATAGTGAGTGCTAGATTTGGAGCCAGAGAGCTTGGGTTCAAATCCTGGCTCTACTACTCCCTCAGTGTATAACTCTGGGAAAGTCTCTGAATATCTCTGGACCTCCATTTTCTCAATGGTAGTAGAAGGAGTTTGAGCTATTAAATTCCTGAGGACTTTTCTACCTCTAAATCTATGATCTTATGATGCTGCTACCAAGTTTGTGGATCCATGCTGCATAGGAGTTGCCTCAATGGCAGTTGTGTTCTCAAAGGGGCAGTAAAAAGACAAATGGAAAAGAGTAGGGACATTGAAGGAGTTCAGGACTAAGACTTCTAAACTTAGTGAAATGGGAGTTGAAGTTATTTGTTAAGTATATGTCTTTCCCTTACCTTCACCCCTAGCTTACTTCAAGGCTCAGTTCAAGTTGGATGTTACAGAAGGTCTTTCCTAATCAGGTTTGCTATAATCTTATTAACCTAACCACTGATTTCTGAATAATATGTCTTGTATGAGGCACACCCCACTTTCTAGTCAAATGTTTTGTCTTTAAAAAAGAGAAAATCTTAAAAAGAATAGTAACAGCTAACAATCTATTTGCTATTTGTTGTAAATCACCCACTTCCTCCTCTTTAAACAACAGGACAGAATGGGTACAATTGGTGCTTAGGAACCTTGCCAACCATTGTTCCTTTCGATTTTGCTAATGAAACAAAAGTGGGTAAAGTTTTTAGTTCACTCAGTGTTTATTTTCTCAATGATTTTCAATTCCACTTCAGAAACAGCAGCTCTACCACAGCTGTTAGACCATTGAGCATGGTGTGTAGAAATGCAATCAGCCGTTATTTTAACCATCAGAAGAGGAAATACTATTCAACATGTGACAATAACAAAGGAGAATGATGACAACCTATTCCACGAAGTTAAAAAAGTACACAGGATTTCTAGTGAAATATTGAGCACATAGTAAGCAGTAATTATAATTAAGAAATGATTAAACTGCCTTATTCGAAGAAGTTTATTTTTTTTAAAACCCTTTCCTTCCATCTAAGAATCAATACTGTGTGTTGGTTCCAAGGCAGAAGACAAGTAAGATCTAGTCAATGGGGGGTTAAATGACTTGCTTAGGGTCACAAAGCTAGGAATTGTCTGAGACTTAATTTGAACCCAGGACCCTCTCAATTCAATCAGCCATCTAGCTGGCCCCTCTGAAGAAGTTTAGAGAAGTAATGGATTTTTAAAAATTCTTTTTTAGCTTCCCTTTATAGACTTGTTGGGGAAGATGAGAGTTTGAAGAATTTTCTAGTCTATTCCTCAGTCTCTGGGCATAATAACTATGGCAAAAGGATATGCTTGTCCTTTTCTTTAAAATTTCCAGAGAAGGAAGCTCTGAGACTATTTTAAAATTTTTTTTCAATTTGGTTTTTGTTCACTGTAGAAGGGCAGGTAGTGGAGAGGGACATTATAAATGCATGTAAAAATAAATAAGTTTTTGAAAAAAAATAAAGTCATATCTCCAGAGAAGGAAACTCTGGTTTTCTCTGCATAACAAATGTGTCTCATTGTCTCAAACTCTTGTTTTCAGGAATGACTGACTACCCAAAGTCCTAATCCTTCTGTTTCATTTTCTCTAAGCCAGTTCCCTCTTGCCCTGTCCTGAGCAGAATCAGAAAGCAGTAGGTCATTCTCCTACAATAACCCTTCACCTCTGCCAAATCGTGAAGGGAAAAGGAAAATAAATATTCAACACAATTTCAAACAGTGATACCATGATATCTCATTACAAAAACTGGAACTCTCCTGGATCCTGCCAGCTGAGATAAGTGTAGAAGCTACCAAGAGATGACTTACAGTAATATTTATTCTAATGTCATCTCTTCTCAAATGCAAATCCTAAATCTACTTACTCAGTGACTTGCTTTAAAGCTACTAATTTACATAAAATACTGTGATGAAATGACTAACTGAAGTCCCCCCCAAAGTAGAACCATGTTATCTGGTGATTTCCTATCTAACACTTAAAAAAAAATGCTCAGCTAATCACAAGCTCTTCAAAATTACATATGAAAGGAGAAGGCAGTCATCTTTTTTTTTCTATTTCAATCATTCAAACATTGATTAAGCACCTGCTGTATGCCAGGCACTGTGCTAAGTGAAAAGATATGAAAAGAGACAAGACTGTCCTTGCCTTTAAGGAACTTACAATTCATATCCAATGAAGTCAGAATAATATCTCTGCTTTTGATAACACTTGGTGAAAGTACCTTTCTCATTCATAACAATCCAGTGATTAACATTGATTTATAAAGTCCAGGTCATTTGTCCTATAGGATAATCAAGATTCTCTGATTTCAGGTCTGGAGCTTTCACCCTAAACTGTAATGCCTCTCAGTTACTTACTGTCTCTATCAAATAATCCAATAGTGAGATGATTTTAAGGCTGCAAACCTGAATGATGGATAACATCATACCCTCAAAAGAAATAGGAAAATTAGGAGGAACAGATTTACAGGAGAAAATGATTAATTCAGTTTCAGATAAATTGAGTTTAAGAAGCTAACAAGACATTCAAGAGGTGTCCAGGAGTCAACAAAGGATGTGAAATCGGCATTCAGAAGAGAGACTAAGGGTGGATATAGGGATCTGAATAGAGGGGGTGATTGAACTCAGAGAGGCAGATGAGATCTTCATTTGATACAGTTTTGGAGGGAAGGGATGTGGGCCCATGGTGATCTAGGAAATGTGTGTGAAAAGAGAATATCAAGATAGAATTAGGAGAGGGAAGCATAATTGGAGATTAAGGATATAGGAAAAAAGAATATTTCTCGGTGTCAAGACTTGCAGAAAAATTAAAGATGAAGCCTGAGAAAAATAACCTGTTTAGTTAAGAAATTATCATCAGGAGCCTCTGAAAGGGTAATTTCAGCTTCAGTAAAATTGTGAACTGGTACTTAGGGGATTTAGGAGTAAAACAGGTGATGAGGAAGTGAAAGCAATGAATGTAAATTGCTCTTTCTAGGATTTGAGCAGTGAAGAAAATAGATGATTACAGCTGACAAAGGTTTCTGTTTCTGTTTCTTCCTTCCTTCCTTCCTTCCTTCCTTCCTTCCTTCCTTCCTTCCTTCCTTCCTTCCTTCCTTCCTTCTTTCCTTTCTTTCTTTCTTAGAAATGATCATATGTGTAGATCTTGGGGAAAGAGTGATTAGATAAGCAAATATTATATATGAGAGAAAAGATGTTGCTATCTCTATACTGATGATTCACAGATCTATATTTCTTTGCGGAGGTCCTTTCCATCATCACTCACTACCTACCCATTTCAAACTGGATGTCCTGTAGGCATCATAAATTTAAGTCAGTCAATCATAAAACATTTATTAAGTGTTTACACTGTGCTAGGCACTAACTATACAATGAAGAAAAAAACCTATTCTCAAGGAGCTTACATGCTAATGGAGAGAAAATATGCAAATAATTAGGGATGTATAAGATATATGTATTACAAATGGAAAGTAGATAAGCTCAGAGAAAAGGTAAAGCTATATGAGTGGGCAGTGGGGCAGAGAAGTTGAGGAGAGATGTCTGGACCAGAAAAAAACCTCTTATAGAAGCTAGGATTTTGACTGAAACTTGAAGGAAGCCAAGCAGTGGATGTGAAGAAAGAAGCATTGTAGTCATGGGGTTCAGCAAGTAAAAAGGCAAGGAATCAGGAGATGTAATGTTGTGTGCATAAACGAGAAGCTTCTTATACCTAAAACATATTTGCACCCATCCACCCCAGGCTTTGGCCACAGACTCCTTTGACCTAACACTCATTTGTATCTCTTACCCACAATTGGCCACCATCTATGTCCCCTCATGCTTCTAGGACTTTCTGACCCAACCATTCCTGTCCTCTTCCTAAGCATAAGGATTTCCTTCCTTCCTTCCTTCCTTCCTTCCTTCCTTCCTTCCTTCCTTCCTTCCTTCCTTCCTTCCCTCTCCT
>NC_058133.1:143781306-143900875 GCF_016433145.1 Gracilinanus agilis
TCTTTCTTTCTTTCTTTCTTTCTTTCTCTTTCTTTCTTTCTTTCTTTCTTTCTTTCTTTCTTTCTTTCTTTCTTTCTTTCATATGATCATATGTGTAGATCACGGGGAAAGAATCAGTTTCACAGAATTTGAGAGTTAAAAAGGACTTTACTAATTAACTAGTTCAACTCATGCCTAAAAAAAATTCCCACTACAACACACTCCAAAAGTAGCCTTTTCTTGAAGACTTCCAGTAAGAATCAATCCACTGTACCTTGAGGAATCACATTCTTCATTTACATAGCTCTGTTAGGATATCTCTGTAAGTCAAGACCAAATTTTCTTCTTTTTTAAAAAAAACATCTGTCAAGGCAGCTAGGTGGCTTTGTGGATAGAAAGCCATGCCTAAAGATGAGAGGTCCTGGGTTCAAATATGACCTCAGAGACATCCTAGCTGTGTGACCCTGGGCAGATCACTTAACCCTGACTGCCTAGCCCTTACCACTCTCTTCTATGTGGAACCAGTACTTAGTGTTGATTCTAGGATAGAAGCTGAGGGTTTAAAACAAGCAATCAAACATTATCCTTTGCTATTATTATTTCTGCCCTCTGGGGCCATATAAAATATATACCCCTCTGCCATGTAACAACCTTTTGAGTACTTGAAGATAAACTCTCACCCTCATCACCCCCCACCTGCAAACTTTTCTTCTTCAAGCTGAACATCTCCAATTCCTTCATTTGTTCTTAGGCCCAAGTCTAGAGATCCTTTCCCACCTCACTCTAGATGTTCTCCTGGACTTGGCTTAAATAATTACAAGTAAAGGACAAAATCAGACAGTATTTGCAGACATGGATCAGCACCATTAGAGGGAACTTCCAAATTGATGAGCTGATGGATCCATTTGAGTATATGATGATGATAACGGTGATGCTACTATTTGTATAGTGCTTGAAGGTTTACAAAGTATTTTACAAATTTTAGAACATTTTATACTCATTCCAACCATATTTTTCTCATGAGACTGAGAAAAGTCAAGTGACTTATCCAATCAGTTAATGTCTGAGCATTTGAACTCAGAATGTTAGAAGTCATGAAAGCATGAATAGGTAGTATTTCTTGACATAACCATCGGTTACCTTGATCCTAAAAAATAAATTTCCCATGTTTTCCACTATATCCCTGGTTGAAAAAAAATAAGTTTTTTTTTACCTTTGCAGATGAAAGGCTGATCACATGCTGATCTTTTTCATTTATAACAAGCTCTGTAATACTGAACATATGACCAACAAGTTTCCCTACTGGCTTGGTGCTGATATTGGGATGCCATAGCCGGAGGATTTTGTCATCTCCTGAAAATTAGGATACAGATAATTTGTTTATTAAAGAAGAAGTGCTTGGCAGAACTCAGTAAGTTTTTCCTCCCTCTAGTGTACCCAATCATATTTCTCTATTTTAATTCCTAGTTAACTTCCTCCTAGGAACACCCCCAATTAGTTTCCTAGCCTGAAAATAGGTTTCTGAACCATTTTTAAAACTTTAACAATATAACACACATGATATATTAAAAATATATGATCCTATAATAAATAATGTTATACATAATATATGATAAACAAAACAATGTTATAACATATAATGAGTTTAAAATTACACATATATGTTATATAAATACCTCTATCATATTTTTTCTCATTTCAATGCTTTCTTATTTGTATATATTCAAGGGAAGTAGTCCATCAGCAAACATGGAATACTTTCACCAAAAAAATTTAGTGACAACATGGAACCTATGTTGCAATGACATCACCCTGAATAGTTTCTATAAAATAATGTTAATATTTAAAATATTTTCTATAAGAACTAAATTACTTTGCTTTTAATATAAAACCAAAACAAAAACCCTAAGCATCTCCCTCCCCTCCCAAAACAACAATCTTTAATTATCAAGAATAATTTTAACATGAGAGAATGTTTCTCACTCTTCCACAATTAATATAATCACAGAAAGTCTGGAATATAATTACCAAATATAAAGTATGAGCTAAAGATTTTTTTTACAACCCTGAAACAACCATGAACCAGCAAGCATTTATTTTTTAATTTTTTATTTTAATATCAAATTTCCACATAAGTTTTCTGAAGTCATATGATCCAAATTGTCTCCTTCCTTTCTTTCCCTCCCCCTCTCCTAGAGCTGGCAAGTAGTTCAATTTGGGTTATACATGTTTTATTATGCAAAACATATTTCCCATTTTTGTAAATCTTATAAAATCAAAACCCCAAAACATATACCCAAATAAAAAAGCGAAAAATCATATATTTTCATCTGTATTTGTACTCTGATATTTCTTTCTCAAGGGGTGGATAGCATTCTTTTTCATAAGTCCTTCAGAATTGTCCTGGATCATTGTATTGCTGTTAGTAGCAAAGTCTATCACATTTGACAGCAAACATTTATTAAGCACTTTCTATGTTCCAGACACTGCGCTAGATATTGGGGACATGAAGAAAGGCAAAAGCAATCTTTGTTCTCAAGGAATCTGCTTTTAACATATGATGGTAATAATACTAACTAATGTTTATATTGCACTTTTGGGAGAGGTATTGTGCTAAGTGATTTAAAATGATTAAATTGTAAAATTAAAATTACTCATTTGATCCTTACAACTATGGGAGATAAATGCTCTTGTTATCCTTATTTTACAGATGAGGAAACTGCAGCAAAGATTAAGTGACTTGCCCAGAGTCATACAGTAAGTTTCTGAGGTTAGATTTGAATTTACATCTTTATGATTCCAGACACTGCACTACCTAGCAGTAATGTAAATAAATGGGTACATGTATTATGATACAAAGTATGTAGAGTGGAAGACCTCCTCTCTTCCATTACCATCAACAGTGTCATTAGAGCTACTGAAAGAACAATAGATGATAATGAATACACAAGGAATAGAGGGACACACACCCAAAAATAGTCATGTATGTGGATTGACAGTCCCTTGTGATAGGAGACCGCTTCAGGAGATATAATGTGTCATGGTATAAAAGAATACTGGTCATATCCTTAAGAAAAGAGTAAATTCTTTGAGTGCAGTTGAGTAGCCCGACCTTATCCAAGATAAGATACAATACAGTTCTACAAAGAATCCCAGCCACATAGTGGTAGGAGTTATGAGTTGCTTTTTGCTCACCCATGTGTCTCATTACCAGGATGCTCTAAATTTAACTCCACTAGTCCCATGGACACTTGCATTTATGCAAGAGTATGTCCTAGGTTTTTGGAGGGAAGTTTATATCAACTGCTCTCATAATTCTATCTTAGTACCTTTGCTAGAAGGCTCCTGGCTAATAGTTTATGGGGAACTCACTGATGGGGACTAGAGAGTAGCATAGGAAGTAGTAGTCAACTTCTGGGAACCCTATTATAACAATGACTTCAGGTTGGGGAGAATACCCCGAAGGATTTGTTCAATGAAACTTCTTTATTTCTTAGCATTTAAGATATAATGGGATCCATTAAAATTATTTATTTAAAATATTTTTCCATGGTTACATGGTTTATGATTTTTCCACCCCCTCTTCACTCCCCAGTCTTGGAGCTGACAAGCAATTCCACTGGGTTGTACATGTATCATTTTTCAAAACCCATTTGCATGTTATTCATATTTGCAATAGAGTGATCTTGTAACGCCAAAACCCCAATCATATCCCCATGTAACCACATGATTGATCATATATTTTTCTTCTGTGTTTCTGCTCCCACAGTTCTTTCTCTGGATGTGAATAGCATTCTTTCTCATAAGTTCCTATGGATTTTCCTGGATCATTGCATTGCTGCTAGTAGAAAAGTCCATTACATTCAAATGTGCCATAGTGTATCAGTCCTGTGTACAATGTTCTCTTGATTCTGCTCCTTTCACTCTACATCAGTTCCTGGAGGCCATTCCAGTTCACATGGAATTCCTCCAGTTCATTATTACTTTCAGCACAATAGTATTCCATCACCAACAGATATCATAATTGGTTCAGCATTTCCCCAATTGATCGACACCCCCTCATTTTCCAATTTTTTTGCTACCACAGAGAGCACAGCTATAAATATTTTTGTACAAGCATAATTTCTTTATTATCTCTTTGGGGTACAAATACTGGGGTCCATTTTTCATGAAACTCCTCTCCCCAAATTCTATTCCAATTCCTAAGCAGGGTATGGAGGTGATCCTAAGTTCCCAAAGTCTGTGCCTTTGGGATTGGTGTACAATGTAATCCCTTTCATATATAACTGCTCTATACTTCATAAAACCTTTTATAGTTGATTAAGTTCAGCCTAATTCAATTGGACAAGTGTTTATTAGATATTTAACTTGTGCCAGACACTGTTTTAGCCCTAAAATATACAAAAACCCCGATATATACAGATAAGTAAATAAAGATATGGGACAGACTCAGCCTATGAAGGTGTGCTAGCCACTACACATATGGAAGTTAAGGAATGTAGGCAGGTAGGAGGAATAGAACGACTATCTGATGAGATTAATTCTATACCTGTTTCTTACTCAAGTGTTAAGGAACAAAATAGTTTTAAAAGTTTTAAATGGGAGACAAGCATTTGGCAGTTTATAAAGGGGGCAGCTTCTATAATCAGTGTTGGATACAATTCAGTAGCTGAGAATTAACTAGGAAGTCACAAGACATTTCTAATCCTGTCAATATAAAATCTCTGTGAGAGATGCTGCCCCTAGTAATCATGGAGTACTAGTAAAAAGACACTCTTAAACCTAGCACTTGGGAGCAAAAACGCCCATGTTTCTATGTTCCAAAGACCTAGGGCCAGGACTCTTTTCTGTAGAGAAAAAACTGAATCCCTCGCCAAGTCTCAGAAAAATAGACCTCTGTAAGAGAGAAAGCTATTGTCTCTATTTTTCTTTCCCTAGTCCAGTGACTGGACATTTTTAGAGCATTTGCTTTCCCAAAAGGAATATAGAAGAAAAAAATTAATACTTTAAGCTAAAAGAACAATGGCAGAGGCCACTTCCCCTGTGAGAAAGAAATTATCTCCCAGCTCAAAGTTCTATTTAAAAGCAGAGAAGGGCTCTGGAAACCCATGCATACTAGAGCTATACCCAGCTGTGAACAGCAGTATATACCTATATCAGTGAACAGCAGTGACCAGGCCTAGCAGACTCTGTGCCACACTTAGGAACTCAGCAGAGAACATGCTTGATGACATAAGCAGACTACATCAATGACCCCACGGATTCAGAAGTGTTAAGTTACTTTGCCACACATGGACCCTTCCATAGGTTTACCCTGGCCACAAATATTCCCTCCTTTGATATTCTTCCATGTGTGCACCCTGGCTATAGCCTAGTCCTTAGTTCCTTACACAAAGTCTACTCTTCCCAATTTGATGATGTATGTATTTGTGATGGGATTTATGGTAGAACTGCTTATTGCTACTTTTCAAATTATTCTAGCCACCCAAAAAAGCAAACACATCAGTAAGGAGTTTGTGAGCACAATTTTAAATTGATGCAGACCTACAGAGTATATTGAACAGGTAGCCCTGTTTGGGCAATCCACTATGAAAATTAGATGGTTTGTCCCAAGGTGATACACAAAATATATACAAAACTATGTCAGATCAAGAGAGGATAGTAAGAATTGATGCCAATATTTTTGTTGTTCATTGATTTCTCAGTCATGCCTGACTCTTCATGACTCCATTTTTTTTCTTGGTAAAGATATTAGAGCTGTTTGCTATTTCCTTCTCTAGCTCATTTTATTGATAGAAAACGGAAGCAAACAGGGTTAAATGACTTGTTCAGGATTATAAAGTTATTAAGTTCTGAGGTCAGATTTGAGCTCAGGAAGATGAGTCTTCTTGACTCCAGGCCTGGTGGAAATAACACAGGAAGTAACATTTATAGCCAAGCCTTGAAGTGAGCTAAGGATTCCAAGAAGAAGAGGAGAGAATGCATTCTAGTCATGGAGCAGCATGTGCAAATGCATAGAAATGGTAGATAGAATGTCAAGAATGGAGAACAGAAAGTAGGGCAGTTTGAATAGAGCAAGAATCTTTGAGGAGTAATGTGAAATAACTCTTGGAAGATGGACTGGAAGGCAGTTGTGAAGGGCTCTAAATAACAACAGAGAAGTTTGTATATTACCCTAGATAAAATAGGGAGCCACTGAAGCTTCTTAAGAGAGTCACATAGTAGTGCCTGTGCTTGAGACTCTTTTGAAGGGTAGATTAGAGAGGGGAAAATCTATAAGCAAAGGCACCAATTAAGTGCATTTTCAGTTTCTATTTTACTGTTGGATCCTGAAGAAATGGTAGGTTTCCTCTGCTTGGAGATTTGAAACAAACTGAATGATGACTTGACAGGAGATGCTACAATGGGGATTCCTTTTAGGTATGCACTAGAGTAGACTATATAGACTCTGAAGTACCTTTAAACTCTCAAATTCTTTTTCTTTATCATCTGCCTAAAGACATGGTCAGGTCTTTCCAATCATTGGAAAAAAGGCCATGCAGCTATCAATCCAACTCTCTCCCCTTCACTGATAAATTTTCTGTGCTTAATACTTAATACTCTTAGGTTATAGCACCAGAACAGATAAGTGGCTTGCTGGATAGAGCCTGGAATCAGGGAGACTCATCTTCTTGAGTTCAAATCTGGTGATTCTTACTAGCCGTGTGACCCTGAAAAAGTCACTTAATCCTGTCTGCCTCAATTTCCTCTTCTGTAAAATGAGCTGGAGAAGAAAATGGCAAACTACTCCATTATCTTTGCCAAGAAAACATCAAAAGGCATCACAAAGATTCAAAATCAACTGAACAACAATAATTCCATTTCATTACTCTCTGTAACTGCTTACAATCAGATTTCCCTTCCAACTACTCTCCTGAGGTTGCTTTTTCAGAGGTCACCAATGATTTCCTAATCACTAAATCCCAGGGCCTTCTTTTAGTTCCCACTCCCTCCTCAATATTTGATACTGTTGCTCTGTCTCCTTCTTTGGGGTATTTACTCTTCTCTTGACTAGAAAAATCACTCCTTTATGATTCTCTACTTATCTCCACTGGCCTTCTTGCTGTTGCAAATATAGCACTCATCCTCTCACTTCTGTGCCTTTTCCCATGCCTTTGTCCCTTTCACACCCTCATCTCGAAATCTCTACTTTCCTTCAGGGCTTAGCTCAGGTGCCACTTACTGAGTATTTCTTGACACTCCTGTGCCCTTGCCCCTGGCTACTCATATTACCTCACCCAAAGCACATTGTACTTATTTTGTATATACATTTATAGGAACATAAATTGAGATGGTATAGTACAATGGTGTCAAACTCAAATAGACAAAAAATTGGGAAAAATTTTTATAGCAAATACCTCATTTCTCAAATATATAGAAAACCAAGTCAAACTTACAAAAATAGAAGTTATTCCTCAATTGATAAAATGGATAATAAAGGCCACAAGGATGTAGTTCTCAGATGAAGAAATTAAAACTATCTTTAGTCATAAAAAAGCTCCAAATCACTATTAGAGAAATGCACATTAAAGCAACTCTGAGGTACCATCTCATAACTATCAGGCTGGCTGATATGACAAAAAAAGAAAATGATAAATGTTGGAGGGGATGTGGGAAAACTGGGACACTAATGCATTGTTGATAGAGCTTTGAAGCAATACAACCATTCTGGAGAGCAATTTGGAATCATGCTCAAAGGACCATCAAACTGTGCAAACTCTTTGACCCAGCAACACCACTACTAGGTATGTATCTCAAAGAGATCAAAGATAGGGGAAAAGATAGACTTGTACAAAGATGTTTATAGCAGCTCTTTTTGTCATGGCAAAGAATTGGAAATTGAAGAGATGTCCGTTAATTGGTTGAATAGGTTATGATATATGATTGTAGTGGAATACTATTGTACCCTAAGAAACGATGATCAAGATGATCCCCCCCAAATTTAGAAAGATTATATGAAATGATATAAAATATAGTGAGCAAAACCAAGAGAACACTGTAAACCTAATAGCAATAATGTATGATTCAACTGTGAATGACTTAACTATTATCAGTAATGAAAGGATCCAAGACAATGCCCAAGAGTCTCATGATGAACAAGATTATTCATCTCCATAGAAGGAACTAATGGAGTCTGAATGCAGACTGAAGCAAACTTTTTTTTCACTTTATTTCCTTCAGAAGTTTTTTCTAATATAAATGATATATGTCTTCTTTCACATGATGAACATAGAAATATATATTGCATGATAGCATACGTATAACATGTATTACTTGCCATCTTGGGAAGGGGGATAGGAGTGGGAGGAAGGGAGAACATGGACCACAAAATGCCAGGAAAGGATTGTTAAAAATTGTGTCTATGAGTAACTGGGAAAAATATATAAAAAAGAAAAACGTCAAATAGAAACTGGGGCAGTAAACTGTATATAAGGGATTCCTGTGGCTGCTTATTGACTTAGAAAATCACGAAAATCACATACTAACATTATCAATGTTGTCTTGTATTTTTATGTATTTCGTTCAACATTTACCCTATTACATTTTAATCTAGTTCAGGCCACATGGTCCAGGTATTTGACATTTCTGGTATAGTGGATAGAGTCCTAGCTTAGAATATAGGAAAACTGAGTTCAAATCCTGTTTCAGATAATTCCTGGCTAAGTGACCTTGGGTAAGTCTTTTAATCACTCTCTGCCTCAGTTTTCTCATCTATAAAATCAAGATAATTATAGTACCTACCTCATAGAGTTGTTGCAAATATCAAATGAGATTATATATGTATATAATATGCATATATTATATATATATATAGAAATCATGTTGCAAATACTAAAGTACTAGTACTAGGTAAATGCTTATCTTCATTATCATCATCTTCATCATCAGACAGTTGGGCATGTAGTAGACAGAGTATTGTATCTAGAGCTAGGAAGAACTAATATCAAATCCCTCCTCAGATACTTATTTCTGGCTGTCTCAGTTTCCTTGTCTGTAAAACAGGGATAATAGCACCTTATATATTTATTGTGAGGATAAAATGAGGCACTGTTTGTAAAGTCACTTTGTAAACTGTAAAACACCACATAAATGCAGTTGTTGTTAACATGTATCCAGATTATAAACTCTTTTCCCTTGAGGGCAGGGACCATTTTTGCTTTTAGCTCTGTTCTCAGAGACTAGCGCAGTGCTTCGCACATAGTAAATTCCTAATAAATACTTGATTTATTGCCCTCTAATTGGATTCTTTTCTTCTTCCTTAAGATTAGTGCCCCTTTCCCCAAAGGAAATGTTCTTCCATTGTTTCCTATCTTTTTTTTTCTCTTTATCATTTCCTTTTTAATTCATCCACAACTCCAACTGTTACATTAATACAGATGATTTTCAAACCTCTATTTCCTGCTTCGTTCTCCTTTACAAGTCCCAGGCCCATGTCTTCATCTAAAGACAGGACATTTTTATTTGCATGTTCATAGCTAAGTTTCTCACCACTCTTTTTGTCCCTGGCACCTCCATTAACCCAGTTTTCCATATTTGAAACCTTAGTGTTGCCTATAAACTCTTCACTCTCTCTCACCTCATACATTCCCCTCTCCAGAGGTAACTACCTAAATGACTGGACAATAAAATGTCACATCCTGCTAATTCTACCTCCACAATTTTTCTAATATTTTTTGCATGTGTGCCCTTCTCTCTACTCTTACAACCACTACTCTAGAATGGAGGAAGGGGAATGGAATGAGCATTTATATAGTGCCTACTATGTGCCAAGCCAGTGGGTAGCTAGGTGGCACAATGGATGAAGTACTGGGCTTGAAATCAAGGAATCTCATCTTCACAAGTTCAAATCCAGCTCTGACACTTACTAGCTGTGTGACCCTAGGAAAGACATTTAACCCAGTTTTTTTCAGTTTCCTCATCTGTAAAATGAGCTGGAGAAGCAAATGGTAAATTGCTCTGGTATCTGTGTCAAGAAAATTCCAAATAGGGTCATGAAGAGTTGGATATGACTGAAGCAACTGGAAAATATATATATCAAGCATTCTGTTGAGCACTTAAAAATATATATTATATCTCATTTGATCTTTACAACAATTCTGCAAAGTATAGGCTATTATTATTCCTGTTTTATGGTTGAGGAAATTTGGGAGGACAGGGGTTAAGACTTATCCAGGGTCACTTAGCTGGTAAATGTATGAGACTAGATTTGAGCTTAGGTCCTCCTGACTCCATGTCCAGTGCTCTATCTAATGTGTCATAAACTACCCCTAGAGGCCCTTATGACCTCTGACTAGCACTATTATAAAAGTTTCCTATCTCTATACTTACTCTCCTCAAACCATTCTCCTCATCACTCTCACACTTATCTTCTTTATACTTAGATTTGGTCATATCATTCTGCTTAAATACTTTAAATGGCTCATTTTCATATCCATTTTAAAGTTTGAGCTCAGTCTGGCATTCAAGGCCTTCCACAGTCCAGATCTCCCCAAATCCTCCAACTTTATCACATTTTTTCTCCATCCAAACTAAACTATACTTATCTGCCCACCTCTGCCTGCTAAATTCCGACCCATTCTTACTAGTTCAACTAAAATCCGAATCCTACAGGAAACCTTTGCTATCCCCATGAGTAACGAATGCTTTTCCTTTCTGCGAGTCCCAAGGAGCACTCTGCTGGCCCAGAATCTAATGCAGTGTCTATATCCTGAGAACATCCAGGATTGTGATATTAGGGTCCAAAAGTGCTTGATTATCCACCATTTATGTGTATTCGTATTCCTGGATCTTCCATTAAGGTGGCAGTGAAATATAACAAACATAAGCATGGGGGTGTTCCCATAGTCCTTGATAGTGAGAAGAAAATAATTCATTAGTTAATTGTCTATGAATCACAGTTCCTTCTTCTCCTTTCTAGAGTGTAAGCTTCTGGGACAGAGAGTCTTATCTGCCCTTGGGATCACTGCCAATGCCTAGCATGGTTCTATGTACAGAATAGATGCTCCAAAATGGTGTGAATTGAATTGAATTGAGTTGAAGAGGAAGCTTAGGAAACATGTAGTGATACTGTAGATATCCTGTCCTCATTTTGCCTTGATTGCTTCCAGAACTTCTCCTTTTTTTCCAAGCTCAGCAAGTGTCTGCATATTTAACAGATGAAGCTGTACCTCACAAAGCTGCCTTCATCATTGAACAGTGAATCAGTACTCACTGTACATTTAACAATATGTAGATGGCTGAGTCACTAATCAGCAGGGGTATTCTCCTGTGCTTTTTAGTTTCCGAGGATTTGCATCTCCTATTAACAGTCTGTACGCTGGCACAACTCACTTGAACATGGGTGGTGAAAAGATATTTGTTGCCTGCCTTTCATTCTGCTAAATTTCCTCCTCAGGGCTTTCTAACAGAGCTGTGAATCCTGCTGTTAATAAATCTTCGAAAATATTGGGGAGGATTTTTGTCAGATAACAACCCTTGAGATTAATTAAGTCAGATGGCTTTTTCCATATATGCACACTGAGGCTGCTAAAGTCCCTGGCATTTTATCAAATATATTATTTTTCCAAGATGACTAAAGATCATGGGGCACAAGAAAAAAAAAGCCAGACTTTCTTTCTTTATTCTCTCTGAAAATCAAAGGTACTCATATTGGGTACATAGCATTAATCAAAAATAGTATTTCTCTCCAAAGTAAACATATAGTGGAACTTAAGCAAACACAGGGCTTGATATTAAAAAAAAAAGAGTGCATTTCTAAAGAGACTCCTATGGATAAGTTTTAAACTTTGGTAGGATGGAAACGCCTCTTTTTAGTCACTTGTATGATCCTAAGAAAGCTTAACAATCCATTCAAGTTGTGATTCCCAGTCATTTCTGATCTTTTTTCTTCTTCATTCCATAGACTCTTATAAAACCAATCAGCCCTGCTTTCTCTGCACTTATCCCTTATATGTACTATTTTCACCAATGCCCTGGGAAAGTTCCTCCTAGATCATAGGATTTAAAGCTGGAAGAAACTAGAGATCATCTAATTCAACATCATTTTATAGACAGGAAAACTGAATGGCACTGATATTAAGTAACTTGCCCCAAATCACACAGATAATAACTAAGAGAATTGGGATTTGAACCCATGTCTCTTAACTCCAAAATAACTATTCTTCCCTCTATATCATACTAACTGAAAAAAAAAAGCCAAAGTGTATTTAAGGATAATGACAACCCAGAAACAAGCCACCTGTAATATTTGTATTTCTTGTTTTTGACCAAAATGGCTGTTGCTATATTTTCTTTGTAATACTTCTCAGTGTTCTCTTTGTACTTTGTTACTGATATTCAGTTGTTTTTGATCATACCCCACTCTTCCTGACCCCATTTTAGAGTTTTCTTGGCAAATATACTGGAATGGTTTGCAAGTTCCTTGCCAGATCATTTTATAGATGAGGAAACTGAAGCAAACAGGATCAAGTGACTTGCCCAAGGTCACACAGCTAGTAAATATCTGAGGCTTAATTTGAACTCAAGTTGTCCTGACTCCAGGTTAGGCTCTTTATCCACTGCATTATTTAGCACACTTGTCTTTAAATTGTGGGCCCTGAATATATGCTGTATTTTTTTTTAACTACAATTCCCATTTGTTCTTATAATCTCTTTAACCAGACCTCAATAAAGTTGCTCCCAGGATGGGGCATACCCCACTTCCCAAACTTCTCTTGCTAGACTTCCTGTTCATATATCTTCCTACAATTTCTCCCTAGCTTTAATAGAATTTAAATGATCGTGGCTAATTTTAAAGGTTTTTTTAAATAGTCTTTATGTACAGATCTGTGACTGAATATAGAGTACTAGATAATACAATATATTCCAATATTTTCCAAAGACCATTTTAGCCTATCACCATATGAAAAGAAGAGTGATAACATAACCTTAGAATCTTAAGAGATGAAAGATTTCTTAGAAATCATCTCATTCAAATTTCTCTCAGAGTATGTGTAACCTAAAGCCTTGTATTTACATAATCCAGATACAATTTTGAGAGTTTTTCACTAATAATATCTCTTTGGATCATACTCTACCTAGGATGTCCCATGAGAAAATAAGAATGTAGCTTATATCTAGGTCTATGGAGAAGATAAAATGGCCATCATTCCCCATCCAAAAGCATTCAAGCTATCAATATATAAAATACATCACAGGTTTTATTTTATCTGTCAGGAGAAAAAAAAACCCAACAACAGTCTCATAAAATCCATATAAGAGTCAAGCAAAATCTTCCCTCTTTGGTGAGCTTCCATTTTTCTTAAATATCTTTACAGTTCTCCAAACCTATATTACCTTGGGGTTGAAAATCTCTTGTAAGGAAAAAGCATGTGCATTTGAGTGAGATTTGACTCCTTCGCCTTCCAGGGAGTCCCATCTCCCCCATACTTCAGCCCACCTCCTGTTTTTGAGCTACAAATGTTTTTTGCACTTACAATAAAAATATTTAAATAAAAATGTAAAAACCAGTCACAGCTCACATACCATGTAAAAGTGGTAATGGGTTGTATTTGACCTCTAGGAAGCCATAGTTTGCCAACCCTTGCTCTAATCTAGACATATAGTACTTAATTTTGTAGTCAGGACCACCCACAAAAAGGAAAGCATTTGGCGTCCTGGAGGGTTAACCACCCCTCCCACTCCCGTCCCAACAACGCAAACCTATTTAGTCTCTGTAACTCTCTGTTTTAATGATAGGCATGCACACTGTATAGCTCTAATTCTCACTATTGTATGTAATATCTGTCTATCCTCAGTGAGTTTAAGTCAACAACTTCAGATGAACTAGACTTGGTTCAGGAACTCATCATTGTCTATGGTCTCCTACTCTATGTTCAGGAAAGGCATGGTCCTCAACTTCATATGTCTGTCCAGGACTTCCTCCATAATTCTGCCACTGCCTCTGGTATGATCATCTCTGTAGCCATTTGGTTTCTCCTTTCCTGAGGCCATATGATCCATGTGATTACCTGAAAAGTCCTACAGATACACAGGTTTCCTCTCCAGGAAAAGAAACTTAGTCTCTGAAATGCCTTCTATCTGGACCCTTGTTCTTTCATCTCTTTCATCTTCTTGTCTGTTTTTTTCCTTTTAAAGACTAGTTCCAACGATGTGACAAAATATGACGAGTCTGATCTCAATCAGTCATCTTCAATGTGGTGTCAATGAGCAAGACGACTAATATTAATACCTGGACCAAGAGAATTTGTTCATACTCCAACAAGGAGTCATTATGAGTTTCAGATTAATGTCAGTTAGAGATATTCCTACTTTCTGTAGATACTTCCAATTCTAAAACAAGGTAATTCCTTTATCCTTGTTAACCCTTACAGGGTATCAAATGCCCTGCTAAAATCCAAGAATTAAAAATCCATAGTATTATAGATAGATTTATCAACATAGTTTCTCTGGCCAAAAAAGGGAATCAGGTTAAATTGACAAGATCTGTTTTTCAAGCCTTTTAATGGCTTTTAGTACCCTATATCCTATTAAGTGTTCAAAGCCATTTCCCCCAATAATATATTTAAGAATATTATCAGGTATGGAAGTCAAATTCACTGGTTTCCAGTTTTCACTCTCTATTCTTTTATTTTTTATGAAAACTGGAATATTTTTCCTTGTCTAGTCCTATGGTATCTCTTTCTCCAAAATTTTCCAAGTCCCTTTCCTTAAGGACAGATTTATTTCTATCCTTGTGTCCCCAGAACTTAGTATAGTTCCTTCCTTAGAGTAAGAATCTAAGAAATGCATATTAAATTGAAAATAATCAACAACAGTTTAACAATCACATCTCTGAGTTCCTTCAGTTCTCTAAGATCTAGTTCATCTGAAGTTGTTGATTTAAACTCACTGAGGATATATTGACAGATATTACATGATTTCACTTGGGTATCCTCTCATTGTAACTATATTATTTCTCTTTTTCTCAGTCCAAAATTCATGGAAAAGGACAATTTGAGAATTAAGGGACTTTTTTGGAACCCCCATTCAAAACATGATTTTCTCTTGCCTTGTATGCCTACTTGTCAACAGGATGACTACTTCATAATCCAATTAAAACTGAAAATAACAAAAACTAATTTCTTTTCAGTTATTCTTCCTTACCATCCATAAAATAGTACTTCTAATTCCTCAGTAATTAACAAAAGATCTAAAGATCCATGAATCTTAATAAATATATGACAAATAAATAAAGATCTAAAGATCCACTAATCTAAAATCAAAGTTCCCATTGGTTTCAGGCATTGTGTACTAGAACTCATGCTGTCTTCTACCTCTCTTGTCACAGGGTTTTCTGGTTTCTGTTTTCTTGTGCAGTCCTGGACTAGTTGGAGCTTATTGCTGTTTTTCTTTGCTTTTCTTGATCACTGATCTTTCAGGCACCCTTTTATTTATTTCCTAGAGTGTATCATGAGAGAACTTGGCTCCTCTATGATTTTTCAAGTTGTTAGTTTAATTGGATGCTTTTCTGCCCTCTTTATTACTTCCTTCACCCAAATATTAAATTAACTTTCTTAAACTACAAATTTGAACGTGATACTCTCCTATTCTCATGATTTCAGTGGATCCCTATTATCTCTAGGATCAAATATAAATTCACCTATTTGGCATTTCAATGTTTGTTAATTGATTCCGAAATACACTTTTGCCTCCTGAAGTCCTTACCTTCAATCAGCAGCTATGAGGTTTAACCTTTTGTTCCTAAGCACTTTAGTTTCATATTTAGCACTTTGTAACATTTAGCAATGCCTCCTAGATTCTTTCTGGAAATATCATGTGTGCCCATCTGAATCACCAAAAATGAGTAGTAGTTATATAGTATATTAAGTTAAGCCAACATTCGTTTGTTAAGGTCCTACTATGTGCCGGATACAGTGCACAAGCCTTGAGACATTCTCTGACACATTCTAGGTATGTATCTTACGAACAAAATAAGCCTTTCTGTTATCACGTTGAGACATAACTGCCTTCATATCCTGCAGAAGGAAGTCATCAGCCATGATCTTTCATTTTTTCCCTCTAACACCAACTAGATGATATCTGAACTTGATAACACCTATAGATTCATATTATCATTTACTGGAAGAAAGCATCTTCTTCCTCTTTGAGAAAATGCTTTTCTCTGGAACATCTTTTTAAAAAATTTTCAAAAATTTTCCATGTTTATATGATTCATTTTCTTTCTCTCCCCTCTGCCCTCCCCCTCCAAGAGCCAACAAGAAATTTCACTGGATTGTACAAATATTATCATTTGATACCTATTTCCAAATTATTCATTTTTACCATAGAGCAATCTTTTAAAGCCAAAACCGCAAATCATATTACCCATATAAACAAATGATGTCATGTTTTTCTTTTGCATTTCTACTCCCATAGTTCTTTCTCTCAATGTGATTAGCATTCTTTCTCATAAGTCCCTCAGAAATGTCCTGGATTACTGTATTACTACTAATAGTAAGGTCTATTACATTGGATAGTTCTACAATGTTTCACTTTCAGTGTACAATGTTCTCTTGGTTCTGCTCATTTTACTCTCCATCAGTTCATGGAGGTTCTTCCAGTTCATATAGAAATCCTCCAGTTCTTCACTCCTTACAGCACAATAGTATTCCATCACCATCAGATACTATAATTTGTTCAACTATTCTCCAATCAAGCGACACCACCTCATTTTCCATTTTGCCACCACAAAAAATGCACCTATGAATATTTTTGTATAAACATTTTTCATTGTTATCTCTTTGAGGTACAATATGGTACATCTTTTAGCACTTCATAGTTTACAAAGTTTCTCAGAACCTTCAAATGCTTTCCCTCAAAATGCATATTTCAATACTCTGCAATGCAGGTAGTGAATAAATGCTATTAGTTTACTAAATTATGGTCTCAATTAGCATGAGTAATTGATCTTACGAAATGTTCACATTCTTTGAATTAAAACTGCATATTTCTTTTGGGTTAGAAGCAATTACTATATTTTACATAATTGCAATTTTGAATAATATGGATGCAAGTAAAAATAATATCTGGGGGAAATGTTATACATTTTAACATAAATATTAAAAAAAGAATGACTATAAACATAATACTTGATTCAAATGAATATAGAACCATAGATTTAGAGTTGGAAAGACCATAACAATCCTCTCTATATTGTAGTCCTTTCACTTTACATCTGAATAACTGAGACCTAGGGAAGATAAGTGACTTGTTCAAAGTCATCTAAATACTAAATGGCAGAACTACAATTTGGACCGTCCTCCTCTATTCTCTTTCTGCTCAACTATACTGTATCACTATGATAAGACACTTTGTGTTAAAAGTGGGATTGTAGAAAGAAGGTTAAACTATGAATTCAAAGTCTTGGGACCTTGGCCACTGAATAACTTTGCAACTTTGCCTAAGTTACTCCATTTCTCTGGATCCCAGTTTTCTCCTCTGTAAAGTGAAAATTGAATCAATTACGGTCCCTTTTTTTTTTTACAGTCCCTTTCAGCCAAAGATATGCTATAAAATGTTTCATAAACAGCTTATCAAATATATAAATGTATATATGCTAATATAAACATACACACCACAGATCTTTCATTTTAATCTGCATAATACTTTTTCATCACTTAATATTAAGTCTACATAATTAGCAAAACTATAAATCAAGCCTTGATTTGTAATGTTTGTACATTTTTGAGTGTATATGCTTGCAATGAAAATTTAACAATGAGTTCTTTGAGCCAGTAGAAGCCTTATACTAAAGTTTTACTTCAAAAATTTTATGAAAGGTGAAACAAGAGCTTTCCCCCTTCAAAGCAAAAAGTCTCTGTGAATTACATACTTACCCCCAGTAACAATAACATTTGCTTTTAAACAGTAAATGAAAGTGTTTGCTCCTCTTGGCATAGAAAATTCTCTGACTGGCCTGCAAAATATGGAAATAGATGTAAAATGTTATTATACATTTTTCTTCAAGCAGACAGCACCTAATTTTAAATGGGTTATATTACATGAAAGGATGTATCTGTTGGTTGGTTGGGACTCAAATCACGTTACCACAAATAGAAGGTTATAGAGGTTAAGTAACCCTCAGAAATCTGTTTAGCCCATAGTGTTGTTAAAGCTTATTAACTGATTCTAGAAAAATATGATGTTAGGTGAAGTGAAATAGCATTAAGGGGTGCAGTTAGATCCACAGGAATTCTGTTATTATTACTATGGTAAACAGAATGATGCTTAGCAGAATTAACATCTAGGACTAAAGTACTCCTGGCTCAGATTGTTCCTATCATTCAATTCTTATCTTGGGCCATCAGCTGAATGTTACAGTGAGCTTTGGTAATATTCTGGAAGGGTTCAATTTTGGTGCATTAATCACATTATCATTATAATGTTTGTTGGAGTAATATTATTGAAGGAAAGCCTGTTGTTTCCAATTGTTTCGATGGAACAAAAGGCCCCATCCGATTCTGGGTATGTGCCACATTTCTTCCAATTGAAACTAGTTCTTAGAACTCTTAGCCATTTCCGTTCTTCCTATCTTTCTCCTCCCACCACTGTATTGGTGGATAGATAATTTTTTTCCATTGTTTCTTTGCTTTTGGAAGTGACACATGTTAAATGTGGCAAATCTTCATAAATTCACTGAGAAAAGAAATGCCTAAGAAGAAAATAATTGTTTGCTCAAACTAACTTGTGTTCTTACTAATAGTGTACATACTATTAAAAAGACTTGTACCCACTGGTCATTGACCAAAAACAATGGGCTAAACTCAGCATTTTTCCTTAATTTTTTCCAATTCTCATTATTATCATTTAATGATAAGGAAGAACCATTAGACTTATAAAAATGACCTTTTGACACTAGATTTCTGTTACCATAACTATTGCTAGATAAGTATGCATCAGGTAAGTTTAACAACTTCTTATTTTAAGTAGAACATTGGACTATGGATTATTATCCTTATAAGGCAAAGTTTAAATTCTTTTGAGAGTAATTTTTGAATGCATTTATTTTGAATGTATACTCTTATGCCAAAGGGAATTACCCCCAATTGACTTTTTGTCAACATGCCTAGCAATCATTGCTTTTGTTCTTTTTCTCTTTTATTTCCCTTTATCCTAAAATTATTGTAATTTCCCCTTAGGAACTGTAACATTGTATGTACCTTTAGTTTTTTGAGATATAAGTTGGTTATGTGTACTGATTCATTGGGAAAAGTAAATCTGGGAGATTTCTATATGCTCATTTCCCAATGGAATCACAGGGGGGGATTGTGAAATTAGAATTTTGCTCCCTGTGGACTCGCTCTCCCAGCATCCCATTTATGTATCTAAATAACATACTAACATAGGCAAGATATAAGTTTTGTGTAGCTCTGCTCTCTCTCTCTTCTTCCAGAGACAAGTTGTGGCAGTTGGGTGAGTGGCAGGCAGGAGAATTTTTCTTAAATGGCTTTACTCAGACTTTTACTTTTGTTTCTTTTATTTCTTCTACTTCAAGTGATTATTAATAAATCTTATAAAATATTATACTTGGAGTTATTGGATATTAATTTAAATTTTATGACTGTATGGACTATATTCTTGAAAATGAGACAGTATGATTATTTCTTAATTCCTTCAGTTCGTGCCCCAGGCATGTCAGCCTCTAATTTCTGCTTTCTTAAGGGATATGTGTTGGTAGACACAAAAGAAAAATACCTGAATATAAATACAAATGCTTATATATTATATCAAAATCCTGCAAGAAAAGATACTAAGAGATAAACCATTTAAGATATCCATAAGTAGAATAAAATACCTGGAGTATATCACCAAAACAAACTCATGAACTCCATAAACATAATTATAAAACATTTTTTATATAAAGTCAGATTTAAATAGAAGAATATCAATTGCTCATGTGTGGGTAGAACCAATATAATTAAAATTACAATCCTACCTAAACTAATCTAATTAACTTATTCAGTGCCATCCCAATTAAATTACCAAAAAATTATGTTATTGAACAAGAAAAAATAGTTTCATTTGGGAAAACAAAGGTCAAGAATATCAAAGGAATTAATGAAAAAATGTTAAGAAAGGAGGTCGAGGGGCAGCTGGGTAGCTCAGTGGAGTGAGAGTCAGGCCTAGAGACAGGAGGTCCTAGGTTCAAACCCGGCCTCAGCCACTTCCCAGCTGTGTGACCCTGGGCAAGTCACTTGACCCCCATTGCCCACCCTTACCAGTCTTCCACCTATGAGACAATACACCAAAGTACAAGGGTTTAAAAAAAAAAAGAAAGGAGGTCTAGCAGCACCAGATTTCAAACTATATTATAAAGTAGTAATTAACAAAACTATTTGGTACTGGCTAAGAAATAGAAAACTAGATAGGTGGAACAGGACATACACTGAATTGTTGTAAAAGATTATGGGAACCTTGTGTTTGACAAAAATAAAAGATTCATGTTTTAGAGATAAGAATTCATTATTTGTTAAAAATTATTGGGAAGACTGGAAAGCAGTCTGGAAGAAGATAGATGTATGCTAATATCTTACAGCATTTACCAACAATAAAACAAAATTTTTAGAATGAAAAAATGGAGAAAACATAAAATATCTCATTGAAAAAACAACTGACCTAGAAAGTAGACCCAAGAATTATTGGACTAACAGAAAACCACGTTTAAAAAAAAAAAGCCCCACGTGACCAAAATTAGAAGGGAAACAACTGGGAAAACATTTTTCATGACAAAAACCTCTGACAAAGATATAATTTCTCAAGTTTATAAGGAACTAAGTCAAATGTACAAGTAATCAAGCCATTCCCCAATTGACAAATGGACAAAGGACATGAATAGGCAGTTTTCAGATGAAGAAATCAAAACTATCAATAATCACATGAAAAAGTGTTCTGAATCTCTCCTGATTAGAGAAATGCAAATTAAAGCAATGCTGAGGTGCTATCTCATACCTAGTAGATTGGCCAATATGACAGTAAAGGAAAATGATAAATGTTGGAGGGGATGTGGCAAAATTGGGACACCAATACACTGCTGGTGGAGTTGTGAATTAATCCAACCATTCTGGAAGGCAATTTGGAACTATGCCCAAAGGACTTAAAAAGAATACATATCCCTTAATCCAGCAATATCACTTCTAGGTTTGTACCCTAAAGAAATAATAATGAAAAATGTTTGTACAAAAATATTCATAGCCATGCTGTTTGTGGTGACAAAAAATTGGAAAATGAGGGGGTGTCCTTCAATTGGGGAATGGCTGAACAAATTGTGGTATATGATGGTGATGGAATACTACTATGCTATAAGGAATGATGAACTAGAGAATTTGTATATGAAATGGAAGAACCCCCAGGAAATAATGCCGAGTGAAATGAGCAGAACCAAGAGAACATTATACGCAGAAAGTGAAACACTGTGGAACAATCTAATGTAATGAACTTTTGTTACTACAAGACAATCCCAAGAGACTTATGAGAAAGAATGCTATCCACATCGAGAGAAAGAACTGTGGGAGTAGAAACACAGAAGAAAAACAAATGACTTATCATTTGTTTATATGGATATATGATTGGGGGTTTTGGTTTTAAAAGATTGCTTTATTGCAAAAATGAATTGGAAATAGGTATAAGTGGTAAAATTTGTATAACCCAGTGGAAGTGCTTATTGGATCCAGGAGGGGGCAAGGGAAGAAAGGAGGGAAAGAAAATGAATCATGTAAATATGGAAAAATACTTTTAAAAATATAATTTCAACTACATTTTTAAAAAAGCCTTGACATCATATTATAAGAAATTATCAAAGGAAACTGTTCTGATATTCTTGAATATAGATGAAAAATTTTTAAATAAAATACTAGCAAAGAGACCATGAACAATATATCACAAGGATCATTCTCTATGACCAGGTAGGATTTATACCAGGAATATAGGACTAGAAAACTATCAGCATAATTGACCACATCAATAACCAAACTAACAAATAATTATCTCAATAGATGCAGCAAAAGCCTTCAACAAAATGTAGTACCCATCCTAATGAAAACACTAGAAATCATAAGAATAAATGGCCCATTCCTTAAAATGATAGAAGTATCTATCTAAAACCATCAGTAAGTATCATGTTTAATCAGGATAAGTTAGAAGCCTTCCCAATAAGATCAGTGAAGCAAGGATGCCCGTTATCACCACTTTTATTTAGTATTGTTCTACAAATGATAGCTTTAGCAATAAGAGAAGAAAAAGAAATTGAAGAAATTAAGGCAGGCAATGAGGAAACTAAACTATAATTTTTCAGATGATATGATGATGTGTTTCAAGAATCCTAGAGAATCAACTAAAAACCTAGTTGAAATAGTTCATAACTTTACAAAGTTACAGGATACCAAGATAAACTTATATAAATCATGAACATTTCTATATATTACCAAAAAAAGCCCAGCAGCAAAAGATCAAAAGAGAAATTCCATTTAAAATAACTCTAGACAATATAAAATACCTGGGAATCTAATTGCCATAACAAAGACAGTAATTATATTAACACAGCTATAAAACACTTTTCATACAAAGTCAGATATAAACAATTGGGAAAATGTTATTGCTCATGGATGAACAGCTAATATAATAAGAATGACAAATCTACCTAAATTATTTTATTCAGTGCCATATCAAAAATCATAACAAAATTAATCTCAAAGAACAAAAGGTCAAAAATATCAAGGGAGTCAATGAAAAAAATGCGAAGGATGATGGCTTAGCAATACAAGATCTCAAACTGTACTATAAAACAGTTATCATCAAAACAATGTGGTACTTACTGGCTAAGGGATAGAATCAATGGAATAGATTAGATACATGATATACATGAGTAAATGACTTTGGCAATCTAGTGTTTCATAAATCACCAAACCCCAACTTTTGGGATAAAAACTCACTATATGCTAAAAGCTGCTGGGAAAACTGGAAAACAGTATGGCAGAAACTAGGTACAGACCAATATCTCACATCCTATATCAAGATAAGGTTGAAATGGGTATACCATTTAGACATAAAGGATGATACCACAAATAAATTGGGGAATAGTTTACCTATCAGATCTATGGAGATAGGAAGAATTTATGACCAAACAAGAGATAGAGAGCATTACAAGATATAAAGTGAATAATTTTGATTATATTAAATTAAAAATATTTTGGACAAATAAAACCAGTGTAACCAAGATTAGAAGGTAAACAACAAACTGGGTGAAAATTTTTATAGCAGATTTCTCTGATAGGGATGTAATTTTTCATATATCAAGAAAACTAAATCAAATTTATAAGAATACAAGCCCTTCCCCAGTTGACACATGGTCAAAGGATATGAACAAGCAGTTTTCACAGTAAGAAATCAAAGCTATCAATAATCATATAAAAATGTTCTAAGTCACTCTTGATTAGAGAAATGCAAACTAAACCAACTCTGAAGTATTACCCCATATCTATCAGATAGGTCATAGACAGTAAAAGAAAGTGATAAATATCAAAAGGGATATGCCAAAATTGGGAGACTAATGCATTATTGATGGAGTTGTGAACTGATCCAATCATTCAGGAAGACAATTTGGAATTATGCCTCAAGGGCTATAAAACTGTGCATTCCCTTTGATACTGTAGTTCCACTACTTTGTCTGGTTACCAAAGAGACCATAAAAAAGGTGAAAAGATCTATTTGCACAAAAAAAAATATAGTAGCTCCTTTTGTGGTGTCAAAGAATTGGGAATTATGGGAATATCCATCAGCTGGGGAACATCTGAACAAACTGTGGTCAATAATGGTGATGGAATATTATTGTGCTATATGAAATGATGAGCAGGATGATTTTAGAAAAAGTAGAAAGATCTACATCAGTGGTTCCCAAACTTTTTTGGCCTATCGCCCCCTTTCCAGAAAAAATATTACTTGGCGCCCCGTGTCACATACTGTCACTACCCCCTTACAGTTATTCACACCCCCAAATGCACCTGTGGCCATCACCGCTCTCCTGGATTGCTGCAGCACTCACCAGGGGGCGGTGGCACCCACTTTGGGAAACACTGATCTACATGAACTAAAGCAAAGTGAAATGAGCAGAAACAAGAGAACATTGTACATAGCAACAACAATATTGTATGATGATCAAGCATGAAAGACCTAGCTACTTTCAGCAACACAACAATTCAGGACAATTCTTAAGGACTTATGACAAAGAATACTGTCTACTTCAGAGAAAGAACTGCTGGAATCAGAATGTAGATAGAGCAATGTGTTCTATTTTTCATATTAGTTTATTTTGTTGTTTTGGTTCTATATCAGTAGTTTTTTACAACACTGAACAACATGGAAGCATGTTTTGCCTGATAATACATGTATAAACCAAATCAAATTATTTACCATCTCTGAGAGAGGTGAGGGTAAGAAGGGAAACAATCTGATATCTTATAATTTTAAAAAACACATGTTGAAAATTGTTATTACATGTAATTAGGAAAATAAATTATCTTCTAATAATAAAAATAAAATGTTTTAAATAAATGGAATGGAAAGAAATTGGTGATTAATCTTGGCAGTGGAGTCTAGATTGGTTTGGAGAGGGAATACATGAAGATGGGGAAGCTGCTTAGGATTCTTTGGCAGGTTAGCTGAGAGAGAACAAGTAAATTGTACTTCTGATATTAAGAGTTCACTGAAAGGAGAAAATTAATGCTTCTTGCCCGCAGGTGAGAATGCCATCTGTGACCCACATTTGTGCCCAGCTTGCAGGGTAGGAGGGATACAACAGAATGTAAAAGCATGACACGCAAGCAAATCAATGACGTTTGTAATAGATCCATTTCTTTTCCTCTAATATTTAGCACAATCTTTTCTAGTTGAGTAGTGCTAAAATTTAACCAATACCCAGAGGCTTATTCCTTTGGAGTTGTCCAGGTCTCCAAGGATTAGATATTGAAAGTAGTCCATTAGGCAACAAGCCCATGACTGTTTGTATGCTGCTTAATTCATTGCAGATGTTCATTCCCTTACTGGCACTAAACTACAATTGTTAAAATACAATATAAATATTGTAATTATAACAGTAATAATTTCTAAAATGGTAATTAAAATATTTCCCCCCTCTTTTTATGAGCTATGCTGACTTAATTTTAACAGCTGGCTAATTATGTATTTGTGTAAATGCAATTTCATTTGGCTCAATTTCAAGCTTATTATGGTGAAGTGGCAGAAATAAAATTATGTTGAATCTAGGGAAGAAATGACCCTACTTTTCTACCATATAGATGCACATTAAATTGTGATGGGTTTTATTTTTTCGAGGGGAGGAGGTAGTTTGTGGAGTAGAACTTCACTGATATGATTGAAGATATATTTCACCAGCTAGATCACAGAAAAAGTTGCTAGCAGAGGAGGTGCAAAGAGAGAAGTAGATGAGTCACATATTTAGAATCTAGGTTAAAAGTTGAGATTGTTTAGCACTCCATCAATTCATAGATTCTCAGCTAATGTCTGAATACATCTTTTCCCAGCTCTCAGGTGGTACAGAGCAAAATCTAAGAAACTAAAATCCATTGAACTATAGAAACAGAGGTAACCTGCTAACTAGACCAAGAGAAATACCCAGAGAATCTCAGAATGATGCCCATGAAATGAAAGTCCATTCTGACTGGTTTGGAGACCCAAATCACTCTATGTTCTTAGAAATACTGGTCCCCAGAGATTAATGGGAGCAGAGGTGAAATGGTTAAAACAGTCTCTTTCACTCTTAACTCTTACTTGTTATCCATTGCCATTTGTATTTTCTTTATGTAAGGCAGACCCACCTAGTTAAACTTCAACTAGGTAAATAACTGCTTTTAATGCAAGTGGATATATTTTGCAACTTCAGAAGATTAATTCAAGTATGCATTCTACATAAGGGCAATGTCATATAGAGTTTTTGAAACTTCTGATAACATTCTACAAATACTTTTCATTGACTCAGCAAAAACTTCAAAGATGTAGGAATGCCTATGATTCCCAAGTTAGTTTTTTTTTTTTCTGAGCTCTTTACACTAAGGTATTTTTTTCCCTAGAAAGTCATGGGTGATATACACACATGTATATGCATACATACATATAATATATATATATATACTATGACTACTATGTATGCATATAAACATACTATATATGATATACACATATACATGTATATATTTTCTTTGTCTCTCTCCACTGCTTTTCCTCCCCTCCTCTACCTCTGCCCTCTCTTCTCACTCTCTCTCCTGTCATTAATGTGGAAAATCCAAAACCTGACTCCTAATTTGGGTAGAGAAGCCAAAGAAAAACTGCTCATGGGAATCAGCTCACTGGCTTGATGGTCTAGGACTTCCAGATTATGAGAATATATGGATAAAGTATTGGAGGTAATTATGAAATCATCTATGCGACTATGATATGTAGAGACAGAAAGCTTTCTTCTTTTAACATTACCACCTTAGAAACTGTCTTCTATTTCATCTAAAGCATATAGGTATGTAATCCTTCCTTATCATTGTGTTTTTTAAAATGTAAATTTATTTGTTTGCTTTTTACATTAAAATGCCCAGACAACTCCCCTCCCCTATTAGAGAAGTCATTACTATACTTTTATTTTTATTTACTTTTCCTTATTAAATTCTTACCTTCCATCTTGGAGTCAATAGTGTGTATTGGCTCCAAGGCAGAAGAATGGTAAGGGAGGCAATGGGTCTTAAGTGTCTTGCCCAGGGTCACACAGCTGGAAAATGTCTGAGGCCAGATTTGAACCAAGGACCTCCCGTCTCTAGGCCTGACTCTCAGTCCACTGAGATACCCAGCTGCCCCCCACTATACTTTTTTTTTAAACCCTTGTACTTCGGTGTATTGTCTAATAGGTGGAAGATTGGTAAGGGTGGGCGATGGGGGTCAAGTGACTTGCCCAGGGTCACACAGCTGGGAAGTGGCTGAGGCCGGGTTTGAACCTAGGACCTCCTGTCTCTAGGCCTGACTCTCACTCCACTGAGCTACCCAGCAGCCCCCCCCCCCAACTATACTTTTAAAAATCTTTCCTTCACTGTTTTTGTTACCAGCTCATATAACAGACCGAATATATTTTAGACAATGACAAAATTCTGGGGAAAAAATTGGGAATATAGCCTAATCCAATTGCAAGGCCAAGGCTAACAGAAGCTAGTTGTTATTCCCAAGGAGGAATGTTAACCTTCAGCACATGAAATGGAGGGCTGTTTGATTAAATGAGTCTCCCTGTGGCCACATTTATGCCTATGTCTTCTCTCTTCTTTTAACAAATTTCTGCCCACCTGCCAGGAGAAGGAAGTAGCCTTTTTACCATGATATATACTATTGGCCTGAGAAGAAAGAAAAGAAAAGCAGCTCAGGACTTAAATTCCATAATTAAGAATTTATACCCTATTGAGGAAGCAATCAGACTTATCAAAAACAAAACCAGGCTGCCAGAGTCAGTCAGGTTCAGCATTGTACTAGCATAAATAGGAAGAAGGACTCCTAAGTTGCAAGGAAGCTTGTAAGATATTAATAGAAACCAGAGATTTTGAGGCTAAATTACCACATGAATGTTAGGGGCCTCTTAAAATGCAGCACCAAAATAAAGCCATGTGTTTAAGCACAAAAGACTTAAATTGGAAAGCAGCTACTTTAAAGTTATTTACCACGAAATTTTAAGTTTCAAATATTTTAGTATCATTATGCTTTGGGTTTTTCATTAGTGATAACTTAGGAGAATAAAGGTATTAGATTCATTTGAAATGGCTCAGACTTTAGTTTGGAGATGTTATATATATTTTGACCAGATTAGGGTTGGGGATGTGGGAAGGAAAAGACTCATTTTCTTTTTTTTTCTTTTTTATACCCTTAACTTCTGTGTATTGGTTCCAAGGCAGAAGAGTGGTAAGGGTGGGCAATGGGGGGTCAAGTGACTTGCCCAGGGTCACAGAGCTAAGAAGTGTCTGAGGCCAGATTTGAACCTAGGACCTCCTGTCTCTAGGCCTGGCTCTCAATCCACTGAGCTACCCAACTGCCCCAAAAGACTCATTTTCTAAGCAGATGATTCTTATATCTGTTTAACCAACCCTAACTTTTCTCCTGACCTCCAGTTTTGCACCAAAGACTTTCTCCTGGACATCAATCGGTATGCTCCAAATATGTCTGAAACTCAACATATCTAAGTTTAGTTAAGTCAAGTCAACAAGCATTTATATCCAAAACAAAATTCATTGTCTTTTTTCCCCAACCTATCCCTCTTCTAAACTTCCTTATTGCTTCTGAGGTTACTGTCATCCTCTGAGTTATCTAGGATCTCAATGATGGTGTCATACTCAACTCTTTTATACTCACTCCACACAGCCAATCAGTTGCCAAGTCTTTTAATTTTTACATTTACAATATCTCTCCTACTCTTCACTCATATAGCCAGTGCCCTGGTACAGGTTCTTAACACCTCATGTCCTAGACCAGTGATGGTGAACCTTCTAGAGACCGAGTGCCCAAAATGCAACCCTCACACTGCATGTGAGCCACCTCCTTACCCCAGACAGGGGAGGGAGGAAGCACTCCCATTGGGCTGCTGGGCAGAGGGGAGGGTGATGGGAGAAATGTCCTCAGTTGTGTTCAGAGGGGGAAGAGAGCAGCTCCCTCTGGCATGCATGCCATTGGTTTACCAATATGGCCCTAGACCAGTGAAGGTAAACTTTTTAAAGAGGGAAGGAAATGCTCATCTCTCAGTCTGTTTCTAAGGCAACTCTTTCCAAGTTTCATTGTATTGTATCCTACTCATTGTATTCGTCAGATTAGGAATAATGTCCTGCAGCTGATAGAACATTTCAGGGGGCTGCATCTGGCTGGCAGGCCCTAGTTTGCCCATCACTGGTCTAGAGTCTACCATTGTTTGTGTTTTTAAACCTTTAACTTCTGTCTTGGAGTCAATATCGTGTATTGGCTCCAAGGCAGAAGAGTGGTAAGGGTGGGCAATGGGGGTCAAGTGACTTGCCCAGGGTCACACAGCTGGGAAGTGTCTGAGATCATATTTGAACCTATGACCTCCTGTCTCTAGGCCTGGCTCTCAATCCACTGAGCCCCCTGCCCTAGAACATTGTAATAGTCTTCAAGTTGATCACAATCAGTGAGCAAATAAGCACACACATCTTATTAGGCACCTGGCACTATGTACCAGGCACTATCCTGAGCACTAGGATTACAAAAAATGCAGGAGACCACTTCTGCTCACAATACAATGGGGGATACAATAAATAAAAAAAAGTACCAATAGTTTATATATAGGATAAATGGGAAGTGATTTTAAAAGAATTAGAATTTCAGGAGAGGTTGGGAAAGGCTTCTTATAGGAGGTGTTTTAGTTGGAACTTATAGGAAGCCACAGTAGGTGAAGATGAGAGAGAGCATTTCAAGCATTGAGGATGACCAGAGAAAATGCCTGGGATTTAGCAGATTTTCTGAATACCAAGAAGACAAGTGTTACTGGACCAAAGTGTAAATGGAAGGAGGAAAGTTTAATAAAACTGTACAGGTAGGAGGAGCCTAGGTTATGAGAGACTTTGAATACCAAAGAGAGGATTTTGCATTTGATCCTAGAGGCAATAGGGAGCCACTGGAGTTTATTGAATAGGAGAATAATATGGTCATATCCGTGCTTTAGGAAAATCATATTGGTGGCTGAATAGAGAATGGATAAGAATGGAAAAGAGATATGAGGCAGGCATACCTAACAGCAGGCTATTGTATTAGTTAAGGTGTGAGCGAATGAGGGCCCGAACCAGAATGGTAGCAGTGTCAGAGGAGAGAACAGAATGCATTTAAGAAATATTGCAAAGATGAAATCCATAGGCCTTGGCAAGGGATTGTCTATGGTGAGGGTAGGGGTGAGAGAGGAAAGTCTCAAGGATAATACTGAGATTGTGAGACTAAAGAACTGGAAGAATGGTTTTTCCCACTACAGTTAATAGGGAAGTTAAAAGGGAGAGAAGACTTAGAGTGGAAGAAAATGAATTCTATTTTGGACGTATTGAGTTTAAGATACTTACTGGACATCCAGTTTGAGATGTCTCAAAGGCAGTTGGAGATGTGAGATCAGAGGTAGCAGAGAAGTTAGGGAAGAGTGGGGCAGCTGGGTAGCTCAATGGATTGAGAGCCAGGCCTAGAGACCAGAGGTCCTAGGTTCAAATCTGGCCTCAGACCCTTCCCAGCTGTGTGACCCTGGGCGAGTCACTTGACCCCCATTGCCCACCCTTACCAATGAGTCTTCCACGTAGGAGCCAATACACAGAAGTTAAGGGTTTTAAAAAAAAGAAGTTAGGGAAAAATAGGAAGATTTGAGAATCATCAGCAAACCTATAGCAACTTAATCCATGGGGCTTGATGAGATTAGCAAATGAAATAGTGTAGAGGGAAAAGAGAAGAGGGTCTAGGACAAGGTCCTTCAGGACAGCTATTGTTAAAAGGTATGATCTGGATAAGAATTCAGCAAGGAAGGCTGAGAAAGAGTGGTCTACCACATAGGAGGAAAACCAGGTTAGAGTGTGTCTCAAAAACCTCCAGAGAAGAATGTCAAGGGGAATAGAGTGATCAGCAGTGTCAAAGGCTGCAGAGAAGTCAGACAATGAAGACTGAGAAAAGGCCTTAGGAGATCATTGTTAACTTTGGTACATTGATATTGGTAACATATCTCCTTGTTTCATTTTCCCTCCTCATTCTAGTCCATCCTCCAGTCAGCTTCCAAAATGATTTTCCTGAATTTCAGATCTATCCATGTTTCTTCTCCAAATCCTGCTTCCTAAACTCTAGTGTCTCAGCTCCCTATTAACTTCAGGATCGGCTATCTTCTGCTTGGCCTTTATTTTTTTAAACCTTACTTTCCATGTTAGAATTAATGCTGTGTATTGGTTCCAAGGCAGAAGAGTAGTAAGGGCTAGTCAGTGGGGATTAAATGATTTGTCCTGGGTCACATACCTAGGAGGTGTTTGAGGCCAGATTTGAACACAGGACCTCCCATCTCTAGGCCTGACTCTCGAATCTATTGAGCCACCTATCAACTCCCTCTGCTTGGCTTTAAAATGGACCCTCTTCTTGCCTTTCCAGCCTTTTTAGCCTTTAATCTCTTCCATATACTCTTTAAGTCAGCTATATTGGCTTCCCTGCTGTTCCTCATACTTTACTCCAATTCTTGTCCATTCTGCATCTTTTCACTGGCTATCCCCCATCTCTGGTACACTCTTCCTCCTTACCTCTGGTTCCTGATTTCCTCAGTTTTTCAGAAATCAAATCAAATTTATCTTGTATGGGAACTCTGCCAGTTCCTTCCCCTTAGAGATTACCACCAAATTACCATGTATTTTTTTTCTGGTATATAATTGGATTTTTGTATGCCATCTCTCCTATTAGAATGTGAGATTCTTAAGAGCAATGTCTTTAATTTTTTATCTCTAGTACCAAACACAGTGCCTGACTCATAAAAAGAGACTATAAATTGTTACAAACTGATCAACTTCATGGAAATGATTTGAGAAGTGATTTCATAATGGGTTAATGCAGGAAATTATTGGCGGTAATCTCTCCCCTGCTTTGACCTTCTACAACATTTATTATAAATACCAGTCATTTGGCACTTACTAAAACCTACCTTGAATTATTAATTATATTTAAACATTGTAAAAATTATTTTAGAAGTATACCAAATAAAATTGAGTTTTTCCATGTACAAAGAAGAACAGAAAAAGAAGGTTGCATTTATAGCTATGAATCTATACCACTTACTGCTTACTTTTTCTCCCAACTATACCACAAATTCAATGTTATTTTCAAAGCTGTCCTATTCATGCTTCCTACAGACCTTTCTATTATCTTCTCTGCCTTTGGTTCAGATGAAAGTGAGATTTAAGTAATATAAACTCTCTCCACCTGTGTCCCTTCATGTTTGTAGTCTTCGTGTATCCCTTGATTATATGAGGTAATAAGTTTCACTTCATCCTCTTTACTTCCTTGGCATATTCTTTTTCCTTCCGTTGTCTTTATTCTCTTAAGAACAGTAAAACAGAACAGAATATTCCCAGACTATTTGAATAATTTAACTCCCGTTATCTTTGATGACAGTAGGAATCTTAGGGGATACTTGTTTCTTAACCTCATATTAGAATGGTAACAATTTATCACTTTATAATGCTTTCCAATTTCACACATGTATTTATCTTTTTGTGTTTCCACTCACTTTTGTGATTGCATTTCAAAGTTTATACTCAGTTATTTTCATAAGAAATAAATGGAACTCTTCTATTTCATTAAAGTTTCATTCCCCACCTCCACTATTAAGATTATGTATATTTTTTCAAGCAAATCCTCATTGTAAGTGTTTATCTTCTCCCTTTTGGAATATTATTTTCTAAACTCATTCTTCTTTTTAATGGTAACTATCAACACTTGTGTGATCCTGAGTATGACCTTGTTAGGTTGCAAACTCTTTATTTCTGGGTTCTGAAAGTATTTTTCTTTTTCTAGGATGCTATGAGTTTTGACTATAGCATTAGTAGCAATTTTAATTTTGAGGGTTTTTTTCTGGATATGACTAAGGGAATCTTTCTATTTGCACTTTGCCCTATGGTAGGAATATACTTTTTTCTAATAAGAAAATTCTTGATTTTTTAAAAAAATTTATCCAGGTTTTGTTTGGTTCATTGGTTGGTTTTGGTCATGATGAAAATCCAAAGACTGAAAAAAATCATAGCAAATTTAAGGTATCTACTATCAAAAATAATTGGGAAATAGTACAAGGAAAGAAATTCTAAGAATAATCTAGTTGGTCCATTTTAATTTTCAAAGAATCTTTTACTTAGGTATGGTTTTGTACCTTCTTTAAAAATCTTTCTCCTAGAGCTCTTACTTCATTTACAATATTTTAAAACTTGTTTTATCCCCCCCTCCCCCCAAGAATTCTAGTTTGACCTAGTCAAGCTATATATTTGTCTGAGACTTTGCTTACAGATGTGTGGTTAAGCTATTATTCTCTTCAAGGTTTGTGACTTGGAAATCCTTGAATTGATATCTTTTTCTTTTCTTTTCTATTCTATTTTTAAACCCATACCTTCTTTCCATCTTAGATTGGTTCCAAAGCAAAAGAGCTGTAAGGGATGATTCAGTGATGGGGATTAGATGACTTGGTTAGGGTCACCTAGCTAAGAAGTGTATAAGTCAGACTTGAACCTACGACTTTTTATCTCTGGTCCTGGCCTCAATCCACTAAGCCACCCAGCAACCCCTTGAATCTGTATTTCTTTATCATCAGTGTCTTCTTTGGTTTTACCATTTTCTGAGTTTTACTTTCTGACTAATACTTTGTGTCAGGGTTAGAGTGCACACTTTTGAAGAAAATGGTAGAGACTTCTTTTGTCCTGACCTGTATTTTCATGAGTCCTCCAGCTGCTTTCTCTGGATATTCAGCACTTTGTTCTTCAGGGACTTTAGGAGCAACACAGGACAGTAAGCTGCAAAGTTTTAGCACCAAATGTAGTTATTTATATTGTTATATACATGTGAGAGAAGGGATTACTTCATTCTTTTTGTCTCTCTAGATTAGCTCAGTGCTTGGCATGTAGTAGATGCTTAATAAATGCTTGTTGATTGAATGATGCATCTCCATTCCACAGTTACATCGTAAGTCCTTCAAGAATAGGGAATGAATATTTTACTTCTTTCTCTGAGTAGCAGGGCATCTTGTATGGAGTCTCACACAGAGTAGGTGCTCAATAATACTTGGTTGATTGAAATAGCGTTGATTTGAAAGTTAATATATGGCCATAAAGAAAGTAGAAGTGACTAACTCTGGCATATGACCTAGATAGAGAAATTAACTTGTTCACATCAGGGGATACCTTATTAATAATATAGCACAGCAATAATACCTTTATTCTTTATGTGACTGTAGAATACAAAGTCCCTACTGTGGGATTTAAGAATATCAATGTATGTTTTCAGAATAGATTTTAAAAGCTATAAATATATTATGAATTATCAGATTTCTACACAAATCAAATTGGAATGGAAGATATGTCACTTTCTTAATTGAATGTTTCTGCTAAAAAGCCAGAGACACAATCACTAGTATTTAATTACATTACTGAAACTAAGTGAAGCTTTGTAATTAGTTATGCCACATAAGTGATGTTTATAGAATCAGACAATCTGATATTTACAAGGACATTTGTTTTAATGTGCTGTAAAAAGCATTTTCTAAGTCTGTTTATTCATCTCTTAATGTAATATGCTATATGTCAGAGCAAACAAAGTTATTTATTCCAAAGAATGTACTTTCTTACCATAAAAGTTGTACTTATCAAGAAAATGCGAATTGGCCTTAGATAAAATATTCCATTTTATATTAAATTTCTGTTTCCAATATTTTAATTAATTTAATCAATTTAATTAATTAAATTTATATTCTAATCTATTTATTTATATATTTGATTACTGTTTAAAAAATAAGTTTAAGGCTAAGCTGAATATGGATTATCTAAGCTGACTGAAGCTAATTATCTTTTGTTTATTCTATTTGACAAGTTTCATCACTGTATGACAACATCTATGTTGATTACACAAGATAGAATTTACTCTTTTTCCACTATTTCTCTTTATTATGCTTCCCCTTGTGGTATGATTTAAAAGGTAATCCAATGCTAGATAAATGTTACCTCTTATTTCAGTGAGGAGTAGGTTTATATACTCTCCAAGTAAAGTGTCAGAAAAGTTGTGCAAAGCTCTTTAGAAAATGAATATGGAAACTTTGAAAGGAATGTGGAAATATGAGGACCCTAATGCACTGTTGGTGGAGCTGTGAACAAGTTCACCTGTTTTGTAGAGCAATTTGGAATTCCACCCAGAGAGTTCTAAAACTGATACCTTTGGACCTAGCAATATGACCTAGTGAGGTTTGATTTCCCAAGGAGATCAGAGAAAAATGAAAAGAACCTATGTGTTCCAAAATGTTTATAGCAGCTCTCTTTGTGGTGGCAAAGAGTTGAAAATTGAGGATATGCTCATCAGTTGGGGAATGACTAAACAAATTGTGGTATATGGTTGCGATAGAATACTACTGGGCCATAAGAAATGATGAGCATGCTAATTTAAAAAAAACTTGGTAAGAATTACACAGGATAATGAACAGCAAAATGAACCAAGAGTATTTCATATGCAGCAGAATTAATACTGGAAGAAAAAATTGTGAATGTTGCCTCCAGAGAGTTAACAATTTCTATGAACATGTCTGTTTCCCAAATTATGCCTTCTATTATGCAGGGAGAATTGGAACACTTGTGGATAAATCTAATACTACCTAAATTTTTTTAAAATAAGAAAAAGAAAATGAATGTATAGAATAGAAATAATGGGAAGAATTTGTCAGTTTTCTAAATTCTGAAGCTCAGAAAAATCTTATATTCTAGTCCTGTATCTCTATCTCCCAACTCCTCAAACAATAAACTTGATCATTAGGATTGTCCTTGCTATATCCCCTGCTTGCTAAGTTCATTGCTTACATTAAGATCATTTGCAAAGTTTTCTTTCTTTTTTCCTCCACCCAGATTACATGTTGATACAATTTTTAATAGTCATTGTCAGATATTTTGAAATTCTTGTTCTCTCCTTCCTTCCTATCTTTTCCTCCCCTTCAAGAAAGCAAGTAATATGATATAGATTGTACATATGTTATCATACTATATATTTCCATGTTTGTCATGTTATAAAACAAGACACATATTGCTACAGAAAAATTCATGGAAGAAATAAGGTGAAGAATGGAATGCTTCAATCTGAATTCAGATTTCCTTCTATAGTGGTAGATATCCTTTTTCATCATGAATACATTTGAGGTTTTCTTGGATCTTTGTCTTTTTAATAATAATTTAGTCCTTCATGGTATATCTTTGCACACTACTTTACTGTATTCACTGTTCTCGTGGTTCTTCTCACTTCACTTTGCATTACTTCATATAAATCTTTCCAAGTTTTTTTGTAGTCATCTTTTGGCCATTTGTTATGTCACAATAGTATTCCATTACAATCATATACCGTGACTTTTTTAACCTTTTCCAACTGATGGACATTCCTTTAGTTTGTAATTCTTTTGCCACCACAAAAAGAGCTGCTATAAATATTTTTGGACAAGTAGGTCCATTCCCCCTTTATTTTTTGGATACAGACCTAGTTGTGGTATTGCTGGATCGAAGGGTATTCACAGTTTTATGACCTTTTGGGCATGGTTCTAAATTGCTCTCCAAGAATAGTTATATCAGTTCACAACTCTCCTAACAGTGTATTAGAGTGCCACTTTTTCCACATCTTCTCTAACATTTATCATTTCCTTTTTCATCTTATTACCTAGTCTTATAAGTGTGAGATCCATCAGAATTGTTTTAATTTCCATTTTATTTATTAATAGTGATTTGGAGCATTTTTTCATATGATTAAGAATAAACTTCCTCATCATAAAATTGCCTGTTAGTAACTTTTGAACATTTGCTAATTGGGGAATGGTTGGTATTCTTATAAATTCAAACTCAGTTATGTATATATTTGAAAAAATTGAGGCCTTTGTTGGAGACACTTGCTATAAAGATTTTCTTCCCAATTGCCTTTTAATCTTGGTTGCATTTTGTTTGTGCAAATCCTTTTTAATTACTATAGAGAAGGTTAACAATTTTATACCTTGTAATGTTCTCTATGCCTTATGTGAACACAGATTCTTCCCTTATCCATAGGTCTAACAGGTAAACTATTTGTCCTCCTCTAGTTTGTTTATATAATCCTTTTTTCCCTCTAAATCATGTATCCATTTTTACTTTGCCTTGGTGTATGGTGTGAGGTGTTGTTCTGTGCCTAATTTCTGTCTTACTATTATCTAGTTTTCTCAGCAGATTTTGTCAAATAGTGAGTTCTTCCAAAAGCTTGGACCTTTGGTCTTGTCAAACACTAGGTTACTATGACCATTTAGCACTGTGTGTCTAGTGCCTAACATATTCCATTGGTCTGCCACTCTGTTTCTTAGTGAGTACCAAATTGTTTTGATGGTTGCTGCTTTGTAATATAGTTTGAGATCCAGTACAGTGAAGTTCTTTCAAAATAATAAGCTTTGAGAGGGATGGACTTCAAAGGTGATCTTGTTGAAATCATAAATACTACCTATAACATCTTTAATAAATGGCCATCCAGACTCTTCTTAAAAGCTACTGAGGTGGGGCAGCTGGGTAGTTCAGTGGATTGAGAGTCAGGCCTAGAGACAGGAGGTCCTAGGTTCAAATCCAGCCTCAGACACTTCCCAGCTGTGTGACTCTGGGCAAGTCACTTGACCCCCATTGCCCACCCTTACCCACTCTCCCACTTAGGAGCCAATACACAGAAGTTAAGGGTTTAAAAAAAAAAGCTACTGAGGAATTTGCTAAAGCCACTCATTTCATATGGACAGTTCTACTTATTAGAAGAGCTTTCTACATATAGATCCAGAATTTGCTGCTTAAGGCTTCCATCCATTGGTCCAAGTTCTTCCATCTAGGATCAAGACAATCCCATAAATATTGGAAGACAATTATCACCCCTACATTCCATTCACACCAGTTTGCCCTAATGTCATACTCCAGATACGCTTTAAGCAGAGAAAAGCACAGCAGTATTTTCATTCCCACAACATAGTCTACTTCTATTAATATAGTGTAAATCATTTTGGAACTTTAGGCTGGTGTGGCGCACATTGCTTCCTCTTCTAAAATTTGCAGTTCTCCAAAATCCCACCATATTTTTCACAAGAACTGTTCTATTTTTCTTACCATATCTTAATGGCATATCATTTTTTGAATCTAAGATCAGGATTTTCTATTTATCCCTCTTAGGTTTTTACCTTGTCAAATTCAGTTTTGTTTCAGTCTGTCAAGGATTTTTTAGATCCTAATTCCGTCAGCCAATTTATTAGTTAAACATCTCAAAAATACTGTCATCTATCAAAATTTGATAAATATGTCATCTATGCCTTCATGCAAATAATTCATGAAAAAAATATACCCAAGACATAACCTTGTGGTATTCAGCTAGAAATTCCATCCAAGCTGATGGAAAACAACATTCACTGGGTCTGTCAGTCAGCTAGTTAAAGCCAGATAACTATATTTTCATCTAGTTCACATCTCTCTCTGTGATCTATTAAATATATCGTGAATGTTAAATATCTAACTGAAATTTAGACATATGTCCACAACATTCCCCTAATTTGTTAGTTTAATAATCCTATCAAAAATATGGCTTGATATTCAGGTTCTTAATTATTACCATTGCCCAGGTCAACCACAAAGCACTTCAGCAATCTGTCATCTACCTCATACCCATCCCCTGCTTTCAATTTCCTACTCTGAGAGTAGTAATCAAATCAAAAGTACCATTCCTAGAAAGGACATGTGACTTTATTACCCTGGGATTCATTCACCATTCCTATGACTTTCCAGACCAAAATTCTTCTCCCTGGTTGTTATTGTCCTATATGTGCTGATTTCCCTAGAAGAGCATATTCTCCTTGAAAAGAGCCTGTGAGCTTCTTGAAGCAGGGATTTTCTTTTTAACATATACATACATTTTGGTTTTTCTAATACTTAAATGCTTGTTGAGTTGACTAGAAGATAGTTTTGCTTCTGTTTTTATATTCTCAATTCTTAGCACAGAGCCTAGCACATAGTAAGAGTTTAATAAAATGTTTTGCCTTCACTCATTCATTTATTCACTTTTTAATTGATAAAAAATTATCCTGCATCAGTGGTTTGGTCTATATTTTAATCAAAATTCAAAATCAAGTTCAGTGTTTTCCTATACTTTTTTTGGAAGGATATAATCAAGCAAGTTAAGCAACATAGTAATGTGTATATTGCAGATCATCAGGTCACCTGTAAAATTTGGTTAATAAGTTTCTAATTTACCACCAAAAATTTGACCTAGAGAGATGGCATACTTTTAATGGAAAGCCTTCTTTTTTACATTCTACTTTGAAAATTTTTATTTAAATAACTAATTTAGAATATTTCCATGGTTACATGATTCATGTTCTTTTCCTCCCCTCTTCCCAACCCCCTCCCATAGCCAATGAGCAATTTACAGGTGTCATTGATCAAGATCTATTTCCATATTATTAATATTTGCATTAGGGTGATTGCTTAGAGTCTACATCCCCAATCTTAATGGAGAGTCTTAATGCTCTGCCAGATAGCAGTCTTTCTCTACTTAATTCTTTGATCCTTTTTTGTTCAAGATGTTTGCCTCCAACTTACCTCTTCCTACTTTGAGTTCATGGATTTCCAGACAGCAAATAGCTTTTTGATGACTAATGCTACACTAGACTAGCTCCCATCTACCTAATATTCTGCCTTTCTTTGAAAAAAGGTGATATTTTTATTATTTTATCTTTGAGCTGTGTTCATAGCTTACAGTGCTATTTATACAATATCACTTAAAAAAAGTTGAATTCAATCAATGGAGCAAAGTGATAGCCCTGTCACACTGTTCTTTCATTAGATCACATCTAGAGAATTGTGTACAATTCTAAATTCGACATTTTAGAATTGAGCATTGATAAATTAATATGTATCCAGAAGAGATGGTTAGGAAGGTGGGAAGACTCAGAACTTTACTATACAAGTATCAGTTGGGAATTTTTAGCCTAGAGAAGATTCCATAAAGATAATGGTCATCTTTATGTAGGAAGAGGTATTAGACTTGATTTTTTTAAGCCCTTACCTTCCATCTTGGAATCAATACTATGTTTTGGTTCCAAGGCAGAAGAGATTTAAGGGCTAGACAATGGGGGTTAAGTGACTTGCCCAGGGTCACACAGCTGGGAAGTGTCTGAGTTCAGATTTGAACTTAGGACCTCCCGTCTCTAGGACTGGCTCTCAATCTACTGAGCTACCCAAGCTGCCCCCTTAGACTGATTCTGCTTGCCTCTAGAGGGCAAGACTAGAACTAATGTACAGAATTTCCATGAAAATGTTATTTGTATTCAATATATAGAACTAATATTATATCCAAAGCCATATATATGTATGTATACATGGGGGAAATATTACAATAAGAGTTGTTCAAAATTGGTATGATCTGCATTTAAAGAGAATAAAATTCCCACCATTGGCGCTCCTTAAGCTGAAGCTAGATGAATACTTATCAGAGATATTGCAAAGCAAGTTCATGCTTCAATAAATGATTTTATTAATTCATTGACTATTTCTTAGGGTACTCCAAAATCCAACTGAATCCAATTCATAAATATTTATTGAACATCTTTCATGCACAATCACCATATATAAGGGCTTAGGAAATGATGAATAAGATATCCTCCTTTCCCATGAGAAGCTTAAGATCTAGTAGTAAAGATAATACATATTGAAAAAATATATAATATGATGTGACTAAGGGAAGAATAATTAAAGTATGAGAAAAAGTTTGTGGTGGGAAAGATTACATATACAAAAATCCACATAATAAAAAATGTAAGTGTCTAAGACAAGGACGATCAAAGTTTTAGCAGGACTGTGGAGGGCAAGGTTACATGGTACATACACATACACACAAAAACATATATAACAGAACATATTATGATGTGTTGTATTAGAGGACAAAGTTCCTTTTAGGTAGGAGGTCTATGAAAAGAGAATGTATTTCTTTGATTGAGGGAATCAGAGAAGACTTCATTGAATTTCACCCTAAAGGATAAACAAAATTTCATAAAACAGAGAAGGTATTGACATGAAGATGATAGTCATGGGATTCCATGTATAGAGGCTGATATGATAAATTTATGGAAGAAAGGGATGGGCAAGTTCAGAAAACATTTATTACTTCAGTTCGGCAGGAGCACGTGAAAGGTAGTAGTAGCATTAGATAATAAATCATAGAATTTCATATCTGAATGTGACCCTAGAGATAAAAATCTAAACCTTAAAGTTGACAGGTAAAGAAATTGAGGCCCCAAGAGGTTAGGGTGGCATACATAAGGCCATACAATTAAAGGAAAAGTCAATGTGTTCTCCTGACTCCCAGGCCACTGCTCTTTCCATTATACTATACAGCCTTTTCCAATAATGGAACGGTAACTGTAAGCCAGATTGAAGAGGGCCTTGAATTTTAGCCTAAGGAACTAGGACTTCATTTTGTAGGCATTGTGGCCTTATTAAAGGTTTCTATACAAGGCCATGCCATCTTTAGGCTGTCATATTAGGAACAATACTCTAGAATGAGAAAGTATAAAGCATAGTGTAGAACAAGGAGATACTTTCATTTAATTATATATTTAGGTAAGAAAGCCAATTATATATTATATACAGAAGTATGATGCTGGCAGTTCAGGTAACATCCTCATCTTATTGGCAAGCCAATTCACCTTCTAATCAGAATGCAAAGTACAAAGGTTTGCTAATACACTTTTCCTCTCCCCTTCCAAATTGTATATATAATGATAAATATATGTAAACACTATATATAGTTATTATTCAGTTGTGTCAGATTCTTTGTGACTTCATTTGGGGTTTTTTTGGCAAAGATGGTAGAGTAGTTAGCCATTTCTTCTCCAGTTCATTTGACAGATAAGGAAACTAAAGCAAATAATTCTAAGTGACTCGCCCAAGGTCTTATAATGCATAAGTATCCAAGGCAGGATTTGAAATCAAGAATATGTCTTCTTGGCTCTACTCCTGACACTCTATCTACTGTACCACCTGACTAGCCCTGCAATATATGTATATATGAGTGTATGTGGTTATATAAACATATATGAGTCAAGCCATATTGGAACATATTTTGGCATTTAAAAATAAATGAACAGAAATGACAATAAGAGACCAAGTACTGGTCAGGTTTGTATGCTTAACTCCAATTTTATTTATTTATTTTTAATTCGCCTTATCTTTAAAATAAAATAGAAGTACCTTGATCTTTATGAAAACTAGTTGAAAAGCTCCAAAAGTGTTACCACAAGTTTATCACTGAGAAGAGCAGTTTTACTCACCAAATGCACATGTATGTATTCAATTTTACTCACACATTGTCGTCAAGCCTCTTCAAGGAATCCAGAACAAATGAATGGTTGCTGTCTAAAGAGCAAGACCCAAAACAGTTCAGGGGCTGGACAAATCTAACCTTCATGACCCAGTCATTATGTAGCTTCCTTTTAATACTGTGGATAAAAAATATTTTTGTTGACAGCGAGTATAATCTCATTGTGTTACCATTTAATGTAACAGCCTGAATTTTTTATCTCAGAACCAAATCACAAAGCAGAAGTATAAAAAGTTTCAATCTAATCAAGCAAGGCTTTTTAAATGTCTGCTGTATGCAAGGTACTATACTTGGTGCTAGTAATACCAAGACAAAAAAAAAATTAGTCCCTGTCCTCAGGGTGCTCTCATGTCTGAGAGGAAGCATGGTATGATGGATAGACAACTGGTATTGAACTCATAGGGTTGAGGTTCAAGTCCAGCTTCTGATACTTATTGAGTGAGCATGAGCAAATAATTTGTTTTCATTTCCCCCAGGCAACCTCTAAGTTACTAGCAAATTATTGATCTACATTAGCAGAGGGGGTCTCTACAATTGAACTTCCAAAATACTGATAAAGTCACAGCTCTAGATATACATTGTTGGTGGTGTTCTCATGTCTGATTCTTTGTGACCCTTTTTAGGGTTTTCTTGGCAAATATGCTGGAATGGTTTGTCATTTCCTTCTTCAGCTCATTTATAGATGAAGAAACTGAGGCAGAGTTAGTGATTTGCTATTGTCTGAGGCTGGATTTGAAGTCAGGTCTTCCTGACTCTAGACCTGGCACTCTATCCACTTTGCCACCTAGATAAATGCATTCTGTAAGTACAGGAGCTCAATAGTCATGACACCCCATTTAAAATAAGTGATCACTTATTTGCTTAGATCACTTAGATTGCTACCAATCTAATCTATTAATTATTCACAGCATTATCATGGGAAAATCATTATAGGTCTCTGGATGAAATCCCCTCTGTAAAATTAGATGGCCTTTTAGGTCTCTTCTAGCTCTAAGAAAACTATAAATCCAAGGTTCCTACAATTCAAATTCACTAGTAAAACTAGGGAAATAATGTAGTCTACATTTCCAGTTCAGTAGTAAAGTAGATTAGAAATAAATGTTGACTGGAAGACTCAGGAATAAAAGAAATCCTTTGCTTAGAGGATGAGACAATTTTATCATTGATATAACATACAACTTAGTGGACAGTTTTTTCTATCTTTAATGCCATTAACTTTGTGGCTCTGGGTCCTGGATTACCTCTTTTCTTAGTACAGTGCACAGCGCACTACTAGAATTCAGAAGCATATGGGATTTTCAGGGATGACTAGCACCACTAGTGCAAGGGCTTACAAGCCATTTTCAGAGCTGCTCATCTAACTTTTGTGTCTACCTCCACCCATCTTTCCCTTGTGGTTCCAAGTAGCTGTAGCACAGGCAGCAAACACACACCAGGGTAAAACTCAGAGAGGGGCTAAACCAGGTTGAAGATAACAATCAGGCTTCAAACCCACAGGTGAGTTTGGAGGAGGTCTACACCAAGAATGCAAAGACTTCCTTCAGTGGACTGGTCAGATGAGAACGATTTGTTCCTATGGTATTAGAGCAGGTGCTGTGGAGCACCTAGAACTTGGTCAGACATCAAAGATGCCAAGGTTATCCATTGCATCCCGAGCCATTACCATCATCCTGGCTTTTGCCTTGGCACTAGATTTGGAAGGTTCTGGTAGAGAGAGTGAAGCTGAAGATTGTACAACTCTGCCTCACTTGAATTTAATTCACTTGCAAGTGATGATGACATTGGGCTTCTTCTAAAATGAAGGATGAACAACAAAAACTAGAATTCAATATTCCTTAAATTCCAATTCAGTGATATATTTTCAGCACCTTGAACAATTTAAGTCCAAAATGATATTTTTGATGAATAGAATGCCAAATGAGAGAATTTTTCAGGGGCTCCTAGAATTGCACTCTTTTACCTCTGATTCTCACCTTCCCACAAGCCTAACTAGGATCTACCTTGCCAGGTTTGGTGATCTGCTTGCTATAGGGGTACTTTTCCTCATTCAAACTACCCACAATTCAGAGGTATATAAATATCATTCGTGCTTAGCATTCATTTCCTCTTTATACAGGATTGTGATGGCTATATACAAGAATAAACACACAAGTGTCAATGTACATTATCATCTTATTTTATGAGCAAATAGTCAATCTTTCAAGTCTCTCTGAGGCACCCATCAAATGGAAACAAAAAATATGAATGTGAAAAAGAGCCTTTGGCTTTTTCTGACAGGTGGCATACATCTTGGTGAAGGGAAGATTAATGCCATACTCCAGTGTCTTGACGGAGGAGGATGTGGTACCATCTGAGCCCTAGTTAGGAAGCTGAACAGTAAAACATCTGACATTTATAGAACAACAGCTCACACAGTAGTGGGAGGGGGCAGGAGGGGCCAATTCCCCTTCAATTTAGCCTGCTGAACACTGATGAGATAAGTAACTTTGTTCAGTTGTGACTGTCATCTCACATAGTAGGTAAGAAATGGAGCCAAATATTATGAGAATGTGTCACTCCTAAGAGTTCAGCAATGGGGCTAGGCTCGATATGACAAAAGTAGCAGTCGCAGCCATTTATATTACATTTTATCCAGGTACGCTTCCTGAGAAGCAGCTGGCATAGTAGACAGAACTGGTCTGAGAACTGACTTGGGATCTGGAAATGTTGTCATTCTTGTTCAGTCAGTGTTGTTTAATGCTCTATGATGCCATGGACCATACTGTCCATAGGTTTTCTTGGCAAAGATACTAGAGGGGCATTTGCCATTTCCTTCTCAAAAAGATGAAGACAAACATAGATTAAGTGACTAGCCCAGGATTACACAGCCAGCAAGTGTCTGAGGTTGGATTTGAATTAAAGTTTTCCTGATTCCAGGCCTTGTGCTCTATGTTCTATCCACTGAGCTATCTATCTGGGAGTACCACAATTCAGAGAATTCTTTGTGTCTCAGGGCAAAACATTTAACTCTTAGTGCTCTAGATAACTCTTTTAGACCATAAATTTCAGAGAAGACTTTTTACTGTTAGGAGTTTCCCTATCTGGGAATTCTCTTACTAATGAAATCACAGGTCTAGTTCTGTCTTCCTGAACTTGTCTTATAATTGATTCTCCTCATTATGTGACCATTGTGGCTTTCTAAGGAGTGTTTGAATATATGTATATGGGTTTTTTTGTGTGTGTGTTAAGGGCTGGCTCATACACTCAATTTTCAAGTAAGGAGCTGAATCAGTCCGGCTTTGGGGGTTATGTGTTTTAATTGTGTGTTTATGATAACCAAAAGAAATAACATCTTGCCCATGGAGGCAGAGGAAAGCTTCCCACTCAAGCACAGGGAGGCTAGAGAACATATCACACAAAATCTATTTTAGTCAATAAATGACACCATATGGGCATCCCTCCCATCAAGGAAAAACATTCTTTTAGGACCAGAGATGATGAAACAATCCAAGCCCAATGAGTCAATTCCTGGCTAGAACAAAAGTCTTTCCTACCATAGTATTTAATCCAAACCAATTTTAAATGTTTCTATACCAAGAACTAGGATATTTTTTTGCTTCTTGCTCAGATTTAATTTTTAGTCTTGGTGGCAAGCTGACAAAAAAGAAACCAAGCCAAATACAAAAATGGGAATAATGCTGGCCAAAATCAATGAAGTACACTTGGGAAATCATTTTGAGATTCTCAGATCAAATGTCATCATATGTTGTGATGATGATAATTATTAAAATAATTAAGCCCCACTCAACCAACTTACTTTTTGAAGGTCTTGGAGTCCAGTATCTGGGACTGCAATTTTTTCTTGGTTTTTGACTGTTTGAATCCAAAATCATCACTGGTTAAAGTGAACCTGTTCACAAAGCCACCATCATCTCCCATTAGGATATCATCTCTGCAAAGCTGGTCAGTGATAGGCACCACACAAACACACAGAAGGCAGTGATCCATTGGCTTTATGACAAAACAGTTATCCTATAGGGTAGAAAAGATATTTCATCTTTACTGAATGGTTATTCTCATTCTTCTCAGATTTGTTTTATAAGTGGCTAAAAGCTTTACTTCCCAAATTTCCCTGATGATCAGTTACATCAATCAAATAATTTTTATTGTTCACTTGTTAAGTGCTATAGCAGGTATGGAAATATGAGATGTAATCCTTTACTTCAAAAAGTTTACAGTCTTGATGAGAAGAGAAAAACAGTCAATTATAAAATGGTTAGAGTGATGATTAGCTCTAAGATATTTGAGTAAGTTGGTTAACCTCTGAACATCTTCATCCTCATGTATCACGATAATAATGCCTATCATGTCTAAATAAACAGGACAGCATATGTGTTGTGAAGATATCATTAATGCTCTCCTTCTTACTTTTAAATTTAATCAACCAAAAAATGAAGACACTCCTACTTAAATTAAGTAGGGGAATTCCATAAACCACCCACTAAAGTGGTTTAAACCCCTAGAAGCCACTAACTGCCCCTTGGGCAGTGCTAAGCAAATTTAAGGACTGCAATTGGTCCCCATAAAGTGGAGGAAGGGACAGGAAGTGACATTAAGAAAGGTCTTTAAAAGAGGCTGAAACTTCCTTTCAGGAGGTCTTCAAGCTGAATCTGGAGTGTGGAGGACCTGGAACTCTGGCAAGACCACTCTTAGATCTTCTCCCTTTGGAGCCACTGCTTGGGTAAGTGAAAAACTGACTCCTTTCCTGGTTTCTGGAGAGATTAGTTTCCAGAGATGTCTCTTCCTCTTGGCCACGTGAGTACTCACCAGACCAGGAGTTAGCAACTTTTTTGGCCGTGAGAGCCATAAACGCCACATTTTTAAAAATGTAATTTTGTGAGAGCTGTACAGTGCTCACAGTGCATGCTCCTGTAACAGTGCCTGAAAAAAAATGACTTTATGGCTCCTGCAGAAAGAGCCATACGTTGCAGACCCCTGCACCAGACCCTCTGGCTGAGGGCTAATTATCCCTGCCTGGGTCGAGTCAGGGGCCAGAGCAAATATCTAGTGTTAGGTTAGATATATTTTCTCTACCTCCTTTTATATTTCTCTACTTTCACTCTTTTTCTCTTTTTGTAAATAAAAGCTGCTGAAGAGTCATTTTGACTTGACCTGTATTAATTATCTTTTAAATCAGCAATTACATTCCCTTATATTTAGTTCAACCATAAATTTAATCCCTACAATGTTAAATTTTTATATAAATTATTTATGCTTCAGAAAAAAAGAGCAGAACCAACATGAAGTGAAATAATTGGGGAAAGTTTTATGGATGACATGGAATTTATGACATATCTTAAAGGATAGGTAGCTTTTAACTTTCTTCTGTGAATAAGGAAAATATTGCAGCAGAGTTGACAGGCATGAATAAAGGCACAAAGGCAGGAAGGATGGTGAGATATGAGGAAAGATGGAAAACTAGCTGATATAGAATGGAGGGTGAATCTTAGGAGTGGAAAGAGAGAGGGTTGGCTAGATAGCATGGCCTAGTTCATGAAAAGCTTTAAATATATGTAGAGGACTATAGATGAAAAAAACATCAGTATATAATAAAGGACCTCCCATAGATCTTTAATCAGGGGAGAAAAATTAAGGAAACTGTATTCTCAGATTAGTTTTATTGTAGTAGGTATATGTGGAAAAAAAATCCAGACTAAGGCAAATAAAAAAATTTATTTTAGATGTCAAATAGGCGATTCCATATTCTTTCTCAGTAGCATATAGAAAGAAGAACATGCTTTATGAGAAAACATGTTTAAGCTAAATCTCTTCCACTTCCATTTGGCCCATTTCCTCTTTTTAAAAATTCAATGAAGTTTAAGATACAGTAGAAATTATTTTCTATCATGGTAGGCATTTTTGTATCAATTTCATCTCTTTGGGGGATCCAGAGACCCCAGAAATTTCTATAAACAAAAACTGAATTATGAGATTCAAGGAATATGTGATTATAGCAGGTAAGCAACTATGTAATAAGAGGAATAAAATTTGGTCACTGATATTCAAAACTGGCTACATCAGGTTTTTTTTTTCATTTCTGTTGAGATATAGACTTCCTTTTCACCATGCAGAGAATTGAAGTGATAGATATTAGAGCCATATGGGAGAGCAGCAGCTGTTTTGGGGGGTTAGGATTGCAATAGGACAGCTACAAGTTGTCATGGTCTGAGATTCTTATCTGCTGAGATTCTTATCTGCTAGTGACTACAATCAGAGTAGTGTAGGAATTAAATTTTAATGTTTTGACTAAAACATATGAAAATTATAAATAATATGATAGTTGCCAATTCAAAGTATTATTGCTCAAAGTGGAAATGACTAATAGCTTTTATTTACAAAAGAGGTGGAAAGGGTGAAAGCAGAGAAATACAAAAGGGTAGAGAAGACATTAATCTATCTAACTAAATGTTGCTCTGGTGCTCGACTCAACCTGAACTTGTTGACCTTCAACCAGAATTAAACTCTCTTCAGAAGACAGGAAGGGAAAACCAGCTATCCGCTCACCCAAGTTCCCTCCAAGAGGCAGGTCAAGATGATGACTCAAGCTGAAGGTGAATCCTGAGGTCAACTTTCTTCCTTGAGTCAACCTTCTTCTTGAAGCTGACTTCCTTCTTGAAGCCCAACTCCTTCTTGAAGCCAACTTCCTTCTTGGAGTCAACTTCTTTAGTCCCAGAAATTCAGGGCCTTCTATAGTGATTTCTTGTCCCTTTCCCTTTTCACAAGGGCCAATCACAGCTTCCAAATTGACCAGTACTGCCCTCTGGGCAGTGTTTGTAGGATCCACTCCTCACCTTCTGGAGAGGTGAATACTCATCAAAAGAGTTCACAGATTCCTGGCTGATTGAGATGTGAACTCTCATTTCCTGGCTGATTGAGTTGAAAAGGTGGAGAGCTCCTCCACCTAGTGCTAAGTAAGGTGTTCAAGCTTTTGTTGATTCAATTCAAAAGTAGACAAAGGAGAGTTAATCCTATCTTCACAATCTGGTGAGGTACTAAGTAGGGGTACTTAAGTTACTGTTAACCAAAGAATTAACTCAAAATAGAGAAAGGGAATAAAGGATTCCCTTTCACAAGTGTAAACTCAGAGAGAACAAAGAGTTCCCCTTTTATAGTAGTTAAAGCTAAGATCACAGCTAAGGCATACCAGAAACTGCAGAGGAAACTGAAAGAGGTGACTCAGAGCCTGGGGAAGAGCTAAGATTGGAATGGTCAAAATTGGTAGCTGTTGAGAATTCTATCAGTAAATAAGGCATGGAGGGAATATTCTCCTCACCAAATCCATTCCCCTTTCTCACTTCCCTATTTCTGCCACCATTTTCCTTGTCTCCTAGTTTATGACTTCAGTATTTATTATTGTTCAGTCACATCTGACTCTTTGCGACCACATGGATTGTAGGTATTCATGTATTTATTTTTTACAAGCATATTGGATTGGCTTGCCATTTCCTTCTACAGTGGATTTTGTCAGGCAGTCAGAGTTTAAGTAACTTCCATAGCATTACATAAGTAGAAAGTGCCTGAAGCAGGATTTAAATTCAGGTCTCTTCCTGATTCTAAGGCCAGTATGTTATCCTCTGAAACACCTAGCTGTCTCCTAGGTATATAGAGGTTAAGTGACTTGCCCAAAATCACATACCTAAGAAGGATCTGAGTCTAGATTTGAACTCAGATCTTCCTAACTGCAAGCCTAGTACTCTAATTACTGAGAAACAACTGCTTCCAGTTTCAGTATTATCCTAGATTTATCACTCTCCTTTACTCCCAATATTTGATTAGTTGCCAAATTTTGCTATCTGCAGCATCTCTTCCATCTATCTCTCCTCTTCACTTACACAGTTTACCATTTCTATTCAGGCTCTTTCCTAGCTTATTCCAACAGGCTCTAATTGATTTCTATGCCTCAAGTCTATCCCCACTCTGATCCATTTTGCCTAATGCTACCAGAGTAATTTTCCTTAAGCATAGGTCTGACCATTTGACCCCTCTACTTGTCTAGCTCCAGTGGGTTTCTAAATTTCTCTGTGGTAGCTTTTAAAGCCAAACACAACTTGAACACAGCCTATCTTTTCAGCTTCACTGGACATTTGTCTTGGTCCTGTACTCTGTGATGCAGCTAAACTGGATTTTTTGTTGTTCCTAACACTTCACATCCCATGTCCCATCACAGTGCCTTTGTACTTACTAGCTACTAGCTGTTCCATGGGCCTAGAATCCCCTCCCCTCCTTACTCTACTTCACCTCTACCTTCTCTTCCTTTAAAATAAAGCTCAGGCTTGAATACTCTTATACTCTTGTATAGATTTACATTTATTCACTTTATATTTATATTTATACTGTTACCTATTTACATTAATGGGCAGCTAGGTAGTAGCACAATGGATAGAGTACCAGGCATCAAGTCAAGAAGACACTTCTTCATGAGTTCAAATCTGGCCCCAGACACTTTTTACTAGCTCTGCGGTCCTGGGCAAGTCACTGAACCCTGTTTGCCTCAGTTTCCTCATCTGTAAAATGAGCTGGAGAAGGAAATGGCAAACCACTCTAGCATCATTTCCAAGAAAACCCAAAATGGGATCACAAAGAGTTGCATACCACTGAAGTGAATGAATAACAACAACAATTTGTATTTATATTTGTTCCACACACCCTCCTCCCCAATTAGAATGTAAGCCCCTTGCCAGTAGGAATAGTTTGATTATTTGTACTTGTGTCCTCAGTGCCTTTTACCACAAGTACCTGATGCATAAAACAATAACAATAGCTAGCATTCCTATAGCACTTTATATTATTTATCTCATTTTGTTCTCTAAAAACCTGATAAGGTAAGTACACCAAGCGCATAAGAGCTTAATAAATGCTGTCGCTGTCGATTATTTCTTTTACCAGACAAGCAATCCTTTTCTATAATCCTTTCAGTAGTTTCCAGCAGTTCAAGACTGTTCTACCTAACATTGAGAATTTGGGAGGGAAAACAGGTTCTGGAAAAGCAGTTGGAGCACTTGACCTTTTTTGTTTGTTTCATTTTTACTATATTCATTAAAATATGTGACCAAAATATGTTGAATATCTATGTTATGTGTGTGCTGCTTTTTTATTTAAGGAAGACAGTGTTACATAGTGACAACATTATATTTGATATTTTAAGCAATATTCCATATCATTCTCAAGTTAAATTTCAAATTTTAGCAGGTTAACTATTCAGTTCCACCACTCAAAACCATGTGTCACTGTGATTGGGAGATTAGTCTAGGATGGTATTTGCAGGCTGAGCTCTCTCTGTACAGACACTGTACTGTAGTCTTTTGGGAAGTTATCCTACACATAGAAGAGAAAAACTCTGAAGTCCTGTTTGCTTGGTAGCTTGAATAGAAAGCAAATCAGACATCATAATCCCTTGCTAGATAATTAATAAAGAGAAACATGACCTTTCTCTAGGCTTAAGACAGTATTTGAGTTGATTTGCACAGCTGTCATTATGGCAGTGCCCCAAATATCACATGTGAGACAAGAAGGTGTCATACTACAACATCATTTCATTATGTCATGAAAATTTAGAAAGCTTCTTCAGGGTATGATAATAAAAAATGTTGGATCAAATATACTAAATAATTCATTATAGAGTAATAGCATAATACAGAGGAGAGAAAAAAGCACTAGATTTGGAATCATAATAATTGGATTTGATTTTGGTTCTCTCACTTGTTAAGTAGGTTACTTTGAGCAAATCATTAGTTGGCTTGTCCTTTTCCACTTTAGATACAGGGAATGAAGCCTCAATCCAACAGTTCTGATCAGAGAATTCAGGAATCCAGGCTGGGTATTAAAGTCAGTCCAGTAGGAATAAACCTGGAGAGGAAGGTCCTGGGATGCTAAAGCTTTAAATTTGAGTTTGTTGGGAGCAATACTTCAGAGGAACTGAGTTAAATCATAAACCTAATGGCCCCCTTCTCCTCCTAAGAGACTGAGGTAGTACATGTGGGAGAAGGAGTAGGATTATGCCCTCTGGTTTTGGTAGAAATTTTTGTGTTTGTTCTTGCTTTAGTTTTGAAGAAAATATCCTTTTATAAAATATAATGATATTAAATGTTGACAAAAATTGAGGTTTCTTTACCTGTAAAATGTGGATAATATGAAGTGTACCACACAAGGTTATCATGATGGTCAAATGAAATAATATTGGTCCCCTTTACCCAAGGAATTAAAAGTTCAGCTGAGGGGGGTGGGGAGAGAGATAGACATACAGACAGAGACAAACTGATAGAGACAGAGACAGAGTCAGAGAGACAGAGACAGAGGCTCAGAGAAAGAGACAGAGAGAGGGGCAGATAGAGACTGATCAAGACAGAGACAGAGAGAAAAGGGCAATGTGCTACTATATTTTTTGTTTGTTTGTTTTGCTGCTCCCTGATTAGAATTGAGATGATAGGAAAGGACTATAGCTAAATGATGTCAGAACATCCAGAGCCATGACAAAAAAAAACTATAGTTGTCATCATTTGCCGAGAATTTCAGTTTTCATATTCCTTTTGGAGAAAGCATATTTTGTCTCTATTTCTTTAAGATTTCTTGTATAGTTATCCATCCAGTCTCTAAAAGCCAGTATTAAGATATCACTGTAGTTAATTAGAAGTGTAATTTCTCTGTATGTATTTTCATTTGCTCAAAAGCACCTGAAAGGGAAGCTAAGGTTGGCACGAAGTCATACACAGAAGGAAATTTTCTTTCTAATTTCTGGAATTTGTCACAGGTTAGCTATAAACACAAACATACAGGAGGACATTTTCTTTCTAATTTCTGGGATTTGCCACAGGTTGGCTATAAACACAAACATACACACATATAGAAGGAAATTCTCTTTCTGATTTCTGGGACTTGTCGTCAGCTGGGGGACTCTAGACAAACCAAAGAGAATTTATTGCTACATGTTATAGCTTTTAAAAAGCAGAGAAAAAGATTAAATGAAATTGCACTCAAAAGAAAACCTTGGCACAGAATAAGTTTGTGGTGTTCTGGTGGAAAGCAAGGTCTGGTAAGTAGAGAGCAAGATTCTTCTCCCTCTGAGGCAGCAGCTTCAAGAAATTCCTTCTCCTCTGTTCTGCTAGAAGCTGGTTAAAGAACCCAATTCTTTCCCTATCTCTAATAATGGCAAGTCTAAGGGGAAAGTCTTTGCTGTTAGGGAGGCTTAATAGGACAAGTTGGGACAGAGTGAGTCTATCCACTTGCAGGTAGAAGTCAGGAGAAGAGCTAGTTTTCCATTTTTTCACCAAAAACTCCATATTAACAATACTATTAAAACTGTAATATGTTTTATAAGCTCTAAAGTGCTACAAAGATCTGTGTTTTGACTATCTTTCACCAAGCTTCTTCCTTCTCCAAGGCCTCTTTATACTGTGAAGTTTAGGACTCTGAGTTCTTGAAAAATAATGTTAGTTTAGTTAGTGTATGTCCAAGTCACCCAAGATGGCATTAACCATCAGTGGAAGACACTAGAGAACCTGCTTTCAGGGGATGGGAGAACTGGTGCATTTGTGGACATCCCATAGTTGATCTACACATAATTGGGAGATTTCATTTCCCACTAGCTATATAACCAGGCCTGTCTTTGTCTTTAACATAGCCCAGTTGAGTAAAGCTAGAATTCTTCCTGCAATCCCATCCAAAGGTGAAAGATTCCTTCATTCACAACATGTGGTAAAACCAGGAAAGAGAGCCTGAGGGGCTTCCTTTTCCTTTCTCCATGTGATCCTGAGAAATAGGCTTGGGATATTTTGGCATTTTTCTTTGTCTTTTTCCATTTTAGGTACAGGGAATGAAGTCTCAATCAAAAAGCTCTGATCAGAGAATTCAGGAAGTCAAGCTGGGTCTTAAAGTCAGTCTAGGAGGAATAAACCTAGAGAGAAAGGGTCCTGGAATGCTAAAGCTCTGCATTTGAATTTGTTGGGAGCAAAACAACAGAGGAAACTAAGTTAAACCATAACCCTTTCCCCTCCTAAGAGACTGAGGTGGTATATGTGGGAGAAGGAGTAGGATTATGTGCTCTCAGGTATTTGTTCTTGTTATAGGTTTGAAGAAAATATCTCTTTGTAAAATATAATGACATCAAATATTTAAGTGGAACTGGAGTGCTATTCATTGAAACCCTAAAATGGGGAACATAATCAATGGGAGGAAAAAGAGCCAATGGTGGAGATAAGAGATTCCTCAATACCCATCAACACCAGAGAACTGTGTGTGTGTGTGTGTGTAAAATGTAACAAACCTGGCAGTGAATGGGGCCAGCATCAATCCATCACATACTATACTTGCAGAAGAAGGTTCTAATAAGCTGCAAGGGTTTACATTGCATTCCTAGTATTAGGAGGCTTCATAGCTATCCATGAACTAGCCCTAGAGTTCTGAGAAACTCTTCTTTAGGTTAGCTATAGGGTCATCGTCTTCAGGCACAGCTGCTCTTAAAGAGTGTTACAGAGGGGGGTTTGCACCAAAATCAGTAGAGGCAGTATCCAAAGTGATGAAATTACAGATCCTTGATGCATAGAACAAATTAAATATTTTAATCAGAATTAAATTTTCCCTCAGAGTAAATAATGACTCTCCTTTCTGCTTTCCCTCAAACTTCCAACTTTCCAACCTCATATTTTAACTTTTTTGGCCTACACTGCCCTCCTTTCCAGAAAAAAATATTACTTAGCGCCCCCTGGAAATTATGAAACTATTCATTGAACTAAGAATAGAATGTAATAAATAAAAAGTGTGGCCATCACCGCTTTCTGGATCACTGCAGCACCCACCAGGGGCTGGTAGTGCCCACTTTGGGAATCACTGTTTTAGAGAGTGCTCTGTAAGGTTACTGCACACAGCAGATGCAGGTAAGGAGCTTGATCCCTACAGGCTCTGTGTTCTATCTTTCAGTTTTCTTCATTAATGTCTGAATAGTTTTAAAATTCTATTGTTCAGACTTCTGCCTCAGCCTCCCTTAATAGCCTGTCTAAAACACTGCTTTTTGATTGAATAAAACAAGTATACCCAAACAATCCCCTTTAAAAGATCTAACCACACCTGGATGAGAATAGATGAGGAAAATGAGAAGAGATTATTCACTATAAACCAAAGGGGTATTTATGCCCTTTAACTTTTGCTATATAATACCAACAATGTAAACTCCTTGAAGGCAAGGACTTAACATTTTTGTATCTTAAGTCCCAGCACCTAGTATAATATCTGGTATATCATAAGTAATTTAATAATAATAATAGTTAACTTTTACATAGCACTTATGTACCAGGCACTGTGCTTTACAAGAATTATCATGTTTGATCCTCTCAACTACCCTGGGTGTAGGGCTATTATTATTTTCATTTTACAGATGAAAAAACTAGGCAAGAAAGGGTTAAGTGACTTGCCTAGCATCACACAGAAAGTAAGTAGATGAGTTGGATTTGGACTCAGGTTTTCTTGCCTCCAGACTCAAGCTCTTTCCACTGTGTCACTAATAATAACTTATCAATTCATTGTATTTCATCTTAGTTTTGTTGGCCTTTTTATTGGCTTGTGTTTTTGTGGTCATTGTGTGTAATTATTACTTCCCTCTGGATCACTTCCCACTGATTCTCTAACTTCTACTTCTTCATTTTGGTCATTTCTTTTAGAAAATTTCCCCTACATTGATATTGGTATAACTAATAAAAACTTATTGAATAATTGTATTTCATCTTAGTTTTGTTGCCCTTCTTTGTTGACTTGTATATTTGTGATCAATAGTTGCAATTGTTACTTCCTGTTGGATCACTTAATACAAATCTTCCCAGTGCTTCTCTAAATTCTTCATATTGGTCAATTTTTATGCAAATTTCCACATACCGATATTGACATAATTTTTTCAGCCCTTTTCTTTTCACTGGGCATGGGGTTCCAGGTTTTTTGCAGTCACAAAAAATGCTGCTAGGACTATTGTTCCACATACCGAAACACTGCCTTGATTAGCATTCTTTTGGCCTAGGTAAAGGAATGTCTATGGGAAATGTGAAAGGGAGAAAGGCATCACTACTATCACTGACACTATATCACTATATCATTGACCTGGAAGTAAACTAGAAAATATAAAAAGCAATGATTTGTTTATTATGCAGTTTCACAAAAAAGTACTCAAATGTTAAAGCCAGCAAAATCTGGTTTACTAGGCAGCCATAATTCAGAGACACCAGGATATGCCTGTTCACCATGTTCAGGAAAAAGCAAGCTTATCCTTTAAAATGTTCATGTCAATACCATTTACTTATATTGTGAAATCGTGACCTAGATAGCATAAGTAGTTTCCCCACATTCTTTCTGCACAAAAAATAGGTCCATTGGAAGGCTAACAATAGTTTACTGAATTTAATTTAGAGCTTGAAGAGCTCTCAAAGGCCACTTGCTCCAACCTTCTCATTTTAAAGATGAGGAAACTGAGATGAAAGGAGATGTCCAAGGTCACACAGGTCAAAACTGGTAGAGTTAAATGAAACCTGAATCCCATCCATCCTGCAAGAATACCAGCTCTAGTCCTACCTCTTCCACAGTCTTCCTTCATGACTCAAGCCCATTGCTATAATTACAGAGGATAATCTGTGATACACAATTAACCCAGCACTACCACTACCCACTGCCTTGTTCTTTTATTTTCCATGTATTGGTTTCTTCTTAAGATTGTTAGTTCTGCCACTGACACTTAGATTATAAGCTCTCAGCTCTCTGAAGAGAGGGACTGTTTCTGCAGAACCTACAGCACCTGTCAGCACCCTGTTAGGCACATAGTAGACCTACAATAATGACAATAAATGGTAACCTTGCAATGCTTGAAGGAGATGAAGTGCCTCTGCCCTAACTACTGACTTTACTACCAAAGTCAGGCAGCTCCTTTTAATGACGTTCTTACCCAAGAAATTCTGGGCCAGGAGAGAGACCCACAACTTGGTAACAGATTGATAGACTAAAATAAAGAATGAGACAAATATGTTTGGATTTGGCCAAGGTAGGAATTTGTTTTTCTTGATTTTACATATTTGATGTAAGAGTTTTGTGTATTTTTCCCATTTAAGACTGAAGGAGGTAAGAGAAGAAAAAAAATGCTCTATAATTTAAAAATAAATAAAATTTAAAAGTAAAAATGTAAAAAAAAAACATGCCCAAGGAAATGATATCTCCCTATCTCCCTCTCCCTGCAAAATAGTCTAAACATAGCTGGGTAGGACACAAATGCCTACCAGCATTACTAACCAAAAGGGGCTCATTCCCCTAAACTTTTCTTGGTACAGTACCTTACTATTCCCTTGGGCTTTATAATCCCAGATGATGATGGTTCTTTCTGTGACAGCAACAATTCGTTTTAACTGAGGGAGGTAATCACATCCTGTAATCCAAGAAGTGTCCTAGAAGAGAAACAAGAGAAACAACTTAACCTCATCCTACATATCATGTCCTAACCTTTTCAGTCTCGAGATCCTTTTGCATACTTAGTAATTATTGAGGATTCCAAAGAGCTTTTGTTTATGTGGATTATATAGTAGTGGTGACAAAAGAAATGATATTTATATAGCACATACTACATGCCAGATTCTGTGCTAAGTGCTTTATGGTTATTATTTCATTTCATCCTCACAACTACTAGTCCTAGCAGCATTTTTTTTGTGAGTGCAAAAAACCTGGAATCCCATGCCCAGTGAATAGAGAAGGGCTGAAAAAATTATGTTAATATCAATGCATGGAAATTTGCATAAAAATTGACCAATATGAAGAATTTAAAGAAGCACTGGGAAGATTTGTATTAAGTGATCCAACAGGAAGTAACAATTACAACTATTGACCACAACTACACAAGCCAACAAAGAAGGACAACAAAACTAAGATGAAATACAATTATTCAATAAGTTTTATTAGTTATGCCTTAGTTAAGATCACTCAGCTAATAAATATCTAAGGCTGGATTTGAACCCAAGTTTTCCTGACTCCAGGCTGAGTATGTTTCTTTTTTCTTTTTTTTTTTAACCCTTACCTTCTGTCTTTGAATCAATATTGTATTTATTGGTTCTAAGGCAGAAGAGTGGTAAGGGCTAGGCAATGGGGGTTAAGTCTGCTTTGTCTTCATTAAGGAATATTTGAGAAAGGAAAGAGTACTAGAGGCAGAAGAGTCAGGGAACACTTCACAGGGAATGGAACAACTGAGTTGAGCAGTGGAGGAGGATAAAAATTCTCAAAGGCAGAGATGAGGTCGGGTGGTATTCCAGGGATGGGAGACCACACTTGCAAGTGCCCAGAAGTAGAAAATAGAATCTTTAATTTGGGGAACACATAGTAGCATAGGTTGTACAGTGTACAAAGTGGAATAATATGATAAAAAGATTGAATGTTAGATTAGTATTAGATTATATGAGGAGGCAGAGGAGTTTGTAATTTATTATAGAGGAATAGGGAGCTACTAAAGGCTTTTGAGCAGGATAGTTACATGGTTATATCTGTGCCTTAGGAAGATAAGTTTGGCAGCCATATGCAGGATAAACCAAAGAAAGGAGAAGGAAGAACAAAGGAGATCATTAAAAATGCAATTACAAATTTTTTAGGTAAGTAGCAATGAGAGTTTGTACTAAGTAGTCGACCAGAAGAGTAGAGGAAAGGGAGTGAGTACACAAACTATAATGAAGATAGAATCAACAGTATATATGGCCACTGCTTGAATATGGAGGGAAAGGGAGCAACATTTTCTAAGCCCAGTCCCACATCACATTTTTTTCCCTTCCTTATCAATGAGTTGATTCCAAACTCTAGGGCTTCTACCTCATTCTATCTTATCTTCATTTTCTCTGTCCCCTTACCCTTTTGATCTCCACCAACTATATTCCCTTGCCTTCCTCTTCCTAAATCTCCTAGGCTTCTAAAAACAAATGAAAATCCTGTTAAGATTTGTCTTCATCGTTCTTCGCCTTCCCTTTCTCCAATCTTTGTCTCTACTTACCATCACTCTTCTCTCTCCCCTGCAAATAACCCAGCACTCTTACATCATATTTCTTTCTGTGGAGAATACAGTTCTAAAAAGTCTGTGAAATCTCAGTGAAAGTCTTCATGAAAAGGAGCATTGCCCAGTGGAAAGAGAAACAAGCTGAAGATGAATATGAAGATCAAGGTTCAGGGCTCAGTCCTACCATTAACTAGCTATATGATTTTGAATACCTTTAGACATCTCATACTTTACATGTCATAAGCAGAACTCTTTATCTTCTTCCTAAACCCTTCCTTTTCCATATTTACCCTTTACTGTCAAGGGCACTACCTTCCCCTCAATCACCCATGCCCTCTGCTTTAGTGTTATCTTTGACTTCTCCCTCACACTACTCATCTCACATATCCATTTTTTTTTTGTTGCCCAGTTTGGTGTTTCTACCTTCACAACGTCATTTCCATATGTCTTCTTCTATCCATTCACATTTCTGTTACCCTGGTACAAGCCCTTATTATCCTCATGCCCTAGATTAGTATTGGCAAAGCTTTTAGAGATCACATGCTCAAACTGCACCCTCAAGCTGGCCTGTGAGCCCCCTGCCTTACCCAGAGAGCAGAGAGAGGAAGTGCTCACATTGGACTGCTGGGCAGAGGGTGGGGCATGTGAAAAATGCCTTCAGGCATGGTGGAGAGGGGGATTATTATAATAACCTTCTTCTTGGTCTTCTTGTTTGAATTTTCTTTCATCTATTCTCTACTCCATTGTCAAAGCAATTTTCCTGAAACACAGGCCTGACTATGTTACCCTTCTACTCAATCAGTTGCCTCCATAATCAAATATAAAATTCTCTATTTGACATTTAAAACCCTTTATTTACAACCTGGCCCTTTCCTATTTTTCCAGTCTTCTGATACTTTATTCCCCTCTATGTACATAATCCAAGAATACTGGCTGTCTTGTTGTCTCTTGACTCCATGACTTTTCTTCACTCATTCATTCATTCATTTATTTAAAAAACACTCACCTCCTGTCCTAGAATCAAAGCTAAGTATCAGTTCCAAAGCAGAAAAGCAATAAGGACTAGGCAGTGGGAATTAAGTGACTTGCTCAGAGTCATATAGCTTAGAAGTATCTGAGGTCAGATTTGAATGTAGGACCTCCTGTCTCCACGCCTGGTTCTCTATTCCATTCACTGAGTCAGCTACCTATCCCTTTCCATGACTTTTCACTAGCTGTATGCCATGCCTCCCTCTCAAAAACATGCTTGAATGCTTTTTGACTATCCTTCCCTTTTTGGGACTGTTTCCTAATCTGAAAAATGAGGAGGTTAGAGTAGATGATTTCTGAAGTCTCTTCCAGCTTTTATTGTTTTTCCAGTTTTACTATTCTATTAAAATCAATTTCAAATAATAGCACTTAGGTGGCCCCTAAGACACTGAAACCTTCCTTTTGTTGTTTAGAACATATAGGTGTTACTTACTTACAAGATCAGCCGAATTTCTAAGCTAGAAAAATATCTATATTTAAATACAGAAAATCTTTGCCATTTTGGCACGGAATTAGCCAGAACCCTCTATTAACTCCTCTTCTTCATTCAGGGCATTCCAGCTCCATCTTCTTGCCTTTGCCCAAGCTGCTCCCCAGGAATGTAATACTGTGCCTCATTACCTCAGAAAATCCTTCTTCAACTGCCATTTCCTACAGGAATCCTTTCCTCATCTCCCCATTTGCTCAAGCTCTCACTTCCCCAAAATTACATTGTATTTACTATTTATATGCTCAAATCTACTACCTAGGGATAATTGAATCTGTAATGTGATGGCAAAATAGAATCTTATCCCAGCTTCTCCTCCTCTCCTCCTCTTTCTCCTCTATCTTCTTTTCCTCCTCCTCTTCTTTCTCTTCTTTCTCTTCTTTCTCCCTCTTCTTCCTCTTTCTCTTTCTCTTTTTCTTCCTCTTCCTCCATATTTATACTGAGTTTTCTCAAATCTATATATCCTGCCTCAGTCTCTCTGCTGGTTCTCCAATTTCATGCCTCTTGGTGCCTTTTGAACTTCTCAAACTGGATGCCCAATAAACATCTCAAACATATCCAAACTAGAAGTCGTTATCTTTCCCTCAACCACACTCCCAGCCCCAACTTCAAATTTCCTTATATTACCATAGAGAGCAACATCATCCTCCCCACCCTTTGGACTTCACTATATTTTACCTCTATATCTGATCTATTGTCCAGGCCTTCGCAACGTTTTTCAAATATACCCCCTTCCCTTCTAGGACATTGCTACTACTCTAGTGCAGGCTCCTATCACCTTGCATTAGGCTATTTCTAAAGCTTGTAGCTGGGTTTGCCTATCTCACTTCCTTTCTCACTCCAATCCACCAGTGGCTCCCAAACTTTTTTGGCCTACTGCCCCCTTTCCAGAAAATAATTACTTAGTGTCCCTGGAAATTAATTTTTTTTAATTTTAATAGCAATTAATAGGAAAGATAAATGCACCTGTAGCCATCACCACTTTCCTGGATTGCTGTAGCACCCACCAGGGGGCAGAGGTGCCCACTTTGGGAATCATTGCTCCAATCTATCCTTCATTCAGCCACCAAAATGATTTTCCTAAAGCAAGGACTGAACAAACACATTACCCCCACATCCTACCCCTAACTTAATAAACTCCAGTGGTTTCCTATGCCTCCAGAATCCAATACCAAATGCTGTTTGTAGCCCTTCATAACCCAACCCTCTCCTATCTTTCATTCTCATATGTTACTTCCTGCAATGTACACTTTGATTCAGTAACACTGGCCTGACTATTCCATGAATAAAAACACTTCACCTCTTGACTCTGGATATTCTCCCTGGCTTTCCTCCATCCCATATCCAGAATGGCTCTCCCTCTTCCACCCTGTTTACTAACCTCCTTGACTTCCTTTAAGTCCTAACTAAATCCCATCTTTTATAGGATGTCTTTCCCAAGTTTAAATAACCTTCTCTCAGTTAATTCCTATTTATCCTGTCTATAGTTTGCTTTGTATATATTTGTTTGTATGTTATCTCCCTCATTTAGATCATAAGCTCCTTCATAATAGGGATTGCCTTCCTTTTTCCTTTCCTCCTTCTTTTTCTTCTTCTGCTGCCTCTTCTTTCTCATCTTCTTTTTGTCTTCTTCCTCTTCTGATGCTTTCAGTGTAGTATTATAAACCTCAGAAAGTCTACCTACTGGCTGCCAGTTACTACAAATGAACAACAACTTCATTCTATATCTGAGCATAATACAACTGCAAAATCTACAGTGCTAAGTTGAGCAAATCCATATATATTTTCTCTGCATAATCAAATTCTTTGCTATAATCTGAATTTATATCACTCATGCCACTCCTTTGCTGAAGAGGATTCACTGACCTCCTATTACCTCTACAAATATATTATTTTCAATCCCATAGCACAAGACTTGGAGTGAAAACCTCAGTTCTAATCCTGTTTCAAACATAGAGTAGCTATGTGACTTGGGACAAGTCACTTTCTGTGTACCCCTCTTTTCCTCAGTTTCCTCATCTGTAATATGGAGATATTACTTACCTTACAGGGTTAGTGGGGATCAAATGGGTTAACCTACATAGAAGCACTTTTTAAAACTAAGAAATAAATACTTCTAGTTTATAATCTGTTTTAAAAATAAGGAAATGAGGAGGTTCAGAGTAGTTAAATATTTTTTAGTGAGTATCAGAAGCCAGATTTAAACCCAGAACTACTGATTCCAAGCCCAATACTGTTTCTGATAAACTAAGAATCCAAACTCCCTGAATCTAAGTCCAATATTGGCTCCACTATCTTTTATCACCTGTTCTACCTTCTTGCATTGCTATATCTCCAACACTTAATAGGAGAGTATAGGAAGGAGGTGATTTCTCCTCACTTGTTCCATTCAGAATTATGGAAGAATTCTAATAGAAAGTGTGTCTCTGTGGTTTTATAATAGCATCCCCTGTCTACCTTATTACTAAGAGGGAGAACCAGCCCAAATCCTTGATTTTAAGTTTAAAATTCAAGAAGATTTCAAATATTTTTCAACTTATTTAATTATTCTACTGCTGCCCCCTAGTAATAAACAAGGTTACCACTTTTATTAAGGAGTTTGCCCTTCCTGTTTTTCTGGATAACTAAGAATGAATTGGGTATGTTGAGGTTTTCCCCAATTCTGACTTTCTCTGATGACTGATTCATTACAAAGTATGGTAGATGCATCTGATTAAGTGTCTGGCTTCCTTTATCAGTGGGTCTTGATTTACTGAGATTACTCAGTATTTAAACTCCTTAAAAGATGTAAGTTTGGCCCTTTGGGCAAATGCTCAAGATGTAAGGTCCCTTTAGATTTCCTGGTCACCTCATCTCATAGTCTAGTACAGTGATTCCCAAACTTTTTTGGCCTACCACCCCCTTTCCAGAAAAAAATTACTTAGCGTCCCTGGAAATTAATTTTTTTTAATTTTAATAGCAATTAATAGGAAAGATAAATGTACCTGTGGCAATCACCACCCCTCTGGATCACTGCAGCACCCACCAGGGGGAGATGGTGCCCACTTTGGGAATCACTGGTCTAATGGAAAGACCTGATAAGTAGTCAAGGACGCCTTACTTTGAATTTGGGCTCTGACACATCCCAGAGTAAAATAAGAAGACATTTTTTTTATTTCTAGACCAGTTTAAATGCTTTAAATTTATTGCTAAAAAACTATCTTTCAACTTCTCTTTCAGTTAATGAAAAAAATGAAATACTTACTGTAACATTGATGGTTGCCTGAATTCTCATCTGCAAAAAAAAAAAAAAAGCAAGCACAAAGCAAAGCAGGAAGGATGCATATGAGACACTGAAATTAAGAAGATGCTAACACTGAAAACCCATATTCCAAAATGAAGCCATTTTCATATTCATGCTTCATGTCCTCCTCCTTCCCTCATGGGGACTCCTGTCCTCCCTCGCCCATCCCCTCATCCTCCTGAGAAGCTAGCAAAATGGCACAGTCCAAGTCCTCTTTGGACAAATCAGGCAATTAAGAGGCTTATCTTGAAATATGCTGATGACACCTCTGCTCCCAGTTTCTTATTCTTTCCCATTCATTTTGTACTTGTTTTGACAATTAATTTATTTCTCTGGAACCACAACACATCATTTTAAAGTCTTTCTATTACAACTGTATGTTCCTTGGCTCCCTGTGATGAAAAGTTTATAGTGAAATGATATATTCAATAAGATTTTTTAAAAAACCCTCTCTTAGACAATAATAATAATAGCTAGTATTTATATAGAGTTTTAAAGTTTGCAAAGAGCTTTGCACATATTATCTCATTTGATCCTCACAACTCTGAGGTAGCTACTATTATTAGACTAATTTTACAAATGAGGAAACTGAGGCTCAGGGAGCTTTTTGTGACTTGCTGAGAATCACACAACTAATGAATATCTGAGGAAGGATTAACAAACATTTATTAAGTCTACTAGGATGTCTCTACCTACCCTCCACTCCCTCAAAAAGAGAAAAAAAATATGCTTCAGGCTACACTCTGAGCCTATAATTAGGGAGGGAGAGAATTTAGAACTGAAAAAAAAATAGAATAGAATAAAATTTTAAAGTTCTTGAGATAATGGGAAAGGACCTCTTTGCACAAAAATATTTATAGCTGTGCTTTGGCAAAGAATTAGAAATGAAAGGGATCTTCCTAAGTTGGGGAATGGCTGAACAAATTGTGGTACATGATGGTGATGGAATACTATTGTGCTATGAGGATGATAAACAAGATGATTTCAGAAAGAACTGGAAAGATCTATGTGAACTAATGCAGAGTGAAAAAAGCAGAACCAGGAGAATGTGGGATGATCAAATGTGATAGACTTAGCTACTAATAGCAATACAATGATCCAGGACAATTCTGAAGGATTTATAAAAAAGAATACTAGCCACCACCAGAGAAAGAACTGCTGGACTAAAAATGCAGATGAAAACATGATTTGTCACTTGTTTATTTGGGAATATGATTTGGGGTTTTGGTTTTATAAGTTTATTCTCTTACAAAAATGAATAAAATGGAAATATGTTTTGAGTGATAATACATATGTAATCCAGTAGAACTGCTTATCAATTTGGTGAGTGGGAAGGGAGAGGAAGACAGCATGAATCATGTAACTTTCAAAAATTTACAGGTAAATTTGTTATTGGAATAAAACAAAGATAAAAATAAATAAGTAAAGTTTATGAGCCAAGCACTGTGCTAAATGTTGGAGATTCAAAGAAAAAAAAAGATAATCTCTATTTTTAAGGAGCCAACAGTCTAATTAATGAATAGGGATTGTTATGAGAGTGAGGAGGGAAGGAAATGTTTACATAGCCTACTATATGTCAGGCATGGTGCTAAGTAATTGAACAGTTCCTCATTTGATCTTCATAACATGTTATTAAGAGATGCTGTTATTATTCCCATTTTACAATTGAAAAAATAGAGGCAAACAGAGGATAAGTAACTTTGCCCAGGGTAACAAACCTGGTAAATGTCTAAAATTATATTTCTTTTTAGAGAGGAAAAATGAAGTTTTGGAAGGAAAATAGAGAAGAGAGGAAATACCTCATACTTAATTTTCAGTTCTTTTTCTCTGCTCCCCTCAGCCCACTTTAATGAAAGATATATGCTGAAGGCCTTTTAATTCTTATAGAGGTTTTATCCTAAAAGCTAGTGAACATATAAAAAAAGTTAATCTCTGTTGCAGGTTGCATTATAACATTTTTGTTGTATATCCATAGGTCTTGCAGAAAACATCAGAAAATTCATATATTATATTTACTCTTCAATAAAGAACATGGATTATGGATCAGACTATTATAAGATATTCCAATGTAATCACGCATTCTATCTTTTCATAATTTATTACTGTGACCAGTTCTCAAAAATAAATTTTTTCCTTCCTTCCTTCTGTGTTCCTTCCTTCCTTCCTTCCTTCCCTACTTTTTTCTCTTTAATGAATTCAACATTTTAAATAGCTATTTTATTTGTTTTAATGTTGAATAATCATGCTTATAAATTTAATTGATTCAATTACATTTATATATTAAAAATAAGAATGATTTAAATACTAAATACTATATATATGCAAATAATTATCTGACTGGATAAAAACATATTACATACATTTCTCTCTGATTGGAAATGTATACATTAAATTTCACCAAGTACCAATAAATCCTGAACTTTTTTAAAAATGAAAACTACAACTTCTCATTTCAGATTATTTTTTGTTTCCAAATTAGCTTTGCTTTCTAGGAAAGAGAAAAAAATCAACTCATTGGTCATAGAAAAAACAAACCATGAGAAATATCATAGAAAAGGCCTTGTTATGGAAAGAAACAAAGGTTACCAACTAATTTCAGTTTTCAGATCTTACATAAAGAAATCAGTTCTTCAACTGCCAATAAATTGGAAAACTGGAATATCTTAGTGATATTAATATTAAATTGTCAGGGTAGCTAGGTGGCTCAGTGGATGGGAAAACAGGCCTGGAGATGGGAGAGCCTGGCCTCAGATACTTCCTAGCTGTGTGATCCTGGGCAAGTCATTAAATCCCAATTGCCTACCATTTATCACTCTTCTGTCATGGAACCAATATTTAAAATCAATTCTAAGATGGAAGGTAAGAGTTCAAAAAGTATTAAATTATTATTTTTGTAGGTTTATGATACTCTATAGAAAATATCAACATGCCTCCTATTAAAATCTCCCAGTGGTATAATGAGTTGGAAATGAAAACTTATAAATTTAGAAAGTTAAAAGAGGCTCAAAGTAGCCTTGAGCTACCAGACTACATTTTGCAGGGTACTTTTAAAACTACTTTCCTTATGAATATTTTTAAAATTATTCATCTAAGCACTAATCCAGGCTTATCCTATGATTGTATCAGTACTGTACTGTGCAACAGAGAATTCTGGGACAGTGCCCAGTATGATGTTCTCAATATCACAAAAATGGATTGTAGAGTTTGCATTTTCCTCAAGGATTTGACTATTTTTGGGGGGATGATCATTTCAAATTGTGGTTTGCATTCTTGTCTGTACTACTGAAAAAAATATTAAAAAGACAACTTTTCATATTACCTGACTGTTGAAGACTGTTATTGTTCCTTTCTGAGTTGCTGTTATTAGAAAATCCATTTGAGGAATCTTGACGAGACACTTAACCACATCACGTTTCCTGCCACCTGCCAATGGCATAATATAATTAATTTGATTTCCTAGCGGAAGAGACTCCAAAATACATTTGTTAGGTTTGTTTAAAAATAAAAAAGCTACTAATTTTGCTAAAAAGCCTCAGGACACAACTAAACCAGATAAAACTGTTGCTATTCACAAAATAATATTCACTGTTGCTAAGACCCTATTTGTCCATAAGGACATCAACCTGCCAACACAGGGGTAGTGAATCAAATGCTACATAGGACTCTGAAAGAAAAGCAGTGGTCATAGAAAGGATTTATATTTTCTGTTATATTCCACAGTGGGATTTTTGTTTTGTTTTGTTTTGTTTTTCTAAAGCATTATCACTCCACTGAGATTATCTCAGCTTTAGAATCCTAGTTTTCTCTCCGTCATAGTGACTTACTGGATATAGTTAATGATATTTGCAGCTCTTCCTTTGTTCCTAAAAATTCCATGGTTTACATACTAGATCACTACACTCTTTCATCAAGGCGAGATGCTTGTTCTAAAAATAAGCAGGTGAAAATAACAATAGTCTCATAAGGTTGTGGAGCCTTTCCTGTATGATAGTTCAATATTTCCATGTTTCAAGGCTTGATCCATAACAAAGCCACATCAGTCCAGGACATCTCTAGAGTGGATAATAATGGAATCATTAATAAAAATGTTTGGACTACTAAAGCGAGAAATCATTGCCGTTAGCCAAGTCTGATTTATTAGGCAACTCAAATCATGAAAATGTTTATTAATACCACAATTCCCTTCTGTCTTTTGTTTGAGGATTCTCTACAACCTTACTTGAGCCTTTGTTTTAGGGAGATTGGTGAGAGCAAAATATCCCCTCTAGAGGCTGTTATCTAACAAAGCAACCCTTACATATGTTCAAAAGTTATAAGAGGGGGCAGCTGGGTGGCTCTGTGGATTGAGAGTCAGGTCTATAAATAGGAGGTCCTAGGTTCAAATCTGCCCTCAAATACTTCCTAGTTGTGTGGCCCTGGGAAAGTTATTTAACCCTCATTGCCTAGCCCTTGCCTCTCTTCTGCCTTGGAGCCAATACACAGAATTGCTTCTAAGATGGAAGGAAAGGGTTTTTAAAAAAGCTATAAGATTCCTTGAAAATATAATAATGGAATTAACATTGATTATTTATATCAACCAAAGTATAAAACAGGGAAATGTCTGATTATCCGAAATGTTCGTCATTCTCACTCTGGCAGCAGAGGATGTATCAGAAGGAGGAATCAAACCCAAGTTTCTGTTGACTCCAAAACACATCACCCTTTCTTTGGGCACAAATCCTTCATTCCTCTATCTGGTACAAGGCTGATAGATAAGAGTACTAAACTTGGAATCAAGAGTTAAAATATTGCCTTAGGCACTTAGTAGTTGTGTGACTTTGATCAAGTCACTTCTGCTTCAATTTCCTTATTTGTAAAATGAGGACAATAAAAGGACTGATCTATTATGAGGATAAATAGAGATAATATTTATAAATTACTGTGTAGGCTTTTAAAGTGCTATATAAATGCTAGCTATCACCATAAAGCATGATATAGATCTTGCTCCATCATGGCTGGTTTTTTGCTTAATTTTTAATACATTTTATTGATATCTTTTGTTTTTATATATCTTAAATTTTTCCTAGTGTTCCTCTCCAGAAAGCTATCTTATATAGCAAAGAACATTCAAAGAAAAATAGGAACAAATGAAAATAAACAAAATGGATTATTGAAAAATTCTGAAAATATAATGTAATGTTTCATACTTATGGACCTTCCAAACTCTGCAAAGTTGGTGAGGTGTCTTTGGTGGCATGCTAGTTCTTTGTAATTTTGCAACATTTGTTTTTTATTGTTTTGTTGTGATGTTCTATTTATACTGTTGTAATCATAGTGTGTATTGTTTTCTTGGCTCTCTTTACTGCACAGTATATCAAGCAGTATTAGCATATCTTTTCATGCTTTTTTACTATATTCATCCTATTTAATGTGGCATGAATATTCCATTATATTCATTCACAATTTTTTCAACCATTCCCCAAATCAGAGGTATCTATTTTGTTTCTAATTCCTTGGTATTATAAAAAGTGCTCTATAAATGCAATGATCTAGGATAATCCTGAGGGACTTGTGAGAAAGAATGCTATCCACATTCAGAGAAAGAATTGTGGGAGTAGAAACACAGAAGAAAAACATATGGCTTATCATGTGGTTCTATGGGTATATTATTGGGGGTTTTGGTTTTAAAAGATCACACTATTATAAATCTGAATAATATGGAAATGGGTTTTGAGCAATAATACATGTATAACCCAGTGGAATTGCTTGTCAGCTCAGCTCCAGGAAGGGGGGAGGGAAAAGGGGAGGGAGAGAACATGATTCATGTAACCATGGAAAAATGTTCTAAATAAAAATTTTTTTAAATTAAATTAAATTTAATTTAATTTTTAAAAAGTTTTAAAAAAGTGCTCCTACAACTAGTTTAAGTAGTTTAGGCATACATTCTTTTTATCAATCATTTCCTTGGGTTATATGCCTCAGTGACAGTCACTTTATTTGCCTAATCCAAAATACTTTCCAAAATGGTTGTACTAAATCACAACTCTACCAAGAGTACATGAGTATGCCTATCTTCCAACAGCTCTTCTACTTGTTATTCTTTTCAGGAAAAGTTCTAACTGATCAATATACTTTCAAAAATAAAGTGTCCCAAACTTCTCTGATTACACTCCATCTGTGCTCTGATTAGGTGAAATGCTGGGACTATTAAAATCCTCTGATCTGGCAACATATTTCTCTTAACGTATCTTAAAACTGAATTGGCTTTTTTGAGTTCCAAGTTATACTTCTAACTCATATTAAAATTTCAGCTCATAAAAATGAATAGTTAATATGTTTTCACAAGAACTGCTTCTTGGTCATGTCTTTGATCTAATTCTTCAGTGTTTTGTTTTTTTAATCTAAAATTTAGACTTTACATTTATCCCTATGAAATTTAATCTTGCTAGCTTCAGTTCATTGGTCTAGCTCATTGAGATCTTTTGGGATAGCTATTTTATCCACTCTATTAACAATCTTCCCATCTTGATATCATCAGTGAATCTGATAGACATTCTGCTCATTTATTCATATGAATCAATTATAAAAGTGCTAATTAGAAGAAAATGAAGTATGAAGACCAAGGGCAATCCACTAAAGAAGTCCATTAAGATTAAACTTGATTCATTAATCAAAAGAATTTATGACTGGTCCACTAATTCTGAATCTTCCTGAGATACTATCCATCACTAAGGCCATATACTTCCATCTTGTCCATAAGCATTATCAGAAGACTTTGTCAAATGCCTTATTAAAAGCAAAAATATAAATTCTAAGATATTCTCCCATTCTAGTGACTGCCAAAAAGCAAAATATTAATTTTAGCATAACTTTTTATTAGTAATCTGTGTTAACATAGTTATGATTTCCATTTTTAAGTGTTATAAACAATTAGTGTTGTAAACAATTCCTTTAGCGATCACTTCCAAAATTTTACCATGAATTGACAGCGAGCTCAGCGGTGTATTTTGAATCATCCATACTCTTTGTTTTTTGAAAATCAGGAGAACATTTGCCTGCTTCTGTTTTGTGGCACCTCTCTTGCTGCATGATTCCTCAGAGATCACTGTCAGCACAAGCAGAACTAGAAGTTCCTACAATTCCTTTGAATTTAATTTGTTGGTACATGTATCTTGAACTTATCTGTTATGTTGAATTTTTGCCAATGAGATACTTTCCTACCATCTTATTTTTTCTTTTTCATATCCTTATTTTGCTATGTTCTTAACAGTAAGTTCATTTTTTTGGCAGAGAAAACATTCTCTTACATTCTTTTAAAGTGGTAGGGGGAGAGTCTTATCCTTTATTATCATTTTGTCTCTAATAAAATACTTTTGATGTCTATAGTATTTAGGGTACACCTTTAGTTTATATTAGGAACTAAACTATCTGGTTTTTTAAATCACATTTGGCTGACCTTTTTTTTTATCCTCATTTATCTACTGTTGATTCCATCTCTCATTTATACCCATTAAAAAATCTAAATTCATACAAAAATATCCTGTATAATCACATAACTTTCTCTAAATAGCTTCTTCACTCTTTCTAGAGTCAATTATGATTGTCTTACCAAAATTTCATTCTCAAGATATGGGACCCTAACTGTCCTCTTGCTGAACTCTTTGCACATTCTCTTAAAGCCTGTATCACCAATGTTTACCTCTTTATTACAAACTCTAAGAAGGCATGGTTACCAGCTCCCCAAGGTTCAATTTTTACTTGATTGTATATATTTGTTTGCATATTGTCTCCCCCATTAAGACTATGAATTCTTTGAGAGCAGGTACAGTTTTGTTTTGTGGTTATTTTGGGTTTTTGTTTTGTTTCACCTTTCTTCATATCTAGTGTTTAGTGCTTGGCCCTTAGTAGGCATTTAAATATACTAGATGATTCACTGACTACGTTACAAACAAATTCATACTTTATTGGTTAGAACCAAAGTCTAGAACAGAAGCTTATCTTATCACTTCTATCTTGTTAATAATTAAAATATCAGCAAGAATTTATTAACTGTTCTCCTTTTATCAGCAAAAGACTTCTAGCAGTCTGAATGCAGATAGGAGCAAGCTATTTTTCACTTTGTTTTCCCCCCCCATTATTTTTAGAGGGGGTTTTCTTTCATAACATAACTAATGTGGAAATGTTTTGCAGAATTGCCCACATATAACCTATATCAAAATGCTTACCTTCTCAATGAGAGGAGAGAGAGGGAGAAAATTTGGAGATCAATTTCTTTTAAAGAATGTTAATTGTTTTTTATATGTAATTGGAAACAAGTAAAATTTATTTTTAAAAAATCTCCAGCATAAGTCTGGACATTTAAAGTTCTTTATCAAAACTATATACTGCTTCTGTACCAACTTTTGGGTGTAGACTAGGAACTCAAAGCCATTTTCTCCTGCTTTCCTGTTAGTGGTTTACTCCTGCCTCAATATTATTTCTATTTCTTCCTTCTTCGATCTTCATGAAATGATTTCCATCTTGCCATATTCCCAATGAGAATTTGTAGTTTTCCACAAAAAAAAGTTTAAAACTTCTCATGTACAATGTTATATCCAGCTCCCTTCCTCTACAACTTGTTCAATCCAAATGAGGTATGCCCTTCTAATGATATTCTAGTCATGGGTCACATCCCGCTGGGTCTCAATGATACCCATGAAATATCTCCAAATTAAAATCTCTAGCTCACTTTGTCACCTGTACTCTGTTTTTAGATACACCTTAGAACAATAAGCATCATTTTAAGCCCATCTTCCTGTTTTCTTTTTTTTTTTCTTCTGTGAATTACTAAACAACTCTAAAGATGTTCTTCTGGAGTCATAATTATTCCTCTTTATAGAATCTGGTTTATCTATATTTGGACATGTCCTTTCTCCACTTTTTAGTTTAAAATCCTCTCAATCATATTAGTTTCCAGGCAAATAATTTCTAGACCTCCTTAGATACATTCTATCCATGGTGGCCAAGGGTCTTTCCTTCTTGTATCTCAAGCCATAGTCTAACAAAGTTAAATCTTTCTGATGCAACTGTTCACTTTCGATATTTGACTTTCTCTTCAAAACTCCCTACTTTCATTTGATAATCAAAATATTAAAGCTACCCGTGCTCACAAACTCTTCATTTTTTATCTCCATCTTGATAATCTCTAAAGAATCGTTCTAGATTCCTCTGGCAGTATCAGTTTTCCCCACTTGAATAACCAGAAGTGGATAGTATTCTTTAGGGTTGACAAGTCATAGGAAGATTTCTCTTACCCCCTGAATATATGCATTATGTATTCCAAACCTACAGAAAATTATCAAGCACCTATTATTTGCAAAGCACTGTGCTAGCAATTCAAAGAAAAGAAGCAAGACAGACCATGTTCTCAAGGAATTTATATTCTACCCTCGGAACTTAGATCTCCAAGTTGATTCTGCCTCTTTGTCACTTATTCTTTTCCAAGGAGTCTCCTGTCACTGCCATATGTCTTTTTCCCCCCAGGACTAAAAAATACTCATATATCAGTAACAGATATTATCACTTTGGCCATGTTTGTGGCTATCTCTTGGCTTTTTTTGGAGTATGAGAAGCCTCTTTCCTCAGAAGCTCCAGAAATATCCTCTGTGGCAAGAAACTTCTATTTATTATATAGTTTTGTCTGCACAGAAATTCCTTTTTCCACTTTTCCTCTTCCTTCTACCTTTCAACTTCTTCATGCTTATCTCTCTTGGTGGATTTCCCTGTTTCTTTGCAATACTTATGATTTCCTTTTCTTTCATCCTCCCAAATAACACTTCATTCTCCTTAATAAGGTGGAGAAGAGAAAGGTATTCTTCTAATGCAACAATTCAGTTCAATCAAATACATTGATTAAGTATTTACTATGTAACAAGCTGTAGTGCTAGACAAAACCAAAATAATTTTTGTATTTAAGGAGGTTACAGTCTACTGGGGACGCAACATATACATATGTACATATACATATGTCTATGTGTAAATGCCAGACCTACTAAAGCAATACAAAAAGAGACATAGGAAGTACTAACAAATAGAGGGGCTAGAACCAGTCTTATGTAGAAGGTGGCATCCAAACTGTGTTTTACAGGGACTGAGGAATTCTAAAATTCAGAAGTTATGAGAGAGTATAATATTTCAGGCATGAGTGATAACTTTTTAAAAAATTAAAACCCTTACCTTCCATCTTAGAATCAATACTGTGTTTTGGTTCCAAGGCAGAAGAGTGGTAAGGACTAGGTAATGGGGGTGAAGTGACTTGCTCAGGGTCACACAGCTGGGAAGTGTCTGAGGCCAGATTTGAAGCCAGGACCTTCCTGTCTCTAGGCCTGGCTCTCAATCCACTGAGCCACCCAGCTGCCCCTGAGGGATAACTTATGAAAAGTTACAGTGATAGGTGATGGAATGTTGTAAGAATTGGAAATAAGATTGCAAATATAGGCTTTAAATATCAGGCTGAGCATTTTGTATTTTATCTTCAAACCAATAGGGAGCTATTGAAAATTTTTGAGTAGGAAGTTATATAGGTCATATCTATATCTTTGAAATACCAGTTTGGTGACTGGATAAAGGATAAATTGAAGATGGTAGAAACTAGAAACAAGAAGAGGCTAATTAAGGGGCTCTTATAATAGTTCTAGTTAGAACTAGAAAGTCTGAAGTAAAAAACAAAGGATGAATCTGAGAAATTTTATGTCCCTTTCAACTTTACCATTTTTAAGTCCTCAAAATAAAAATTAGTACCATTAATTGCAAGAAGCTCTTTGGTGGCAGCTAGGTGGCACAGTAGATAGAAAACCATGCTTGGAACCAGGGGGACCTGGGTTCATATCTGGCCTCAGACACTTCCTAGGCTTTGTGAACCTGGGCAAGTCACTTAACCCTATTTGTCTAGCCCTTGACCTTCTATCTTACATTTATTATTCAGAAAGTATAGGTTAAAAAAAAGAGGTTCCCTGGAAACCAAATCCTTCTATCAGTTGTTTTTTGACTCAGCCCCTAACCCTACCATTGTCCCAGTACCCTTCTTGGGTTGTTGATGGCTTCACCCCATTGACTTCTTCCCTCAATTGGTATGTTCTTTCAAGAAGCTGACATTTGAAGAAGTCCCTAATCCAGCCATATTCACTTCTAACTTGTTTAACTCTTGGCTCCCCTGATAACTTTTTAAACCACACCCTTCCACATCCTCTACTTTTCTGACAGAATACCATCCATTCTCTCTCTACCCCACTCCCATCTTCCTTTATGTATTTTCTTCCTCAATTAGAATGTCAGCTTCTTAAAGGAAGGGTACTTCTTCTGTATTGTGTGCTCAATACAATGTCTGGAACAGTTAACCTTTAAAAAATGCTTTATCTAATTGAATCTCTTAGTATGGAGTTTGGAAAGGATTTTTGGACTAAATCTGTGATTTCATGGTTATAAGGAATTCCCTCTGAGGACCCTGCCTCTAATAATAGTTTAAACTTATTTAAACTAATGGTTTAAAGACTTAATTGCTAAGGACACCCCAAATTTAAGTGACTTGGCCAAGGACATACAATGAGTATGTGCCAGGGATCAGACTTGAACCTACTTCTTTTCTTGACTCTGAGGCCTGTTCTTTATTAACACTCAGTAAGAATGATGATAATAGAGCATAGATATCATAGAATATTAAAGTTACCATAAATATTAATAGCTAAAATTTGTATAATACTTTGCATGCATAACATCATGTATACAAATATAACAGCTCATGAAGTAGGTGATAAAAATCTTATTATCTTTGTTTTTATAGGTAAACTGAGACCCAGAGATAACAATACTTAGGTTATGGCCCTTTAGCTAGTAAATGTCAGAGGAAGAATTTATGGGTCCTTCCTGACTCGTATCCATTATGCCATATTTTCTCTCAGTGGAAGCTTAAGAGATCATCTCATTCAAACTCTTCAATTTAATAATAATATTTAAAAAATAGCTACCATTTATATAGTGATCACTATGTGGCAGACACTGTGCTAAGTGCTTTACAATTATTATTTCATTTGATCCTCAGAAAAACCTGAGAAGTAAGTTCTTGTAATATCCCTATTTCACAGATGAGGAAATTGAAGTCTAAGGAAGTAGAGGTGAAATGAGTTACCCAAAGTCACATGTCTTTAAACAAAATAGCTATAAAAAAGAAGGCAGAGGATCTCATGCTTGGAATGTTCTATTTTGACTTGTGGTATTATCAGAACCAATCTGCTAGAAGGAAGAAAAAGCCCAGGTGTATATAAATCTATGTTGCTGAGTTAATAAGTACTTTAGCAGTGCCTGGATATATTAGAACATAAATTCCAGTTGATTGACTGCTTCTGAGTTAGAATAGTATGTGATATCATATGGCAGCTAGGTGGCTCAGTGTATAAAGCACCTGGCCCACAGTCAGGATGACTCATCTTCAGATCAGATCTGGCTTCAGACACTTAGACACTTCAGACACAGACACTAGCTGTGTGGCCCTGAGCAAGCCACTGGAACAAACTCATTTACCTCAGTTTCCTCAACTGTAAAATGAGCTGGAGAAAGAAATGGCAAGCCACTACATTATCTCTGCCAAGAAAATCCCAAATGGAGTCATGAAGAATCTAGCACAGTTGAAAAATGACTGAACATTTTTAAAAACAATATTTTATTTTTTCTTTCAGTTCCATGTAAAAACAATTTTTTCTCAAATTTTGAGTTTTAAATTCTCTCCCTCCCAACTTTTTCTCCCTCTTATCCTCCCTGCTCTAAGACTGTAAGCAATCTGATATAGATTTTGCATGTACAATCATGTAAAACCTTTTTCCATCATGAGTCTTTGAGATTGACTTAGCATATGACAGCATTCTTATCCTCATATATCGAGTGAATGTCCTGGTTCTTTGTTCCCAGAGGGCCAATATAGAGTAGTAGAGAAGCACTGGAATGAGATTTAGGGATTCTGGCACTTAAGTAGATGTCAATAAAGATGTACAATACTTGGCAAGCACTCAGTCAGTCTTTCTGAGCTTTGATTTCCTTACTGTATAATGAGGGTTTAGGATTAGATGATCTAATTCTATGTTCCTATGATCTAGAATGTCTTTCAAGATTAGATCTATTCTTAAATCGTGCTAAGCCAGACTAATTGTGGATGAATTGTCAGTCTGAATTATGTCACTTAAATAGTTTACTTATAAAATATATTGTTAAAAAAGCATTTCTTGAGTCATTACTGGAGTCTAATTTACCATATTACCAAAATCTTAGCTTGTGATTATTAAAGATTTCACTATGCTCTTTAGGAAAACCTCAATAATATGGCCTTCTCAAATCTTCCTTACTGGGCAAAACTTGGACCAATATGCAAAAATTATAGAGAAGAAGGTTTTGAACTCAAAATAAAGAGACAATTTATGATGGAATTCTCTAAAATTGGAATGGGCACCATCTTCATCATTATGATTATAGTAACTAATATTTATGTATTGTATACTATGGGCCAGGCACTGTACTGAGCATTTTACAATTATTATCTCATATGGTCCTCAAACAACCCTAAGAAGTAGGTGCTACACATTTTGCAGATGATGAAACTTCAGCAAACAGAGTTCATATGACTTACTTATGAAGTTGTGAGTCTGGAGGGAGGTTGTCAACTGGAGACTAGATGATAATTTGTTAGATTCTTAAGGGAAAGATTAATGCTTCAGGCAGGGTAGGTTGGATTAGTTGACTGCTACAGTATCTTATAATTATGTGATTCTATAATTCTCCTGCAAGTGTTCTTTATGGAGTAATTATATTTTGCCTATCTCTTTCAAAATTGAAGTTGATTCTATACATGAGTCTCCTTTTCTTCAAATATTCAAACCAATGAAATGTAATTGATTAAATGAGTCAATAGAAAAAATATGCATAACATTCATTTTGGAAACAAACATTAAAATCTATATTCAAGGAGCATCTGGGAGGCAGATTGAGAGCCAGGTCTAGAAACGAGAGGTCCTGGGTTTAAATCTGACCTCAGGTACTTCCTAGCTGTGTGACCCTGGGCAAGTCACTTAACCCCTTTTGCCTAGCCCTTACCACTCTTCTGCCTTGGAATCAATACACAGTATTGATTCCAAAATGGAAGGTAAGGGTTTTAAAAAAAAACCTGTATTCATTTCTAGGAATGTTAAAAGTATTACTTGTAAGTCCAATTCTTTGTTTTCTGGAAATGAGGAAAATCAAATTTTCTTCATCAAGCTGAGAATCAAGTGCATCTTCTTCTGATAGAAAATATCCAAATATCTAAAATAAAAATCATGCATGTAAAATTTATACAATGACTTAAAACATACTCCATTATATTTTGCTCATATTTCATCAATGGGCAATGATTATTTATTGTTTTACCAACTTGAGAAATGAAAAGACCCACCAATCAATCTTGACCTGATTGACTGACCAATCAAGTATTTCAGTCACTTGCTGAGAAGACCCAATGTTGCTTTTAACTAGTTTCCCTCACCTCCAAAATCATGATCATAAGTTATGAATCTAGATAGTTATATGGTTAATATCAACTTTGTAGGAAATGAAGTAATTGTAATAGAGATGAAGGATAAGTGAAATTAACTATGCAATTATATATATATGCATATATATATATATATATACACACACTGGAGAATTGGAAATGACATTTTAGCCTGTCACTATTAATATTTTTTAAAGAGAATAAACCTTAATAGAGATCTGAAAAGTTCTTCAGTTTGACATATACAAAAGAATACAGCAAAATAAATGAGCTCCACATGGGAGCAAGAAAAAGTATCAGTTCAAACTAGAATAGAGAGAACAGTTTTGTCCAGGGTAGGTTTTCTCTAGAGTTGCAAGTCCTCAGAAGTCAAGGAAAATAACTGGACTGCTTCTATACATGGTTCATGGTGTTGAAAGATCTAGTCCACTGTTTCTCTTTCCTTTCATTATCTCATCCTGTGTATCTCTGTCCAACTGAACTAAATGCTCCATGCCCTGAAAAGTCACACCTCTCTCAGCATAAGCTATGTGAAACACAAGGTTGTCTTTTAGGGTAACATCCAAAGGGGTGGTATTTTCTTTTATTCTGATATTTTTTGTATTTTGAACTCAAAAACAGAAAATAAAATGGAAATTACCACATAATAAAAGAACAGCAAAAAGGATTGTACATGAAATTGTATATTTTTATTAGGTATGATTTATTTTTCTTTGTAATTGTATAAGTTCAACCTGTAGTTTTCAAAGCTGTTCTCATCTAAAGTTTCATTCTAGGCTTCTTCTTGCTATATTCTTTGTATTTTAAGAAATATTCTTCAATAACCCTGTTTTCTTTTTTTTTTCAATTTAAAAAATTACATGTAAAAACCATTTTTATTTTTAAAAAAAATTTTAGGAGCTCAAAAAATCTTTATTGAATTGAATTACAATTCATTACCAATAGTGTATAACTTCTAAATGATTGCTTTGACTATGGCAACTCATTAAACAAAGAAAAATCCAAAATATTTCATGACTGTGCAAGACAGTGGCAGAGTATGGGAAAGGAAACACATGATATTAAGAGTTAAATAGTTTTTAGAATGTCTTAGACATCAGTTTTTTAAATGTGACACAATGGCCTAGTGATCAATGGGTCGACATACTAGTAGAGAACTGAGCTATAACATTTAAAAATTGCACTATTAAGGAAACAAAAAAAAAGAATGAATGGTGTTTTAGCTAAATTGAAGAATGAGCTTCTAGAAAAACAACACACACATATGTGTATAAATCTATACAAAAGTAAAACTCTGAGAAGGTAAAAAAAAAGGTTACGACTCAGTCCCAATAAAAGATGTTTGTATTAATAACCTTAGTTAAAAACAATTTTTAATATTTGTTTTTTTAAAATTCTGAATTCCAAATTCATTCCCTCCCTCACTTGCCCCCTCAATGAGAAGGCAAGCAATTTGATATAGGAATAACCTTGTTTCTTTGCTTAATAAACCTTTTTTATTTGGTAATTATATTCTTATCCTCTTTACCTTTCAAATCATCTCCCCAACTGAAAGAATGAAAAAAAAAGGACTTTTGTAACATATGCATAGTCAATTGTGTTATTGGAAATTTTGGGCCTTTGAACTACATTTCCCAAGAGCCCACTGGCTTCCTGTCATTATGTGCTGATGTAGATAGGGCAATAAAATTGAGGGGTCTTGCATGGCTAGCTCTTTTTCCTTCCTATGGTGGCTTAGTGGAAATGGAGCAGGCTGTTTGAACAGGTGGATTAGCCATGGCATGTGGTTCTATTTATTTCTTTTCTTCTAGTGATTACTAATAAATCTCATAAAAACATAATATTTTAAAAGTTATTATTTTATATTCATTTTAATTCTTACACAATGAAAGCAAATCATCATATTAGCAGTATCCAAAAATGTATATCATTTGATGTCTTGAATTTACCACTTTGTCAAGAGATGGCCATCATGCATTATTACCAAATCACTAGAATCAGTTGATTGTTTCATTTCTCAGATTTTTCGTCTTTCAAAGTTGCTTTTTCTTTATGATGTTGTTTGTTCATAAATGGTTTTCCTGATTCTGCTCACTTCAATTTGCATCAGTTCATATAGGTTTTCCTAGGTTTCATTGAACCTATCCATTTTATAATTTTTTATGGCTCAATAATATCCCATTACTTATATACAACATTTTGTTTAGCTATTCCCCAACAAATGCACACCTCTTTTGATTTCAGTGATTTACTATTACAAAAAGAATTGCTATTAATGACTTTGTATTTTTGGATCCTTTTTATCTCTTTCTTCAAACTGTTTTGGAAAAAGGTCTAGTAATAATATTTCCAGGTCAAGCAAAAGGCAGAATTCAGTAACTTTGGGCGCATAAGGAAATTACTTTTCTAAGTAAGGGGACAAAATCCATTTCTTCATCATTGGTGCATTAGCGTGATTGTTTTTCCTGCAGTCCCTCTTACTGTCATTTTTTTCTTTTTTTCTTTTTTTCTGTTAGTTGACAATCTGATGTGGTATGAGGTTGCTTTAATTTACATTTCTTTAATAGTGAGTTAGAATATCTTTTTTATGTTTATAGAACCTTGAATTCTTTCCTTTGAAAACTACCTATTTTTATCATTTAGCTATTTATCTTTTGGGGAAAATTTGAATCAGTTCCTCATAAATTTGAATCAGTTCTCATAAATTTGAATCAGTTCCTCATATTGCATATAAAACTTTCATCAGAGCAACTTGAGATTTTTTTCAAAGTGATCTCTTTCCTTTGTAATTTTAAATATACACTGGTTTTGTTAGTACAATCCTTTCTAATTTTATGTGATTGAAATTATCTATTTTGTTATCTATAATCCTCTCTCTCTTTTTAAAAATTTAATTAATTTGTTTTTTAGTATATTTTTCCATGTTTACATGATTCATTTTCTTTCCCTCCCTGTTCCCAGAGCCAACAAACAATTTCACTAGGTTGTACAAATGAAATCACTTGATACCTATTTCCATATTATTCATTTTTGCTACAGAGTGATTTTTTTAAAGCCTAAACCCCAAATCATATACTCATATATACATGTGATAAGCGACATCTCCCATGTTTTGCTTTGGAAATTCTACTCCCATAGTTCTTTCTTTCAATGTGGATAGCATTCTTTTACGTAAGTCCTTCAGGAGTGTCCTGGCTGGTCGCATTGCTACTAGTAGCAAGACCTACTACACTGGATTTTTCCACAATGTTTTCTTTCTGTGTACAATGTTTTTCTGGTTCTGCTCATTTCACTTTGCATTAGTTCATTGAGGTTCTCCCAGTTCATATGGAAAGCCTCTAGATCATCAATACTTAGAGCACAATAGTATTCCATCACCATCATATACCAAGATTTGTCCAGCCATTCCCCAATTGATGGACACTCCCCTCCTTTTTGAATTATTTGCCACCACAAAGAGCATGGCAATGAATATTTTTGTACAAGTCTTTTTCCCTATTATCTCTTTAGGGTACAAACCCAGCAGTGGATCAAAGGGTATGCAGTCTTTTAAAGCTCTTTGCATATAATTCCAAATTGCCTTCCAGAATGGTTGGATTCACAACTCCACCAGCAATACATTAGTGTCCCAATTTTGTCACATCCCTTCCAACATTTATTATTTTCCTTTACTTTCATATTGGCCAATCTGATAGGTGTGAGGTAGTTTGCAGTTCTCTAATTATGAGAGATTTAGAACACTTTTTCATGTGCTTATTGATAGTTTTGATTTCTTTATCCGAAAACTGTCTATTCATGTCCCTTGACCATTTGCCAATTGGGGAATGACTTGATTTTTTTGTGCGATTGACTTAGCTCCTTATAAATTTGGGAAATGAGACCTTTGTCAGAGGTTTTTGTTATAAAGATTTCCCCCCAATTTGTTGCTTCCCTTCTAATTTTGGTTGCATTGATTTTGTTTGTACAGAAACTTTTTAATTTAATATAGTCAAAATTATGCATTTTACATTTTGTAGTGTTCTCTATCCCCTGCTTTGTTTTAAATTCCTTCCTTTCCCATAGATCTGAGAGAAATACTATTCTATGGTCACCTAATTTGTCTATGATTTCCCTTCTTTATATTTAAGTCATTTACCACTCTGACTTAGTCTTGGTATAGGGTGTAAGATGTTGATCTAAGCCTAATTTCTCCCAAACTGTTTTCTAATTCTCCCAGCAGTTTTTGTGAAATAGTGGGTTCTTGTCCCCAAATCTGGGATCTTTGGGTTTACTGAACATGATCTTGCTACTCTCATTTACTCCAAGTCTATTCCATTGATCTACCCTTCTCTCTCTAAGCTAGTACCATATAGTTTTAATGATTAATGCTTTATAATATAATTTGAGATCTGGTAAAACTAGGCCTCCATTCTTCCCTTTTTTTTTCATTATTTCCCTTGATATCCTTGATTTTTTGTTCTTCCAGATGAACTTAGTAATAATTTTTCCCAATTCTATAAAAAAGTGTTTTGGTAGTTTGATAGGTATAGCACTGAATAAATAAATTGATTTAGGTAGAATTGTCATTTTTACTATATTAGTTAATCCTACCCTTGAGCAGTTGCTATTTTTCCATTTGTTCAGATCTAGTTTTATTTGTGTGAAGTGTTTTGTAGTCATGTTCATATAATACTTGAATTTGTCTTGTGTTCCCCCTTAGAGAACTTTGGGTGAGGGTATCCCTGTACCTTTGCAGGGATTTCATGCTTTGCATCTCCACATAACACTTGGCAAGTAGATTCCCAGGTATTTTATCTTGTAGAGTAATTTTAAATGGCGTTTCTCTTTTTAACTCTTACTGCTGGGTTTTGTTGGAAACATATAGGAATGCTGATGACTGATACAGGTTTATTTTGCACCCTGCAACTTTGCTAAAGTTATTGTTTCTAGTGGTTTTTTTAGATGATTTTCTTGGATTCTCTATGTATACTATTATGTCATCTGCAAAGAGTGATACTTTAGTTTCCTCATTGCCTACTTTGATCCCTTCAATTTCTTTTTCTTCTCTAATTGCTACTGCTAGCATTTCTAGTATAATATTAAATAGTAATGGTAATAATGGGCATCCTTGCTTCACTCCTGATCTTATTGGGAAGGCATCTAACTTATCCCCATTGCAGGTGATACTTGCTTATGGTTTTAAATAAATACTGTTTATTATTTTTAGGAAAGGCCCTTCTATTCCTATACTTCTAGTGTTTTCAGTAGGAACTGGGTGTTGTATTTTGTCAAAGGCTTTTTCTGCCTTGAGATAATCATGTGATTTCTGTTTGTTTGGTTGTTGATATGGTCAATTAGTAGATGGTTTTCCTAATATTAAACCATCCTTGCATTCCTTATATAAATCCCACCTGATCATAGATAGTATTGAGATTAATTGATCTTTAAATATTTGATAGAATTCATTTGTGAATCCATCTGGCCCTAGTGATTTTTTCTTAGGGAGTTCTTTGATGGCTTGTTCAATTTTTTTTCTGATATGGGATTAATTAATTATTCTATTTCCTCTTCTGTTAATCTAGGTAATTTATATTTTTGTAAATAGCCATCCCTCAATTTTTTAAAAAGCTGTTAAAAAATTGTTTTTACATGTAATTGAGGGAAAAGTATTATGTTTAAAAAAACATTCTGGGAAGGGTATATATATATATATGTTACCAGACTACAGAATGAGCCCACAATACATAAAATAAGTTAAGAACTCATGCTATATACCAGGATAAAAAATCTGGCAATACTACTCTAATTGTTTTTCATTTTTATTAATAATAAACAAACAAATGATGAGTAGTAATAGGGCTAAATGCTTACTAATATATGTTATACATTTTATTCAATTCAACAAAAAATATAAGGTACTTCTATGGAGTAGTATTGCAATTGCTCAAAGGAGAAGTTTTTTTAAAGGGTTGGTATTGTTTTTATTCATATTAGTAGCTTTTACTTGTATCTCTGAAAGGTTTTTTTGTCACTCAATTTACAATGATGTTTTAAAATCTATTATTTATAAATTGTTATCAAAATTTTAATGCTGCTTCTTTAAAACAAAACAAAAACAATTCCATAAAAATTATCACTCTCTGACAAAAACTGCTTGAGGCCACAAATCACATCTCATCTCATCTCATGTATTCTCCTCTTTCCTACTAGCACTTAGTGTAATGTAATTACAATGTAGTGTAACTACAATGTAGTTACAAATAGTTGACATTCATCAAAGATTCATCAGTCTAACTTTTCTGAAATTATTATCATCTTTTCCAAGGGCTTAGATTGGACATGATCATTTGGTTTATTATTTTTTTTAAACCCTTACCTTCCATCTTGGAGTCAATACTGTGTATTGGCAATGGGGGTTAAGTGACTTGCCCAGGGTCACACAGCTGGAAAGTGTCTGAGGCCAGATTTGAACCTAGGACCTCTGATCTCTAGGCCTGGCTCTCAAACCACTTTCTGCTGCTCCCTCATTTGGTTTATTCTGAGAGAAGACAAAAGAAGCAATCATTCCACATGTCCTTCAGTTTCCAAGTCTGGTCAATTTTGTTTTTGCAATATCTCACACATCCAATTTTTACTCCACCCATTTAGCCACCAGCCTAGTTAAGGTCATCCTCCCTTTTTTTTTGCCTAGATTGGTACAATATTATACTATTTGACTTTTCCTCAAAATTTTACCTTTATCAATATATTTTTCACACAGCTGCCACTATGATGTTCCTAAAGCTTAGATGTGTCTATATCACTCTCCTGATCAATGTTCTATTTCATTTAATATTTTTGCATCGATGTTCATAAGGGAAATTGGTCTGTAATTTTCTTTCTCTATTTTTGGTCTTCCTGGCTTAGGCATCAGCACCATATTTATGTCATAAAAAGAATTTGATAGGACTCCTTCTTTGCTTATTTTGCCAAATAGTTTGTATAGTATTGGAATTAGTTGTTCTTTAAATGTTTGATAGAATTCACTTGTGAATCCATCTGGCCCTGGGGATTTTTTTCTTGGGGAGTTCATGAATGGCTTGTTCAATTTATTTTTCTGAGACAGGATTATTTAAGTACTCTATTTCCTCTTTTGTTAATCTAGGCAATTTATATTTTTGTAAATATTCTTCCATTTCACCTAGAGTATGAGATTTATTGTCATATAATTGGGTAAAATAGCTCCTAATAATTGCTTTAATTTCTTCTTCATTAGAGGTGAAATCACCCTTTCCATTTTTGAAACTGGTAATTTGATTCTCTTCTTTCTTTTTATTAACCAAATTAACTGATACTCTATTTTATTTTTTTTCCCACAGAACCAGCTCGCTCCTAGTCTTATTTATTGGTTCAATAGTTCTTTAATTTTCATTTTTATCAATTTTTCCTTTGATTTTTAGAACTTCCAATTTAGTCTTTAATTGAGGATTTAAAATTCTGTTCTTTTCCAAGTTTTTTTAGCTGCATGCTCAATTCATCCCTGATTAAGAAATTCTTGTAGTAATCCATTTTTGGTGAAGCCATCAAATAGTCCAAACATTTTGGGAAGCAAATTGGAATTATGTTCAAATGTCAGTTAATCAGTCAACAATCAGCAAGCATCTTTTAACTGCCTGGCAATATGCTAGACAATATGGCTACAAAGACAAAGGTTAAGACTTTGCCCTTGAGGAAATTACATTCTAACTGGGAGAGATACTACGGACATATATGTATGTGTATATATATATACATATATATATATACACACACATATATATGTATATGCAAGATATACAAAGTAAATATAAGGTAACCATTAAGTATTTTAATCAGTCAGTCAATGAACATGTAGTACCCATTTATGAGCCAGGTACTGTACTAAATAATAGGGATAAAAGGAAAGACAAAAGATAATCCCCGTCTCAAAGAACTCATATTCTAATGGGAGAGACAACATGCAAAATACTAGAGACAAAAGATTATATGCAGGAAAAATTGAAATAATCAATGGAACACTAGAATTAAGAGGAATTGGGAATGGCTTCCTACAAGACAAGGAAAGACCTTCTATCAAAGTCTTTCATACAAGCTGAATTTTGAAGAATTCTAGGAGGCAGCAGTATGGCCAAGAGCATTCTCAATATGGAGGGAAAAAGAAGACCCCACTACTAGATATATGTTTTTAGAAGGTCAAAGACAAAAAGATAGGTCCTGTACACACTTAAATATATTCTTAATAACATTCTATGGTAGTAAAGGAAATAAAATAATGTCTATCAGTGGGGGACTAGATAAACTGTGACAAATGAATGGAATAAAATATTGCTATACCATAAGAATTCATGAATGGGAAGAATTCAGAGAACCATGGGTTGGCATATAAGCTTATTATTCAAAGTGAAGTGAGCAGAATGAGGAAAGTAATAATTATAAAACAACCTACATTTATATAGAGCTTACCATGTGCCAGGAACTGCTAAGCATTTTACAATCATTATTTCATTTTGATCCTCACAACCAACTTGGGAGTTGGATGCTATTGTCTCCATTTTTCAGATTAGAAAACCAAGACAAAGGGAATTGAAGTGGCTTGCCCAGGGTCAAACTGCTGGTAAATGTCTGATGCTAGATTGGAAGGTCTGGCATTCTGTGAACCCACATGTGCCACCAGCTTCTCTGACTACACAAATGTTAATAGAAAGAACAACAACAACAAAAAGAAACTGAACTCTATCTAATTATATAATTATGTAACTAAACTTAGAATCCTCTTTGCAGAGTTATAGAGCTATGGGTACAGAACACTATAAGGAAAAGTAACAATGGATTGTGATATTTATGTGAAATTACTTTTCTTCTTCCCCTTTTCCTCAGCAGAGGCAGTCAGAAAAGGTCTAATTCCAGGCTGAGGCTACCTCCCAGTTTCCTCCCATCCTCCTAGGTCAGTGATGGCCCGCAGGCCAGATGTAGCCCCCTGAAATGTTCTATCCCACTAGGCAACATTATTTCTAATCTGATGAATACAATGAGTAGGATACAATACAATGAAACTTCGAAAGAGTTGTCTTAGAAATAGACTGACAGATGAGCATTTCCTTTCCTTTGGCCCCATCTTTAAAAAGTTTGCTCATCACTATCCTAGGCTATTAGATCAGTTTGGGACCTTTTATCTTTTGATAGGATATTGGGGGAACTAAGGGCAGGGCTGACTGTGGTGAACTCTGACCCTTTTGAGAGTTGCCTGGCCAAATTCTGGTGGGCTGGTATCTTCTTGAATAAGGTAGACCTCACTTGTGATGAGGTAAAGACGGAGGAGGAGTTGAAGTCTCCAAGTCTACCTCTTCTTTAAAAATGTTCACTAATGGGAACTATCATAGGTGGTCCAAAGGCTGAACTATCAGTCCAATCAGAAAGAGGATATCACTCCCTTTTTAAGCAAACGGTAGGACTCACTCTTTTTCATGGAAAGAGGATATAATTTGTTCATGGGAATTGCATGGCCTCATTAATAAACAATGTAATTCTTAGAGAAATGGCCTTATAGTCTTCGTTGGTTAAAATCTGAACACTAGAGTTGTATATACTCTCAAACACAGTCAGTGGGTTAATTCGTTTTGCTGAACTGCTTTTTGTTTCTTTTTTAATCTTTGTTATGAAGGAAGATTTGGGCAAAGCAGGGGGCATTCAAAATGTTTCAAACAAAATGTTTAAAGTTGTTAGAAATAAAGTCTGCTCTTTATTTCCTCTAAAATCAAATACAATCTCCTGTTCACCATTTAAAGTCCTTCACAACCTGGGTCTAGACTACCTCTCCAAGCATCATTTCCCTTCATAATAGTCTCTAATTTCTGGCCAGACTGGTGTTCTTGCTGTTTCTCAAGTATGTTGGGAATGACCTTTGGCAAGTCTTTTAACATTTATTGGTCTCAATTTTCTTATCTATAACATTAGGCCATTGGTCTAGATGGCTTTTGAGGTCTTTTCCAGCTCCAAATCAATAATCTCATAAGATTACATTGTATTTCCTTTGTTTTTCCATATTCAGCCATTTGTAATAATTTAGATGTCTCATTAGCCATATTTCCTTCTGTTTTAATATGTTCCTAGTTGATTTATCTGCTTGTTCTTTATATTTTTAACTTAATTTCATCCCTTCTAAGATCTTAGGTGGTTTCTTTTCCTTTATGTTCCCTTATGGCTCACTAGGAACTTAAAGCTGCCTTAGTTTCTTTGCATGTGGGGGAATTAACTTTTCATTAGCTCTTGCTCCAAGAAACTTCTAGGGAGACAAGGACTGGTTCTAGTTGGTTGCTAGTCCCCTTTCCTTCAACCTTAACCCAGCCACATACAAATATGTTGGCATCCTGACCTAGTTTCTCCTAGCTGAGATTTATTTCCCCAACCAACTGTGCTTCCTCCCCACCAAAAAAACCACTTTTACCATTCCCTCCCTTCCCCTTCCACTAGTGGGTAGGTAGAGTTGAAATTAGCTGCTTCTTGCCACAGAATGGTGGGTTCCCAAAAGGGGTAGGGTGTTCTAGTAGATTCTAAAGAATTAGCAAGAAAATTTCTGTTTATATACTCTGCCAGAATTTGAAAACTACTATAGGGATACTGAGTCAATTGATTTAGGGATTAATGTGTTCTTCTGTTAATAGATTAGGCTATGTTATTCAGTTTCCTGATGTGTTGGCTTACAGAGACAGATGTGATTGCTTTTCCTCTAGTGTACTGCTTGTGTATTGCTTTTTTCCCCAGGTGAGTGAGAGTAGGGTGGAGTTTTTGAGAGTTTTAGAGGACTAGTCTAGTCGGACATTGATTGGTCACATGACCTAGAAGTCAGCCTGAGATATTTAATTGGTGTTTTGTTATTAAGAAGTATTTATTTTATTTTAATTTTAAGCCTTTACTTTCTGTCAGAATCAATATTATGTATTAGTTCAAAAGCAGAACTAGGCAACAGGATTTAAGTGATTTGCCCAGAGTCACACAACTAGAAAGTATATGAGGCCAGATTTGAACCTAGGCTTACTTCTCAATCCACTGAGCCACCTACCTGCCATTCTTCAAAACTATTTATAAAAGATACAGTCAGACCACACCAAAAAGCATTTATTAAACACTCACTATATGCCAAGTACATTTTGATCAATGACTCTCTCCAACCTTTACTCTCACTCCACCTTATTTTATGAATATAATTTAGTATATAATACAAACACCTGCCCCAAACAGCATACAAAACTATAAATTATAAAATTAGACAATAGATTTAACACAGATTTTGGTCATTAAAATGTTTCTACAGCCACTTGAATTTTCAAACTTCAATAGGGATAAATATGTTTTATTTTTGTGCTAATGAATATAGTTTCTTAGAAAAAAAATAAAATTTGTAAAACATATGCAGTTCACAATAATTCTCTACATTTAGATAGCACCTATAGTCAAAAAACCTAGAGCAATGTACAATCATCCAACAAATCCATGCAGATTTCTAATTACATTTTTTCCCCCCTAGGGACAATAACAGCTACCCTAGGAAGAAAAAGGAGCAGATGTGGGGAAAGAGAAGGAGTAATTACCTCTGAATTACAACTAACCATAGTAATCAGAGCTAAAGGAAGTTTTAGTGATTCTCTCCAAGCTCTTCATTTCACAAAAAAGGAAACTGAGGCTCAGCAGTATTGAGTGACCTTCAGCTCCAGATCTTCTGACACAAGATCAACTTATCTCTCCATTGTAATAATGTAATGAACAGGGCCCTAATTAGAGCATAGCAATGAGGGCTTCATTGATATGTGGGATGGCATTAGTTTGAGGGGGAAGGGAGGAATACAGCCTCCCTCTATGGTCCAGACATGACCTTTCCTCCCAATTACTTGTTTGCAACCTTGATGTCATCCTCAACTCAACTCTCATACTCATCCCCACTTGTTCATTCTGTTGTCTTCTTGTCTCAGTCGTCACCACATTTTGTGCAGGTCCTCATCTCATCAAGTTGCACTTTTGTCCCTACCTGAAATCTTTCTCTTCTCCAATTCATCCTTCACTCAGCTACCAAAGTGATTTTCCTAAAGTACAGTTCTGCTCTGGTACCTTTGCCACTCTCTCACTGAATTCTAGTGACTTATTGTTACCTCCAGCATCAAATTTATAATCCTTCATTTTGCTTTTGAAGCTCTTGGCAACCTATCCTTCTAGTTTTCTTACATTCTTTTCCTTTTTACTTGCTGTTCCCCATGTCTGGAAGTGATTTCCTTCTTCATCTCAACCTCATGATTTTCCTTTTCCCCACAGACTCAATTCCAATCCTACCATATGGAAAAGAATTTACTGGTATTCCCATTGCCTTCCCTTTGAGACATTTTTCAGTATATTGCATCTGTGTATAAAAATGCATGTATATAATTTTGCATGATATTTTAACTCTTTAATTAACTTTCTTTCCCATCAGAAGGATCTAAAATTCGTAGTTATATTTTTAAACCCCCAAAGTTTTTTTTTTTTTATCAGCTTTGTGTGTTTTTCTTTTCTAGGCTCTGCCTCACATTTGGATGAAGGCAGTAATAGATTTTGTTAAAAATATCTCAGCCAAGGTTGAATGATTTGCTATACCTGTAGAACTTGTGACAAATATACATAAGTTCATAGATTTTTAAAATATTACACAAATATAGAAACTCATGTGAATCCTATATAATGATAGGTTTGTTTGCTATTGTCATTAAATGTGTTATTGTAATTTTGATACTTTATTTGAATGTGCATTATAAATCTGCTATTTTGTAAAAGTCATTTGCACTCACAGTAGTTCATGGCAAAATTTAAAAGGAAATGGATCTCATTTTGGATGAGAAACCTTTTGCTAATTCTAAGCTATATATTTCTGATTTTTAAAACATTCTTTTATTATTTTTTTCCTTTGTATGTGCAATACAGCATTTGAATTTCTTTTCCTCTCATTTTTGTACTTGAACACATTATCAATATTAATTTTTTTATTTTACAGTAATAAGTTTAATATAAATATATATTTGCTATAACATTAATGCATCCCCCAAAAGCCTTAGACTATGGTAACCTGCCATGTATTGATACATGTTATGGGACTGTGATTAATGAGTCTGTCTGATTCCAGGAGAAGGGAACAAAAGAGCTACAAGGTCAAGGAGACCAACCAATCCCAATCTGATTGATGAGAAACTACAGTGCCTAGGAGCACAAGGTCAAAAAAGACCATACCAATCCAGTTAGGATTGACGAACTTCTAAGCCAATACTGAAGGACTTGAACCTAGTGTCTGGGGTTTGGGTTGTGGCCATTCTGACATATATTAGAGGCCAGACTTCCCTGAGCTACATCCTAGTCAAGTACCAAAGGTTGGCTATTATTTTGGCTCTCCTTATCCCTGAGAGTGAAGGCAAACCAGACCAGGAATGACACTTCCATTTCATACAAAAATCTGGTCCTTTCTTCAATTTAATAAGTGACAACTCTCTAGTCTTGGCTACTGTTTGGGTAATTGCATAATTGCTTAAATCACTTTAATTGGGCCTTGGTTCAAGGACCTGTTATAAGCTTTATTTTTCCTTTACTTACTTTACATATGTTTGCACATAAGACTTTGACATTTTATATCTCATCCACACATTCTATTTTCTCTTTTATTTGGATTTTTCATATTTTTGGATTTCTTTTGAAAATTGACTCATACACCATTTATCAGCCATTTATCCTTAGCTGATTTGGGTGTTTGTCTCTATCCTCCTCTTCAAAGGGGAATGTGTTATTAATTCTCCTCAAGAGGGGTATGTATGTATTATAATCTATAATGTAAAGTTTGAATTCTTTTGTGAGTAATTTCAGGATAAGAAATTTGCTACCTCCCCAGAATCTAGACAATGAACCTATTTGGAGAAGGTACCATGAAGATGCCTGCAAAACCAACACTGTATCAAGAAGATCCAGAATGAACTTTGGGGTGTGGTTGATTGACTTATGGGGAGTTGAATGCATTTGTTTTGAATGTAAATTTTTATGCCAAAAGGGGACTGCCCCCTAATTGCTTTTTTTTTAATGTGCCTAGCAATCATTGGATCATTAGTTTTGTCCTCTTTTCTTTTTATCCCCAAATCTCTGTAATTTAAAAGTTAGTTATATTTACATGAGCCTTCGAGGAGACCAGTCACCCTCTGCTCTCAAGGGGAAATGTGTTATTGGAAATTTGGGAGTCCCTGAATTACATTTCTCATAAGCCCACTGGCTTTCTGTCTTACGTGATGATGTAGACAGTTACGTAATGACATAGTCAGGAGGATAAAAATTGAGTGGCTGGACTTGCACTTCCTCTTTTCCTCCTGAAGCAACATGGTGGTGGCAGGTAATGGTGGATCTTTTAAACAGCCTAAGCTAGCATGACATGTGGCTTCATTTTCTAATGGCTACTAATAAATCTATAAAAACCATAATATTTTTAAAGATATATTTTTATATTCATTTTATTTTTTACAGGATGGAGAGGGAAGAGACAATTCATCCCCTAGCTGCTACTCCAACTAGCATCTGTTAGGAGTTGAAAAGGATCACAAAGAATTCCAGGGAATCAGGGCTGGCTTCTCTTGGAATACAGAAAACCATTTCTCTCAAGATTATTCCCTAAGAGAAAGAATAACCAATCTAAGGATGAGTAGCAGTCTGGGAGGTGTTCTCCCACCCACAATTTGCTCATATAAGAGGGGGTTTCCTGGAGAAGGGTAACTTCAGAGTGTCTAGTTTTTGGAAGGAGGAGGGATGCTTGGGTCATGCCTTTCTATTGATGCCTTTGTCTCCCAAAAAAGGTGATTTTTTTTCCTCTCAAAGTTAATGTACTGCTAGGCTTCTTAAACTTTCCTTAGATAGATTAAAGCCTGGATGGAGAGAGATCTAACAAACAAGAGGGAGAATCAAGGTGGGGGAGACACTTCATTATTGGGAAGGGCATCAATATCATTAATGTCCATTTGTATGAGGATAAGAACTGAGGTAGAGAAAATGATGCACACATATGGAACTTCTTGAGAAAGAAAAGAAAGTTAAGAAGTCCTGAGTTCACTTAGTTCTTAGTCTCACTGCCATTTAGTTGCTAATGCCTATCCCCCAAAACAAATTATCTTGTATATATTTGTATATTAAGTATATACTTATGTGTGAGAGATAGTATGGCTTAGTGGATGAAAAGCCTTCCTCATCTGTAAATGGGAATAATAATAGCACCTACTCTCAGAGTTGTTGTGAGGAACAAATGAGATAATTGTGAAGCACCTACCACAGTGCCTGGCACAAAGTAGGCACTATATAAATGTTAGCTATTATTATTGTTAATAATAGAGAAAATAATTTCTATATCACTTATGTCACAGTGAGGTTGTGAGACTTAAATGAGATATTTGTAAAATGCTTTGAAAACCTTAAAGCACCATATAATACCAGTTGCTATTATAATTTTATTGTTGGATAACTTATTGTTGGCAACATGGTAACAAGACATTGTGAAAAGTATGATAGAGCATGTAAGTTTGAAGCTCTGCTACTTACTAACTCAGTTCACCTTTAGCCTCTCTGGATTTTAGTTTCTTCATCTGTAAAAATGTGGAAGTTGGACTAGATAATCTCACAAGTCCTTGCCAGCTCTAAATCTATGATATGAAAGTCAAGAATATGGTCAGGACATAAAAAAGATTCAGTCCTTGCCTTCTGAGTAAAGAGAATTGTTCCAGTGCCAGAGAGGGGGCGAGGGAGTGAAACTTGAGAAACCTGGAACCTGAAAATTGGCAATTTTTTTGAAGAACAGTCCTAAGATAAGAGGCTAACAAGGTATGAAGTGATAGAGATAAAGTAGGAGGCACAAGGAATGACCACCCAAAACCAGAGTAAAGTCTCAGAGAAACTAAGAAGTTTAGTACAAAGAAGAAATTAAGTCTAAGGGTTCTAAGTTATTGTTGAACTGTTTAAGCCATCTATCACTCTTTTGACCCTATTTGGGGTCTTCTTGGCAGAAATACTGGAGAGGTTTTTCCATTTCCTTCTCCAGCTCATTTTACAAATGAGGAAACTGAGACAAATAGGGTGAAGTGATTTGCCCAGGGTTACACAGCTAGGATGTGTGAGGTCAAATTTGAACTAAGGAAGATCTAGTCACTGCACCATCTTATTAGGCCCTCAAGGGAAGTATACTACTACCTAGTTAATTAAATAGGAAAGTTTTGTTGTTGTTGTTCAGGCCATTCAGGTGAGTCCAACTCTTCATGATCTCATTTAGACTTTAGCTCTGTACTAAAGAGTTAAACATTTGAGGCAAATTAAATCCCATCTGGTAATCTAAAGCCTCATTAGTCTAGGATCTAGGTTTTCAAAGAAATAAAACAGATTATTCCTTGAAGGAAAAAACCTAGAGTTCCCCCCAACCCTTTTTTTTTACCCTTTCTCTCCCCTTTTCCCCTCTCCCCAGCCTGAGATTTTGCTAGTCCATGGTGGAATGTAAGGGCCACGTTCCATAAATGATAAATATTATAATATTATATTGTTGTTGTTAAAAATATTAGAGACATTGGGGAATTTTTTCTTAAATCTCTATTTTGGAATGGGATCTGTGTTTTTTAATATTTTTTCATTGACCTATATTTGGTGGTATGGTAAAGCCTATAAGAATCCCTTCTCAGAAGAAGGATTTATATATATATATGTATATATATATATACACGAATTACTATTCAGTTAGAAGTTAGTGAAAATAAAGATGTATTTTTCCCCCCATCCAAGTTTATGCATACCTTGGTGGAAAGGATAGTCTATGGACTCTAGGTTCAGCATCTCTGGATTTGATGATCTCTAAGGTCTTACACTGTGTAATTGGAATTTTGTACACTTGAGCTACATTTCCCAGTATTCCTCTTTTGTCCCCATTTTACGTCCTTACATTGGTAGATAAAAGTTTCTGTAACTCTGCCCTCTCTCTCTTTTCTCCCACTTTCATGGTCTGGGGAAAAAGCTCTTTACTCAAACTATTTTATTCCTTTACTTCAAGTAATTATTAATAAATTTTATAAAATACAATGTTTGGAGTTATTGTATATTAATTTTTAATCTTACAGGTCCCATTCTAGCTCTAAACTTTGCATCAATTATCAGTACATATTTTGGTATATTTACTCTAAAATGGCTATCAATTAATTTGTCATCCTCTTTGGTATGCCTTGTGAATAGAGCTGCCATGTGTCCTGTTTTCTCCAGAGTCATCTGGAGAACCATAGGGCTCATTCAGAGCTCTGCCTTCACCTTAAAAGAAGCAGCAATAATCACAGTTAAGTCTATTCAGGGCTTCCATCAAATCTCCTCCAGTGATGCTTAGAATAATGAGAGTGTCTTCTCATACTTGTATTGCCAACCCAAGAGACTAGCTCATGATGACAGCATATATATGTTCACTAAGAGCTCAGAATCCCAGGAGAACACATTATTAAGGTTGGAGAGATTCACTCTGACTAAGGCTTTGGAAAATCTGCAGCTAAGAAAACCAAATATATCTTGGAAATTTTACAGTAAGTCTAAAGCTGACGTACTTTGGCTGTCTCTGCTAACATTTTCTTAATCCATAGTTTAAAAGCAAACAAACCCTTTAGTGAGAACCAAAAGCATCATCCATTTTTTTACAAAGCAGAATCAGTCATTCATTAGTCATAATTAATCATCTTTGACTCATAGTTGGTGTTATTAATGGTACTCCTAGGACCACTCCTTCCTACTAGCATCCTCTCCTTTCCATGCATACAGTAAGCACTTTTACATTCTTATTTCTGATATCAAATGATATCAAATCCTAACATAATTTTCATATAAAAGTTAAGCCATGCCCCCCTGTGAGCTTTAAAAATTCATAGGAATAATGATGAATACACTTTTGAAATCTGTCCATGCTAGCAAACTTGTACAAGATTCTAAGGAAGCCAGACTAAAAACAGATAGATCCAACAGTTTTGAATTCCAAGAGACTGATGGTGACATACAAGCTTCCACAAAGTAGAGAACTGCAGATAGATAGGATTGTTATTGCATAGGCTTTTTTGGTTTGTTTTCCTGATCACATTAATAGTATATTTCCACCTAAAAGAACAGATGGACCTTGATGCAAACCAATCAGCTAGAGGAGGAAAAAGCTCTGGGTTTGAAGTTAGAAGCTCAAAGTTTGATAATATACTCTAGCACTTACTAGCTGCATGACTTTGGGATGGAGGACAAGGCATAAACCTGTTTGAGCTTTAATGTCCTCATTTGTAAAATGAATGTAATAGTGTTTGGAATACCTACTTCACAGGGTTATTGTGAGAAAAACAGTTCATAAATTATAAAATGCTACAGAAACATGAGTTATCAAAATAATGTCCCTTCCTATCCCCACCACTAAAGAAAATGATCATTTTGTAGTGATTATTACAAGGTTTACAGAATAGCACTTTCCTCATGGAAAATTCAGAAAGTGGATATCATAATTATTCTTTTCAATTTACAGAGGAGAAAATTGAGATTCTTCAACTTGGCCATGTTACAAAAAGTAAGTCTTTAAGGAGATATTATAGGCATGTTGATTTTAATTAGAGTTCAGTTTAGAACTTTCAATTCAACACATTTGCTACCTATGTGGCCCAAACTCTGATATCTCAAAGCATTGACTCTTGCTTCTCAAAAACTATTACAGTGGAGTACAAGCTCTGGTAGAATTTTCTAGAAAACTTGAAAAGCATTACACACTGTCCTACTGATGTTATGTGCTTCTTCTTCCAGGGCCAGACTAGCAAAAAGCCAAGAAGCCTGGATGCCAAAATTTGTTTTGTTTTGTTTCAATTACAAGACTAAAAAGGTTGTAATGGTAAAGGATATATTGTCTCCCTCATTTAATTGCAAACTACTTGAAGGCAGAGACTTTTGACTCTTTTTGTATCTCCAGAATATAGGACATTTCTTAGAACATGGCTTGTGCTTAATAAATGTTTGTTGATTGATTGAGTACTCACATTTATGGGAACACAGATCTTTGGACCTGATTCATCATAGTAAGTCCTAGTAAGTGTTTTTGATTGATTGATTGATTGATTGATTGATCAAAGATCAATGAAATGACCAATTTAGTCATGCCATAATCTAAGTTACTTTTCTACTTCCAAAGAAGCACCATTATTTCTTATTGGTACTTGAAATTGTCTTTTTTCCATTATTCAAATCTGGAGTTGATCTCCAGGAAATTATCCTAGTATCCTGGAGGAAATCAGATTTTATTTAATGGTACTTTGATATTGTGTGCAATGATCAATACAGCTCTGGGAAAAGGCAATCAAAAGAAGCTCTAGAAAGGGATGGAGGAGAACTGAGAGAAAGGCACGTTGGTCTTCTAGGCCATGTTACTCCTGTTCTTTCATTCCTTGGTGGATAGAAATTACTGTGCCTTATCCTTTTCCACCTTTCCCTCCTCCCTTTTACTTCTATCTTTGATCAGTTAATCAATTAGCAAGCATTTACTAATTGATTACTATGTTCTTGGAGGTAGAGATACAAGTACAAAGAATGAAACAGCTCCTATTTGAAAGGAATTTATAGTCTAATGGAGTGGTAGGAACAACAAGTACATATAAAAAACAGCATAAATATAAAGTTAATGAATACACATACATACACACAGTAGTGAAATACAAGATAGTTGGGAAGGGAAGGGCATTAACATCAAGGAGCTCAGGAAAGGCTTCATGCAGTGATGGTTTCTGAGCTGCATCTTAAAGAAGAGCCTGAAGCAGTGGATTACTATGGTGATATGATCAAAATTGGAGGAGAAGCTATCTGGTTAGGATTTTTAAAAAAAGGGAAAACCTTCTGGCACCCTTTTCTCCAGCTGCAAGCCTTAGGTTAGAATCATCATCTGGAATAAGGTTAGAGGCATGAATAAAATGAGGATTAGAACAAAAGTGAGTACTAGATTTTCCAGTTCTCTTTTATCTTGAGAATCTCATCTGGAGTTGGCATGATCAAAGAGTTTATTATAGGATTTAAGATTTGGAAGCCTAATTTCCTTAATTTGCTGGTGAAGAAATCAGGGCCCAGAGAGGTAGAGAAAGGGATTTGTCCAAAATGGAGAATGGTAGAATTGGAATTCAAACCCATATCTCCTCTGAAATGACAGCTTTGTCAGTCACGGTACATTGCCTCTGTTTTGTTCTCTGAAAGATACTAAATCATTCAGCTAGAGGACAAAGTATTAAAAACTATGGTTACCATTCTTTCTTATCTTTCTGTGTATCTATCTCATGTGATTGTTCCTAATTAAGGCTATCTGGTTTAATGGAATCCAGGTGAATCATCCTGGCATATTGTAATGACACATATAAAGCCTAGTGAGTCATCTGTCACAATATTGTAGAAAACAGAAGTCTTAGCTACTTACTCACAGTGTATATAGATTTTCAGAATTCTAGGTTAGTACTATTATTACTCAAATGTGTAATTTTACCCTAAATGCCATAAGTCTAAATTCCTTCAACATAATGCAGTTCTCTTAATTTCTAACCTATTTCTTCACCTTTTTGAAGTCAGTTGTTTAGTGTTCAGAAGGTCCCAGCATAGTTTTTTCTAATTAAAAAAATTTTTTTTATATTTTGAAACAATTTTTGACAATTTTTAGACATTTTCAAATTTAGATCTAATCCCTCCCTCCCTCCCTGTCCCCTCCCTGAGACAGATACTTTCATGTAATTCATATTTCCATATTGCTCATGTCATGATAAAAGACACAACAGAAATCACATGGAAGAAATAAAGTGGAAGATGGCATGCTTTGCACTGCAATCAAACTTCACCATTTCCTTCTTTGGCTGGGGATAGCATTTCCTCATGAATCCCTTCTGGTTATCTTGCAGGCTTGCTTTGCTTATAATGGTTAAGTCCTTCACAGTTGATCGTCATATATTTCTGTTACTGCATACATTGTTAGCCTGATTTTGCTCTCTTCACTTTGCATCAGTTCATATAAAGTCTTTGCAGGTTTTTCTGAACTCATCCTGTTAATTGTTCCTTATGGTGCAATAGTATTCTATTACAACCATATACCACAACTTGTTCATCTACTCCCCCAATTAATGGACACTTTCCAATTCTTTGCCCCTAAAAAAATATTTGCTAAAATATTTTGATGCAGGTCCTTTTCTCTAACTTCTGATCTCTTTAGGCTACATATTCAGTAGTGGTATTTCTGGCTCAAAGGGTAATAGTTTTATAGCCTTTTGAACCTGGTTCCATATTGCTTTTTCAGAATGGGTGTTCACAGTTCTCTTAACAGTGTATTAATTTATTGATTTTTCCACATTCTCTCCAACATTTATCATTTTCCTTTTTTGGTCATGTTAGTCAATCTGGAAGTTAGGAAGTAGTATCTCAGAGTTGTTTTAATTTGCATTTCTCTAATTAATAGTGATTTGGAGCATTTTTTTCATATGACTGTGAATAGTTTCAATTTCTTCCTCTGAGAACTGCTTATTCATATCCTTTGACCAATTTTTTAATTGGGGAATGGTTTGCATTCTTTTTTTTTTAAACCCTTAACTTCTGTGTATTGGCTCCTAGGTGGAAGAGTGGTAAGGGTGGGCAATGGGGGTCAAGTGACTTGTCCAGGGTCACACAGCTGGGAAGTGTCTGAGGCCGGATCTGAACCTAGGACCTCCCGCCTCTAGGCCTGACTCTCAATCCACTGAGCTACTCAGCTGCCCGAATGCTTTATATTCTTAAAAATTTGACTCAGTTTTCTACATAATTTGAGAAATGAAGCTTTGATCAGAGACACTTGCTATAAGAAATTTCCCCAAATTTGTTGTTTTCCTTCTCTTCTTGGTTGCAGTGTTTTAATTTGTACAAAATCTTTTCAATTTAATGTAATCAAAATTATTTATTTTATTTTTTATAATGTTCTCTATGTCTTATTTGGTCATAAATTATTCTCTTGTCCATAAGTCTGAAAGATAAACTTTTCCTTGTTCCCTTAATTAGTTTATGGTACCCACCCTTTATTTCTAGATCATGCAACCATTTTGACTTTGTCCTAGTATGGTGTGAGCTGTTGATCCATTCCTAGTCTCTGCCATATTGCTTTCTAGTTTTCTAAGCAGTTTTTGTCAAATAGAAAATTCTTTCCCTAAAATCTTGGATCTTTGGATTTGTTGAACACTAAGTTGTAAAAATGTTCATATATTGATTGTCTAATCTATTCCATTGATCCACCCCTCTATTTTTCTACCAATACTAGATTGTTTTGATGATTACCACTTTTTAGTAGTTTGATATTTGATATAGCCAGGCTTCCCTCCTTCCTATACTTTCGCCCCATTAATTCCCTTGATATTCTTGGCTTTTTATTCTTCTAGGTTAATTTTGTTATTTTTTCTTAGTTCTATGAAATAATTTTTGGGTAGTTTAATTGGTATGGCACTGAATAGATTAATTAATTTAGGTTGTATTGCCATTTTCTTTATATTGATTTAGCCTATCCATGAGGAATTAATGTTTTTCCACTTATTTATATCTGACTTTTTGTGTGTGAAGTGTTTTGTAATTATGTTCATATAATTGCTGGGTTCGTTTTGATAGCTATATTCCCAGGTATCTTATGCCACCTAAAGAGATTTTCAATTGCTTTGTTTTGTATTTCTTGCTGTTAGATTTCATTTATAGTAAACAAAAATGCTGATAATTTATGTGGGTTTATTTTGTATCCTGTGACTTTGATGAAATTGTTAATTATTTCTATTAGTTTTTTGGTTGATTCTCTACATATACCATTATAAGATCTGCAAAAAGTGATACTTTGTTTCTTCATTGACTATTCTAATTCCTTCAATTTCTTTCTGCTCTCATTGCTATAGCAAGCATTTTTTGGTACAATATTAAATAATAGGGGTGACAATGCTTTATTCCTGATCTTATTGGAAAGGGTTTTAGTTTATCCTCATTGCAGATAATGCTTGCTGTTGGATTTAGATAGATGCGATTTATCACTTTGAGGAAGTGCCATTTGTTCTAGTGTTTTCTAATATTTTTTATAAGGAATAGCTATTGTATTTTGTCAAATGCTTTTTCTGCATCTATTGAAATAATCACTTGGTTTCTGTTGATTTTGTTATTAATATGGTCATTTATGATGATAGTTTTCCCAATATTGAACTAACCCTGCATTCCTGGCATAAAACCTACATGACCATTGTGCATGATTCTCATTATACAATGTTGTAATTTCCTTATTAGTATTTTTTAAAAAGGTTTTGCATCAACTTTCATTAGGGAGATTAGTCTATTGTTTTCTTTCTCTGTTTTAGCTTCTTCTGATATAGGTATCAATACCATATTTGTGTCATAAAAAATTTGGGATGGATTCCCTCTTCCCTTATTTCTAAATAGTTTATGTAGTATTAAGAGTTACTTGTTCTTTTAATGTTTTGTAGAATTCACCTGTGAATCCATCTGGCCCTGGGGCCTTTTTCTTAGGGAATTCTTTTTGATGGTTTGTTCATTTCTTTTTCTGTGATGGGATTATTTCTGTATTTTATTTCCTCTTCTGTTAAGCTGGGTAGCTTATATTTTTATAAGTATTCATCTATTTCACTTAGATTGTCAGATTTATTGACATATGTAGTGCAAAATAACTTCTGATAATTGCTTTAATTTCTTCTTCATTGGTTGTAATTCTGTATTTTTCATTTTTGAGATTGGCAATTTGGTATTGTTCTTTTATTTTTTAATTAAGTTAACCAATTATTTATTAATTTTATTTTTTTCATAAAACCAACTTCTTATCTTATTTATTAAATTGTTTTCTTACTTTCAATTTTATTAATCTTTCCCTTGATTTTCAGGATTTCCAATTTTGTGTTTAATTTGGGATTTTAATTTTCTTTTTCTGATTTCTTAAGTTGCATACCCAATTCATTGATCTACTCTTTCTTTATTTTATTGATTTAAGCATTTATAGATATGAATTTTCCCCTAAGTACTGTTTTGGCTGTATCCTATAGATTTTGATATGCTGTGTCCTCATTGTCATTTTCTTTAATGAAATTGTTGGTTTTTCTATGATTTGTTTTTTGACCTATTGATTCTTTAGGATAATATTTTAGGTTCCAATTAATTTTTATTCTTTCTTTCCACTGCCCTTGGTTCAGTATAATTTTTTATTACATTATGGTCTGAAAAATTTGCATTTAATATTTCTCCTTTTCTATATTTGGATGTGTAAACTTAAAAATTAATATACAATATCTCTAAGTGTTATATTTAATAAGATTTATTAATAATAATTTGAAGTAAAGGAAAATAAAAAACTAGAGTAAAGAGGGAGCTAACCCAGCCACAGTTGCTTGAAAAGAGAGCAAAAAGGCAGAGTTTATAGCCAACTTACAAACAAAACATGAGGACTCAACCTGGGGGAGAGAGGAAAAGGAATTTTGGGATGAGAAAAAGAATTCTGGGAGATGGAGTCTTTAGAGTACAACATTCTAATCACAGAGATGTAAGGTTTTTATGTGCTATAATGTGGTTACTTCTTGTAAAGGTGTCATGTACTGCTGAAAAAAAAAAGGGGTATTCTTTTCTATTCTCATTAAGTTTTCTCCAGAGGTCTAACATACCCTGTTTTTCAAAAGTTATGTTTATCTCCTTAACTTTTTTCTTCTTCATTTTTTTTTTTTGCTGGATTTATCTCCTTCTGGGAGGGGAAAATTGATTTCCCCCACTAGTACCATTTTACTGTCTATTTCCCCCTTTAACTCATGTAACATCCTTTAGGAATTCTGGATGCTATGCCATTTGGTGCATGTATGTTTAATATTAATATTGTTCCATTGTCTATGGTGCCTTTTATCATCATTTAATTTCCTTCCTTATCACTTTTGGTTAAATCAGTTTTTACTTTTGTTTTGAGGTCATGATCATTACCCTTGCTTTTTTTTTTATTTTTTTTTTTTACTTAAGCTGAGGCATAAAGCACTCTGTGCTACCAACTCCCTCATTGTTTCATGGGTTAGTCTGGTCTCCATTTGGCTGCTTCCCTCCCCTTGCCAAATAGCCTGTGCTATACAGGTCCCTTGCTCTTGTTTCTACCACCTCAGGAACTCTGCTGCCATGTGAGAGTGAGTAGGTTTTTGAAGTTCCATTTCCCCCTTTCTGCTCCCTTGTAGCTTCAGGGTTCCATTGCCATGTGAGAGTTTCCAGGTTTCCTGACTTCTCTGCCTTTTATACCTGTGTAGAGTGACTTGGGCTGGACTCATTCCCATTGCACAGCTTGTTTGCCTCCAGTAGAGTTGCAATGTGTTGGGATTGCTCTGAGTTCTGTTGGTTCTCACAGATGCCCTGCTCTCTGGGTCACTATCTCCTCTTACCCCAGTGAGACATGTTCCTCCAACTTTTGTTTGTTTTGAGGGGATTTATTTTCGTGTGTGTGTGTGTGTGTGTGTGTGTGTGTGTGTGTGTGTGTGTGTGTGTGTGTGTGTGTAGGGGGAGCATAGCATCCTTTATTCTACCATCACAGCATCCTACATGCAACTCCCCTGGCATGATTACTGAACTGTCATCTCTGTGAAGGGTTAATTCTGAGAATTGGCCTATACAATAATTAGCAGTTACAACAATGTTTTAAGGCTTGTAGTAGTTTTATATATGTTAGGTAGATGCCATTTTTCCATTTTGTAAATGAGGAGAATGAAGTAGAGAGATAGAAAGTGATTTGCCCAGTCACACAATTAATAAGGATATGAGATAGGATTCATTGGTGTATTGAATTTTTGGTGAGGAACCTCCCTCTACCGTGCAGATTAGCAAGTTCTCTGAGACAAGGGTCACACCATTATTAGACTAGCTCTCTACCAACTATAAATTTATGAAGGGTGAAAAAAGAAATCCATAGGTTACATAAGAAGTGCCCTTCTGTAGATGATACCTAAGGGCTGTTGTTCAGAAATATTAGAAAGATTGTAGAAAGACGAGCTCCTTCTTCTCTGAATTCAAGAGTTGCTTATTTCCTTGTTTAATAAAAGGAAAACTTGTTAGCGTGTAATGACAAGGAGACACTGGACTGACTAATTTTGTGGGTAAGTTTACTGTAATAGGCAATTTGATCTATATCAATAGGTTATTTATTATCAATGTAAATAAATAGCATTTTGCCTACCACTTTTGACTATGAAGCAAGAACTCTGGCCCAAGATTTTAATGCTATAATAATGCTCTCATATACTTTGTATTCTGGTACTTTTCATCTGAGGTTATCTTCTCCTTATAATATGCATATGTGTGTTTATATGTGTTGTGTGTATACATACCTGTGTATGTATAGATATGTATATATGTTTGCATCTATATATAGGCATGTATGCATATGTATGTGTGAAAATATATATGTGTATATGTATATATACTGCATCTAAATAGTTATTTGCACAGAGTATTCGCCATAAGAATAGGAGTTCCTTGAGGATGAGGGCAATGCTTTTGCATTTCTTTGATCCCTAGCACTTAGGATAGTGCCTGGAAAATAGTACGCATTTTGGCATTGGTTAATCAATATGAAATGAATTTCTAATCTCATAGTAAGGAAGATCACTTTGAGAATTCACAGAATAGACATAAAAAAATGCTTACCTCACACCAGTCTGTAGGTGCATCTGGATTGTTGCTGAGTTTCCTATAAAAACTTTTCACATCTTGGGCCTTTATTTCTGGACCAAAGAGGTCCCACACTGCTGTATAGAACTTGTCATAATCAATAAAATCTGTATTGAAACAATTACAGGTACTTTGTTACCAAATGGCAAAGAACCGATTGTTTAAGATTATACACTTATAATTGGAAAAGACATCAAGGACCATTTTGTTCAACTCCTTTATTTGCAGATAAGGCTCAGAGAATTAAAAGTGACTTGAGACAGTTTAATGGAACTAATAAAGTATTAGAAGTAGGATTTCAGCCCGGGACTTTCTGACCCTCACATCAGCCCTGTGCCCACTATTCCATATTATTTATTTCAACGTGTACCACACCATCCTCTTAGTACTTTATTTCAATGTGTAAGAAGCAGATTATTCTGATTTTAAAAATTCTTTCCTTTCAGTCCTAACTGGATATTGAGTTAGAATATTTCAAAATGTTCCAATTAAATGTCCTGACACCTCTAAAATAGCTCCTTTCCTAAAATAGGAAGGACTTTCCCTCCCCAGTATGATTCCTCAAAGGGAAAAATCAGGCTTAGTTTAATCTTTTTTTAATTTTATATATGAATGGTCTCATCCATTGGTAATAGTCTGCCTATTGTGGTGGTCTATAAGAATTCCTTTAGAGAGATTTCTTTTAACAGAACAATTTTTTTTATATCACGTAACTACATAAGGTCTGCTATAATTTGGAACTCTATGTTGCCAAATATGACAATAAATATATCTCAGAGTAATAAGCTAAGTGACAGAAGGAGTTAGACATAGGTTTTCAAGATTAGACTGGTTCAGTGAGCAGAAATTTAATAGTATGAGATATGCTTCTATCTCATACTTATAAAAAGTTTGTTGATACAAATAAAGACAAGAACTTATATATTTATGTATATATACATGTATATATATGAATGTATAAATGATTTCTAGGTTATTGTTTGAATCATTGACAAGAAGATTAAAAGATTTTGAATTCCAGGCCAACTTCTGTAGCTAACTTGTGAATAATCACAGAGTAATTTATTAAAAATTACTTTCCAAGTGTCATCTTGATTTTGATAATGGTGTTAGATTACTGTCAGTATTCTGGAACCAAGTATTAAAAGACTGATTTGCAAAGAATTTATAAAAAAGAATTACTGATTACTATTAATCAGCATTTATTTAAGACAAAAATCATTCTAGACAGTCCTCTTTGACCTCTTGGTAGCAGAATTACTAGATGGTAGTTTATAGAATGTCTTAGACCAGAAATCCAGAAGCTACATGCCATAGATCTCAGGGAATTCTTGAAGTGTTAGAAGTGGTCTTCAGATCCAAATATAAATCCATAAATAATCAAACATAACTTCCATAACCTGAAATAATATGTATTAAATATATACGTATTGCTACATTGAAGAAAATGTTTTCCCCAGAGTCAGCCTGATATAGTAGAAATACCAGACTTGGAGTCAGGAAGTCCTGTGTCTAATTCCTGCCTCTGACACTTACTAGCTGTACAGATATGGGATAAAAGTCACCTGACCACTCTGAGCTTCTCTTTCCACATCTATAAATGAGAATGATAATAATACTACTACCTACAGTGTCTACCTCATAGGACTTTTTGAAAGACAAATAAAATATTGTAGGTAAAATTCTTTGCAGACTTTATAGTGCTAGATATAAATGTCAGTCATTCTTTGATTGTGGCTGTACATTTGGAAGTTTATTGATAAGTAGATTGTGCATAATAGATTAAGAATCCTGATCATAATTAAGGTACATTACATATATCATTTCCCCTAAGTCTTTCAGGTTCTGTCATTTTGATATAAGAAGAGATTAATTTAGCAGGACTTACTCTTTTCTAAACTAAGTTAATTATTAACCAGTCTCCCATTCCTGATGAAATGACCAGACTTGAACAACAAGTCTGGTGTTCAAATATAAGACTCAAGAGAATAATAAAAAGGTAAGCAACACTTCCACCTAGGAGCCAATACACAGAAGTTAAGGGTTAAAAAAAAAAGAAAAAGAAAACAACTCTATGAGTTAGATACTACAGAGATCCCCATTTTTCAAATGAGTAAGTTGAAGAACGTGGCCTCTTGTCCTTTAAATCGTTTAGAGAACCCGAAATGTTAGTCATTGAAGAATCTAAACTATTGACTCCAAGTCAGAGTCCATGGCATCCCTTATACCAAGTTGCTCCATATAAGCTTACACATGCCTAAGATATAAAGTAAGAATTTCTACAAGGCATTAACGTTGAAGATATGGATTTGAATTGGCCAACTTTTGGGATAGAAAATTGAACTTAGTGCATTTAGTCTATTTTAGGGGGTTCCCCAAGAAAGGTGGGAAATGATAAGGTTGTGATCATGTTAACCATGCTCTTAAGCCTAACTCTAACTCTTGTAAGAGGATAGCACAAACTTAACTGAAAATTATCTGACCCATTTCTGATTTTTTTTCCCATAGAAGAAGTTGAAAAAGAATATTATAACTTCAGACACTGATATGTAGCAGGACACTGGAACCCTTGATGCCTCTAAATTCTACATAGCTTAAGCAGCCTGATTTGGGGCATTCTGTGAGAAGTCTCAACATTTTTGAGCTTACCTTCATTTTTGACATATGTGCCTAGTCTTTCCTCTTTTTTCTGAATCACTGTTGCTTCCACTAACTTCGCAAATTTTTTCAAGGCCTCTGTGAAATTGTTATACTCATTTAAACTGCTGCTGTCTTCGGCGTTCTCCATGGAGGCATAGAGGTATCTTTGTTTCTAGATGGAAATAGATCTGATGATCTTAAAATCCTTCCCGTTGTAATAGTGTTCCCCCAAACTTTAAGATTTTATTCTAATGTTCATTCCTTTGATCTTAAAATTCCATGCTGTATAGTGGGAACAGGATGTGCTGCTGAGATGTTAGCAGGAAAGATGACTTTGGATTAACAAGACCTACATCCCGGCTACCCCTTCAGGGAAAGCCCTGACCTCATAATGTTTCCTCAATACTCTTTATAAGGTCCTGATTACATCATAATATGTGCTACTTTCTTCATTTAATAATAGAAGGACATGACTGAGATTCTCTTCCTATGTATATTTTGAGTGGAAGGGGATGGATATTAACTAAAGAGTGGGTAAAGGAATATACTTAAATGCTTTGAGTTCAGACAGTATTATATGTGTGTATTTTCTCTCCTATCAGAGCCTCTCGACCCTCCATTCTTCTTCCTACTTCAAAGAGTTATGGCAAACAGGTGTGGTACTTTCTCTTAAAGCTACTCTGGATGGCATAAATTGAATTGTAGACTATTTGCTAAAGATAAGAGCACATTGTTAGTAGCATTGATTCATCTAGAAAATAAGAGGCACCACAATGCAGTGGAAAGAATGCCTCATTTGGAGGCACAAGCACTGAATTCAGAAATGTCCAAAGTCTGCTAATTACCTGTGTGACATCACCCCTCTGGGCTTCAGCTTTATCACCTTTATAAATCGGGACTTGGACTAGATAAATTCTAAGGTCCCTTTAAGCTCTAATGCTTTGGTCCAAATATATACTTTGTTGGCATTGCGATTCTTAAAAATGTCAAGGTCTAAATCAGAGATAGAGAGCATTATAAGATAGAAAATAAATAATTTTGAATATATTAAACTTAAAATGTTTCATAGAAACAAAACCAATGAAGCAAGATTAGAATGGAAGCAGAAAGCTGGAGAATAATTTACATCAAATTTATCTAATAAAGGCTTCATTTCTCAAAGATATAGATCTGTTTTATATTTTATATTATAATTATAGTAACACTTATATAGTGCTGTAGGGTTTATAAAGTACTTTATAAATATTATCTATTTTATTTTTATAAATACCCTGTGATATAAGTGCTAGTTATTATTATTATCCATATTTTACAAATAAGAAAAGTTAGATGGGTTAAGTGACTTGCCTAGGGTCACACAAGCAGTAAGTATCTGAGACCACATTTGAACTCAGGTCTTCCTGACTCCAGGCCTGGTACTTTATACTACACTGTGCCACCTAGCTGCCCCTGCTTCTCCCTCTCTCACCCAACCCCCCCATCAGACTCTGACACACTCTCTCTCTCTCTCTCTCTCTCTCTCTCTCTTATACACACACACACACAAACACACACACACACACGCTCACACATGCTCACACACATACATATGCATGTGTGTTTACACACATGCATATGTATATATGTTTACACATGCATGTGTAAACATACATACACCCAGACATACACATATTTGAAGAAAAAATTAGTTGAATTACAAAGAGAAAGAGATAGTAAGTTATAATAGCTGTGGACCTCTGAGTGTCATTTTCAGATCTAGAAAATCTAAGAAAAACTCCAAGATAAACAAGAAAGAATTTAAGGACCCAAAGAAAACTTTAGAAAAATTAAATATGATGGCTCTGGTGATGACTAATGGGAATAAAAAGGAATACCATAACATATATCTAACCTATGTATGCATATTTTAAAAATTAACCATGTGATCAGACATAAACCTTCATGAATAAATACAGAAAATAAAGAACATTAAATATATACTTTGCAGACCATATTGAAATAAAAATTATAATCTGAATGGCCATTTGAAGAAAACATTCAAACTTAAATGGTCTAAATAATTTAATCCTAAAGAATTGATGAATCACAGAATAATTCACAAGTGGACCAAAGAATAACTAACAGAAACAATATTTTATAGTGAGACATTCAAAACATTTAAGGTATATCCAAGGAAATCTCTAGTGGAAATTTTATCTCCAAACAATCAATCAATGAGTTGCACATATAGCTAAAACTAAAAAACCTCAAACAAAAAATTAGAAATTCTTAATATTAGAGATGAATAAACTTTAAAAATTGATAAGTAAAACTGCAAGGTTTTTTTCAAACTAATAAAGTAGATTAACTGTGGATTGGCTCCAAGGCAGAAGAGCGGTAAGGGCTAGGCAATGGGGGTTAGGTGACTTGCCTAGGGTCACACAGCTAGGAAGTTTATGATGTCATATTTGAACCCAGAACCTCCTGTCTTTGGGCCTGCTGCCCCCTCTCCCCCATCCCCACTTCAAGTTTTCTAGGCCGAGAACCAAAAGAAGTCCAGAAGGGAATAGACCAATGTATAGAACAGCAATTTCAAGTTTTGTATGAAATCTTTTTTTTTTTTTTTGGTGTGCCCTCTTTGTAGATTGAAAAGGTCACATTTGTAAATATTTATTAAGTGCATAATAAAAAAGAAAATATGTTTTAAAAAGTCAAATATAGAATTATTTTTCTTGACTGAATATTTTTATAAGGATTTTGGGGGGATGTAAAATAGGCTGGGAGAAAGGACCATAATAGAGTTGACAAAAAAAAAAAAGAAAGAAAGAAAGAAGAGAAAAGAGAGCAACTGGGGAATTTTTTTAAGTGAATGAATAAAAGGAAGACCAGAACAATACATAGACAAGCAGGACAGCTTTGAAAGTTATATATTGACCTTATTATAGATTTAAAAGGAAAAAGCAAGATGAATATAATAAAGTCAGTTCCATGTATAATCTTCTTTTTCTGTTCTACATTGTATATGAAAATACTAATTTTATTTGGCATTTTCTAAGTTCATAATAAAAAAATCAAGTATACAAGAATTATAGTTACGTGTATAAGAATTAATTTGGAGGGAAAATGTCTCTATTTTTCCATTCAGCAGAGAGGAATCTCAAGATCATAGAGTGAGAGCCTTCTGGTACCATGGAAGTCAGCAAGTACAACTTGCTCATCAATCAATCAATCAGCATTTATTAAGCATCTATTATGTGTTAGGTACTGTGCTAAGAAACAGGATACAAAAAGAACAAAGATAATCTCCACTCTCAAGGAATTTACAATCTAATAATTTTTTGTTATTTTTTCCTGACATTTTGCCTTTCAAATTATTTCCCTCCTTCCCTCTCCTCCAAGAAGCTTAGAATTGAATGGTACTTACAACCTTCTTGTTATTGAGGAGGAAACCAAGGCCCAGAGAATTAAATAACTTGTCCATAGTAACACAGCGATTATGAAATTTGAACACAAATCCTGATTCCAAGTCCAGCATGTTATATACCATTGTACACAATTGTTCTTCTTCTTTTTTTTTTTAAACCCTTAACTTCCATTTTAGGATCAATACTGTGTATAGGTTGCAAGTGGGGTTAAGTGACTTGCCCAAGGTCACACAGCTGGGAAGTGTCTGAGGTCAGATTTGAACCTAGGACCTCCCATCTCTAGGCTTGTCTTTCAATTCATGGAGTCACCTAGCTGGCCCCTTCATAATTGTTCTTTGCCTGTTTTAAATTCCTACCTCTTTTCTCACAGGGGACATCTGGTTTCAAAGGATTAGAGATTTAGAAGTGGAGGTGTTCATTTAGTCTAACCCCATCATTTTATAAATGAAAGAAGTGAGACCCCAAATGATTAAAGACTTGCCTAAAATGATATAAATAGCTAATAGCCAAGCCAGCATTTGAACCCAGGTTTTTTTTTTAATTGTAAATCCAGTTCTTCTCTCACTAACATGTTCCATACTCCTAAAATTAAAAAAAACAAACAAAAAACAAAAAACAAATATAGTCTTAAAATTCACTTTGCCTACTGTCTGGTTCTTGCTTTTCATTCCTTTTAAATGGGGCCTTGGAGGCATTTAGAGTCCTGTTTTCCATTCCTTTTCTATGAGGCCTTGGGGGCATCTAGAGGATTTACTTGAAGCCTATGTGCTAAGGTAACAAATACTTTCAGAAGTATTGATAGGGACAATTCCATACTCCACCTCACCCCCAATTTAGGGGACTTAAGAATTTTCCAGATAAGCCTGAAATATGCTCCTCTATTATGCAGGGTAGGATTTCACTAGTCATCTTATGCCTGGATAAGAAGGATGAAGTCATAGGATGACAAGATTTTCTTTAAGGGAAATTTTCTTAGGAGTCTGATTATATGATCTTTAAGGATGTTTGGCAATACTCAAAGGGAGTTGAATTCAGATTCATCTGAGTAGACTTTTGGGTTCTCTGACTAGGGCTTTGCAACATCAAGGAAGCCAATTCAATGAAAAGGTTAGCTTAACAATAGCTGTTTGGTATTACTCAGTCAGAACATCTGACAGCTTAAATGGGTTATAAACATTGCATGAAGCCATAGTTATGAAATCTCACATGGTGAACTCTAGGGATTCCAACATCAGGCAGGCCAACGAGATAAGTATTGGTATGTCTGGTGCATAATAATCACTTTTGCCTTCCTTTTATGCTAATGAAACCTAGAACAAGAAAGAAAAGAAATGCTGAGGGGACCAATAAAATACCTTTGTCAAAAACTGAAAATGACAAGACAGCTGTAGTTTAATGCATTTCAGTAAAGCTATACTCATATTTTAATAGAAGCAGTTAGTTTTTAGTAGGCTATAGCTTTGCCTCTTTCTGGCCTTCCCATTATTTTCTCAATGTTTTCTTTTTCTCCCTTTCCTTATCTAAATCTCTACACACACGTATACACATAGAAGCATACACACACATAATATATGGATTATGTATTGGGTTCTATATTCAACTGATGATATTTTAAAGGATGTTTGTTTCATAAGCATTTTAAAATGTTGACATAGAAACTGTCTTTGTATTTCTGAAAGACCTCATGAGCCTGGTTAACATCTAAAGTTTTATCTGTCTCAGCTGCCTTGATAGACCTCTGAGAGAGAGACATTAAAGTACAGGAAATCCTTAATCAACTAGAAATCAAAGAAGAATTATAGGATTTTAGAGTTGCAAAAACCTAGGGGATCATCTTGTGTAGTTCAATCCTCTTATTTTAATGCCTCAGAAAATTGAGGCCCAGAGAAGGCGAGAGTGAGCTGCCCCAAATCACATAGGTAATAAGTGACACTAGAATTCCAACCCAGGGGTCCCATATGCTGAAAGTCCAAAGTCACTCAGCTCTCCTTTGGACTTTCCTTCCCTCCCTACAGCAAGTCCTTTTTCTGAAACAAAGCTAGGAAGAGCTCAGAACACAATTCAAATATGCTTTAGGAGATAGAATATGAACATGCTATTTTTCATCATAGCTTGCGCCTTGATGGGTACATAGCTGCATTGTAGTAGAGGACCTTATCCCAGTATACAGCCCTTTTCATATTGGTACAGATGCACTGGGAGGGCTTCAGCTCCACATCATAAAACCTTTGCTCCATAGAAGGCATTTATTAAATTCTCAGGTGCTTCCAAAACACGTTCATTTCATTATAGTTATAATCACCCTGAACAATGAGTCATATATGTTGGATGTCTCCTTTCCTCTGATGATTTATGAAATGGACATGCAGGCTCTTCATAGGTGAGAAAAAATAATGAATCTAACCTTTTATCCTCTAATCCTCTAAATGAACTCTATACATATGTGACAATATTGGAAGAAATAACTATAAAAAAAAAAGAGATCCCTTTTTTTTTTTTTACTATTGTCAAATATATTTACTGCTGCTTTATAGCACACTAAAAGTATGGAATACTATAGGATTAAAAGTAGGAAATGAGATGATTCTTCTTATAGTTGTACTGTTTGGATTCTCATAGAAACATGAGAAACCTTAGTGGTGCCCTCATTCTTATATAAACTCACTGATATCCCCATCACACCAGTCATTTCCCAGTTGTACTCTTTAACAGTTTTTTTCCCCTCCTCTATATTTCTGTTTACTGCTATAGCATTCTCACCACAAATGCTAGATCTCCATGGTATCATATCCAGGCAGTATCTAACTTGATATGATAACTCTTGATATGCAATGGCTATATCTGGATGCTTTTAAGTAAATGTGAATGAAGTATTTGTTAAACATTTTACCTTGTGCAAAGCAACATACTAAATGTTGGAAATGCAAGTAGAAATGAAAATCCCTGCTCTCAAGGAGCTCATATTGTAATGGAGAAGATAATATAAGTAAAAGGTTTAAAGTATAAGCCTAATTGGAAAATTCCCATAGTTCTTAGGGTGTAGCAGCAAAGCAGATGTCAATTCCTCTTCTTTGATGTCATTTCTACTAATAAAATGCCAGTGTTTTTCTGATACTGAACCATTTTACAATGCCAAGGTCTCTCATGATAAGAACTTTCATTTCTGGGTCCTCACTGAGTTTCAAAATGTGAAAGTCGGAATACTTATGTCCCTGCCATAAGACTCTAGCACCAAACTTTTCGTCCTGTCCTTTTTGGTCCCATGTCATGCATGGGGCCTGACACCAGGTGTTCTAAATCCAGTGCTCTGCTCACTCTACTACATAACTAAAACTTCAGCTAAATAGACTTCTGTGCATATTTTGGCATTAAATTTTAGAAAAAAAGAAACTAGTCAAAAGAGGACAAAATGAGACCAGACCAAGGATTAAAGGGATGAAAACTGTGTGTATATATACATACCGTGCTCTATCCTAGTGTCAAATATACTCATCAAACTCTACTTAATTAGGTGGAAAGATATGCAAGTGAGCTTTGAAAAGATTTTCAAATATGGGATTTGGAAAAAGAGGGAGTTTCTAATTAATCCTTAATTAACACAACATTACATTAAACAGAATACCCCATTTGCCAAGCATTCCAATTTATCTAGGTTTTGTTGCATATAGTGCATATATTGCACCATCAAAGGTATTTATAAAATTCCTAGGTGTGTCCAGATAGGTTCATTTCATTACAACTAAAATAAGCATGAACAATAGTCTGATGTGTTGGATATCTCCTTTCCACTGTTAATTTCTGAGATGGATAGATAGCCTCCTCATACATTAAAGAAAATAGTGAATTTACATTTTTTTTCCTCTGCTAACCGAACCCCATACATGTGGAACAGGATCTGAAGAAATTATTATGATAAAGATAGATATCTTTCTTAGTATTACTGAGTACATTTCCTGCTACTTCACAGCAGACTAAGTACAGAATGATATCAGATTAAAAGTAGACCATGAAGTGATTTTTCTAATGATAGTATTATTATTTGGATCCTCATAGGAACATTGATAACCAAAGGATAGTCAAAAAGACAGCAGTACATTTAGATTAAGTGCCAGTTAATGTTCCTTCAGGAAAACTATGAAATCATAGTTCCAAAATAACTTATAGAGTTTAATTCGTGCAGTTTAAAAAAGGAGAAACTGAGGCTGGGGAATTGACATAAACTCATTTAAATTCATGCAGTGAATAGATGATAGATTAGTTCTATAAAGGACATTAGAAGAGATTATCTGTTCAAAATACCTCTACTAATAATATCATCATTCTGATAGTCATCCAGGCTCCAAACTAGAGAGTCATCTTTTATTGCTACTCCTCCTTTCACACTCTTCACATGCATAACATCAATAACAGAATTACTATATTAAAAGAGAGCTGCTTTGGAAGCTCAGATCCATCCAGCAATGGAACAGGAATTATTCTTTCTGCCACATATAGTATAATGCAATCCTATCCCTGCTTAAAGATTCTATTGATGAGGATCTCACTACTATTCAAAGTAGTCCATTTCCCTTTTAGAAAATTCTAGTTTAGCAATTTAACATTCTAGCAAATCAAAATCTGCCTCTCTATAACTTGCTCCTATCAGTCCTAGAGTTTTGCCTTCTGAGACCAAATAAAATGAGAATAATCCTTTTGCATTATAATTCTTCAATATTAGAAAACAACTATTGTGTGATTCTCTCCACTTCTCCGGGGTTCACAACCTGAGTTCCTTCAATTAATCCCTCTGTGACATGTCCTACAATCTGCACATCCCAATCACCACTCTCTGCATAAGACACTTTGTCAGTGTTCCTCCTAAATGTGGTATGCAGATTTGGACCCTCAGATGTAATATGACCAGGTCAGTCTCTAGAGAAACTATCACCTTTGTCATAAAGGATGGGGTACTTCTATTAATGTAGCCTAAGATTGCATTAGCTTTCTTCATTGCCATGTCATACTGAATTTTATTGGCCTTGCTTGTGGTTGTTATTTGTCTTTGTTTCTGAAGAGGACTGATGACATCATAGGGTTATGGCTTGACTTATGCATACAATTCACTAAAAACTTTAGGAATTTTCCACATGAATTGTTTTCCCACTAAGCTTCCCTCAATACTATATTTGGACATTTTTTGTTCTCATGTAGGACTTTATATTTATTTCATCTTAAAACTATAATGGCAGCTAGGTGGCACAGTGGAAAGAAAGCTGGGCCTGGAATCAGAGAGAATTGAGTTCAAATGCGACCTCAGATACTTGTCAGCTACTCGATATTGGGCAAGTCACTTAACTCTGTTTACCACAGTTTCATCATTGAACTGGAAAAGGAAAAAAACAAGAACAAGGAAAAGAAGAACAACAACACCAACAAGATCGTACAAGAAAAAGAACAAGAAGAACAAGAAAACAAGAACGATGACAACAATAACAAGAAGGACAAGAAGAATAAGAACAACAACTTGGTTTACAGTTCAATATTGTAGCACTTTTGGCAATGCAAAAAGGGTCTCTGAAACAAACAATTATAAATCAATAAGTGGGAGCAGCTGAGTGGCTTAGTGGATAGAGAGCTGGGTCTAGAGACAAGAGGTCCTGGGTTCAAATATGTCCTCAGATACTTCCTAGCTGTGTGATCCTAGTCAAGTCACTAAAACCCAATTGCTTAGCCCTTCCCTATTGCTCTCCATAGATACTTAGTATTGATTCTAAGACAGAAGGTAAGGGTTTTTAAAACAAATAAAAATAAATCACTAAGTATTAATTAAGCACCTATCTTGGGCAATGCACTGTGCTAATTAACATACCTGAGAAATTGTTGTCTAATCTATGGAGATTTCCAGTAAGGGAGAACTCACTACCTCTTGAGAGATTGCCTTCTATTTGGATCACACTAATTCTTGAGTTTCTTACATGTCAAGTCTAAATTGATTTCCTTGGAACTTCTACTAATTTCCCTTTTTAGAACTGGTCAGAAGGTGATCTTTCTTCTACCTAATAACACTTCAAACACTTGGAGACAGATATTATGTCAGTCCTCCTGCCCATCTCCCCTTCCTAAATACTTTCTTTTCCAGGCTAAATAGTTCCACTTTCTCCAACTAAAAGTGACCTGTTCTCCAAAACTTTCATTATTCTTGTCCTTCCTCTCTGGATAGTCTCCAGATTGTTAATTTCCTTCTTAAAACATGGGATCTAGATCTGAACCTTTTACCCCAGACAGAATTGATAAGCATGTCACCCATGTCTTTACATGTCATAAAAAGGCAGCTGGTGGCAAACTGGACAGATCACTAGTTTGAGGTCAAGAAGTTCTAAATTTAAATCCAGCCTCAGACACTTACTTTCTGTATGACTATGGACAAGTTATTTAACGTGTTTGCCTCAGTTTCTTCAACTGTAAAATTGATGAGGATAATAATAGCACCTCCTAGGGTTGTTGTGAATTTCAAATTCAACGACAAATTCAACAAAAGATAATACTTGAAAAAAGTACTTAGCCCTCGGTATAGTGTATAGTCAGCACTCAATAAATATTTGTTACTTCTATCTAAATTGTTGATAAAGATGGAGTCATAAAGAGTCAAAAATGACTGAGAAGGCTGATCAACAAAACTTCTTCATTCCATCTTTTGCACTCCAGCAACTGGCTAATATAATTTGATTAACTAATAAAAGAATTCTCAATGAAATCACATAGATTTATTTTATTGCTACTCTTTTTTCTAGATATTAATTGCTCATCATTTTAATAATTATTTTAGAATTTTGTAGGGAATGAAAGTTAAATTCATTGGCCTAAATTTTGTAGAACTTTCTACCATCCCTTGTTTCATTTTGTTTTTAAACCCTTACCTTCTGTCTTAGAATTGATACTAAATATCAAGCAGAAGAATATCAAGTATCAAGATACTAAGAATCAAAGCAGAAAAACAGTGAGGGCTAGGTCATTGGAGTTAAGTGACTTGCCCAGGGTCACACAGTTAGGAAATATCTCAGTCATATTCGAACCCATTCCTCTTGTCTTTGGGCCTGGTACTCTCTCTACTGAGACACCTAGTTGTCTTCTATTGTCCTTTTTTTTTTTTTTTTTTGTAAATGCAGACATTTGCCATTCCTCACTCCTTCAATACTTCTCTTTTACATGATTTCAAAGATCACTGACAGCAATTTAATAATCTCATCTGCCAGTTCTTTCAGTACCTTCAGAGGAAGTGACAGACTCTTGAAGAACATCTATGCTCTTTTACTGTGTCTCTACTTATCTTGGGCATTAACTCATTTCTTAGTCATTTTCCCCACCCTTGTTCAGTACTTTCCAATTCAAAGATCATTTCTCTGGCAGAAACAAAACAGAAACAAGATAAGAAATGAGCAGTTTTTCTTTTCCCCACTGTTCTTTATCATCATCCTAGCTACCCACAAGTGGTGATCATCTCTTTTTATTTCTTTCTTTGTATGTCAGGTTTTTCCAACTGGATTGTAAGTGCCAAGAAAGGACTATAATAAGAAAATCTGACATTTATCTAACACGTGAATAATGAGTGCAGAATTGAATTGGGCCCAGATTTGAATAGGATTGGAGATGCATCTGGATAGCTTTTGGAATACTGCAAAGTTCTTTTAATGACCCCAAACTTCTCTCTAACATGAAAGCCCATATTTATAATATCAATAGTTTTCCAGTGTGGTTTTAAGACTGCAGGTCATGGAACACTATAGTGTCCAAAGAATTAAAACTAAATATCACTCAAAGGGCAAAGGAGAAGTGAATGGTAGGTGTGAACAAACTGCAAAGTACGTCAAATGGTGAATTGTTAAGAAAAAAAGAGTAAAAGATTAAATCAACAATGTATAAATGAAAGAGAACATAGGCTGACCATATAGCAAGAGATGAGGGATAAGCAATGTGCAACTGCAGTGCTCCATTAGTATCCTTATATCGGTAGAAGGAGAGAGGAGAGGAAGGAAGGAAAGAAGAAAGGAATGAAGGAAGAAAGGAAGGGAGGAAGGGAGGGAGGGAGGGAGGAAGAAAGAAAGGGATAAAGGGGGAAGGAAGGGAGGAAGGAGGAAGGGAGGATGGATGGAAGGGAGGGGAGGAGGAAAGAAGAAAGGGAGGGAGGAAAGAAGGAAAGGAAAAAAGAAGGAAGGGAGGGAGGAAGCAAGGAGGGAGGGAGGAAGGAAGGAAGGAAGAAAGGAAGCAAGGGAGAGAGAGAGGA
>NC_058133.1:143901112-143940982 GCF_016433145.1 Gracilinanus agilis
AGGAAAGAAGGAAGGATGGATGAAAGGGAGGAAGTGAGAGAGGAAGGAAAGAAGAAAGCGAGGAAGGAAGGGAGAAAAGAAGGAAGGGAGAAAGGGAGAAAGGGAAGGAGGAAAGAAGGAAGGAAGGAAGGATGGATGGAAGGGAGGAAGGGAGGGAGGAAAGAATGGAGGAAGGAAGGAAGGACAGATGGAAGGGAGGGAGGAAGGAAGAAAAGAGAGATTATGGAAGAAAGGGAGTATGGAAGGGGAGGAAGGAAGGGAGGGAGGATGGAAGGGAGGGAGGAAGGAAGAAAGGAAGGAAGAAAAAAGGAAAAGTACATTTTGTGCCTCCTCTGTGACTACTTTATAGGGGAATATGGACAATAGTTATAATGGGGAGACAAATTAGAAAGCTATTACAAAGGATGCTACACCACTCCTGACAGAGGTAATGGACTCAAGGTGCAGACTGAAATGTACATTTTTGCACATAGGCAAGGAAGGAATTTTGCATCTTTGCAGAGAAAATCAAAATCAATGAACACATCCAGTGAGAAATATTTTAGTACCTAGAATTTTAAGGCTTACGAAACAGTTTATATATCTTATCTCATTTGATTCACACAAGGCCCGGTAAAGCTGAGTAATACAATTGTTCATGTCCTCATTATACAGTTAAGACTGAAAAAACTGATGTGACGCATCCAAAGTCAGGCAGTTCAAAAGTAATAGAACTGGGAAAGCAAGGTGGTTCAGTGGAGGGAATCAGGACAGGAAGTCCTGGGGTCAAATGTGGCCTAAGACACTTCCAGTTGTATGACCCTGGGCAAGTCACTTAACTTCATTGCTTAGTCTTTACTTATCTTCTGCCTGAAACTAATACTTAATATTGATTCCAAGATGTCAGATAAATGTTTAAAAAAAGAGAAAGTGATAGACCTGGACTCTATCTCAGGGAATCTCAAGACAAATCCTCTATTGTACCACCTAGTCTTCCTAAAGGACAGGAGAAAAATCAAGAGAGAGAAATGTCACACAAATCCAGAGAGGAGAGGATAGCCAACAATGTTAAATACTGGAGAAAGACCAGGAGGTAAAGGAAGTCTGTAGAGTCAGGAGGATTTGAATTCAAATCCAGCCTCCAACACTTATTAGCTGTATGGCCCTAGGCAAATCATTTAACAGCTGTGTGCCTCAGTTTCTTCATCTATAAAGTGATATTAATATCCCTTCCTCCCCTGATCTGCAGTGAGGATAAAGTGAGGTAATGTTTGTAAGATATTTTGTACTACATAAATACTGCCATTTTTATATATCATTAAATAACAAATTGATATATCATTTTTTCAAGCTCTGATTCTGCATCGCAAATTTGTTATTAGGTATTCCACAGGCATCTCAAACTTAGCCTATCCAAAACAGATCTAATTTTCTTCCCCTCCCAAATTTACCCCTCTTCTATACTTCCCTAATTACTTTTGTTCTTCTCACCACCCACATTTGCGACTTTGGCTGTCATTCTCAACTCTTCATTTCTTCACACTCCAATCAATTACCTAATCTTTCCCACTCTCCATTTCCTCAATATTTCTCAGATTAAGCCCCTTTTCATTAAATCACACAACTAATACCCTAAATATAGCTCTCATCATCTTTCATTTGGGATGTGCAATAATCTTTTTAACTTAATTTTTTCACTAAAAAACATTTATTTTCTTTCCCTCTAAACAATTGGGGAAAAAAGAAAAGAAAAACAAAACCCTCATAGCAAACATGCTTAGTCATGAAAAATAAATTCTGCCTTGCCCATGTGCAAAAATGTACATTTCAGCCTGCAAACTTGAGTCCGTTACTTCTCTGCCAGGAGGCAAATAGCATTCTTTGCAATAGCTTTCTAATTTGTCTCCCCATTTTAATCTCTCTCATTCCAATCTACTTTCTACACCATACCCCTGCCAAAAATGATATTCCTAAAATACAGATTTGACCAATCCCTGTCATCCCCTTGCTCTGTAAACTCCAATAGTTTGCTATTACTTAAAGATCAAATATAAATTCCAGTTTGGCTTTTAAAGATTTTTACAACCTGGCCCCTTCTCCCTTTCCAGTCTTCTTTCACATCAATCCCTTCCATGCTATCTATGGCACAGCCACAATAATGCATCTCTAAAATGGTGCTGCCTCTCTTGTCTCTATATCTTTTCTTTGACTGTTACCACTCACCTCACCCACAAACCCAGCTTCCTGGAATGTTCTCCATCCACACTTGTCACTTATAATCTCTGAATTCCTTCCTGATTCAGCTCAACCATCACCTTCATCAGGAGGCATCTCCTGAACCCCCAGGTGCTAGCACCTCCTCCTCTACTTTGGATTGTTACTATGAATGTAAAATTGAATTTCATCTGCTTTCTTAGTGAGCAGACATCTGAATCTCTCTAAGCTTTGCTTGCACTTTACTTTTGATGAAGTCAAACACTGCCTTCTTAGAGAAAGATGAACTATCTACTGGTAAACCCTTTAAAACATTATACTTTCCAGGGATGTGCACACCGATGATGAGGTTGATGAATGCAGTGCCAGAACTACCAAAAGAAAGGGTGGAAGAGAAATAGTATTAGGTTGTATGCCAAACTGAAGGTCTACAGAGCCATTGTGCTGACCTCATTGTTGTACATCTGTGAAATCTGGACTGTCTACCAGTAACATGCCAGAAAGTTGAACTGAATTGTCTTAAGAAGATTCTGACAATTACCTGGCAAGACGAGCTGCTGGAGAGGACACTGAGATACTTTCTAGAGCTGAACTGCTAAGCATTCAGACTTTGCTGCTGAAAGTGTAACTCTGATGGGATGTTGTTCAAATGCCAATCATATTTGCCCAACAAACTGTTTTAAAAAGAACTCACACAAGGCAAGTGCTCACAGAGGTCAAAAGAAGTGATACAGGGGGCAGCTGGGTAGCTCGGTGGATTGAGAGCCAGGCCTAGAGATGGGAGGTCCTAGGTTCAAATCTGACCTCAGACACTTCCCAGCTATATAACCCTGGGCAAGTCACTTGGCCCCCATTGCCTACCCTTGCCATTCTACTGCTTTGGAGCCAATACACAGTATTGACTCCAAGATGGAAGGTAAGGGTTTTAAAAAAAAGAAGTGATACAAAGACTTTCTCAAAATCTCTCTGAAGAACTTGGTATTGATTGTGAGACATGCGAGATATGGTATAAAATCCACTAGCATGATGTGCCTGCATTAAAGAAGACACTATATTCCATGAGAAAAGCAGAATCACAGTAGCTCAAAAGAAATGTGAGATTACCAATTTAGAGACACCTCCAGGCCAATTGTTCATATGAGTTATTTGTGCTCTACTGGTGGCAGAGCTTTTCAAGCTTGTATTACTCTGATCAACCACAGTTGGACACATTATTCATTGACCTTGTCATAGTGGTGCCTTTTTAGTCCTCTTTCAGGATGAAAGACAACAACTACCCCTCAAAGATGACCTTGAGTTTGATTTGTATATCCCTATATAAGTATGTTATCTCTCCCCTTGGAAGGTAAGCTCCTTGAGAGTAAAGAATGTTCAGATTTTGTCTTTATATCCTTAGCACTTAGTACAGTGACTGGTGCATGTTGTTGTTATATTTCATTTGAGTCTTACTTTTCATGACCCCATTTGGGGTTTTCTGGCAAACATTCTAGAGTGCCATTTCCTTCTCCAGATCATATTACAGATGAGGAAACTGGGGCAAAATGGGTTAAGTGACTTGCCCAGGGTCACATAGCTAAGTAAGTATGTGAGGCTAGATTTAAATTCAGGTCTGACTCCAGGTCTGGTGCTCAATCCATTGAGTCATCTAGTAGTCCTGATTTTGCAGAGTTAATAAAATAAATAATTTATGATTAATTAATTATTCACAGATACCATCCTACCTCTTAGGCATGAAGCCATGTTTTTGTAGCTTATGTGCTTACTGCAACGTTCTAAAACATTTTCAGTAAGTATTTATTGTTGATGTTGACATGCTGAATGTTTGTTAAATTCATAAATGAATGAATGATGACTATGACATCCTCATTAACAGAGTCCTGCGAGTATTTTAATGCTGGAACACCATTATGTTAATGAAGATGTTAGTATCTCTGTATTTATGACATTCAGGATTCTAGTTATTTGACTCTGTAGATGTCAGCCTGATTTGGTTAATGTGGTTTCTCAGGAATTTAGAATTTGAATCATTGGGCCACTGAAGTAAATCTATAGAACATCCACATGCTATTGAAAGGGTGGCATTCTGATGAGTTTTATAGAGAGAAGGAAAAACAAACAAAAAACTCAAAATACCAAATATTACTCTTCAAAATTTACTGAGGATTTTAAATATTGATGAAGTGTTGGGAAAGAATTCTAGTAAAGGAAAGGATTTTAGTTGCTTAAAGGAAGCCACAGAGATAAGTAGGGAAGAGGTTCCAGACATGAGGGAAAGAAAATGCCTAAGCCTGAGGTATAACCAGTTGCACAATATCAAGGATCATAGAATCATTTCATTTTAGAGGGCACCTAAGAAATTATCCAGGGTAATGTGGTTCAATGGATTTTTAATTAGAAACCCTGGGCTCAAATCCTCACTTTGCTATTTACCACCTGTGTGATTGCTCTGAACCTGTTTACTAATCTATAAAATAAAAGAAGTTGATGTATTTCCTCTCGGGTTACTTCTAGCTAGAAATCTATGATCCTGAGATCTTGTGTTCACTTTCTTCCCCCATTTTGGTTATAAAGAAGAGCACAGAGGTTATGTGAATTGCCCAGGATCACAGAATGAGTTAGTGAATCTATGTCTACCATTTCTTAACTTTTAGCTTAACACCTCTGGATGAGGAAGCATTCCTTGAAACTTGAAAGAAATCATATGGAAGAAAAGGGGAATTAATACTTTTTTATACATGTGCCACAAACACAGGGACCTTGTTAAACCTAGAGGCCAAAGTAATAACTATAAAAATGACAACACAAGCTACATAACATTCCCCTACTACAAATTGCTAGTGTCTTTCCCTGAAATCATTACTTTGTATTAATTTGTCTTTGTACATATTGTACCTCATAATCTCCCTTCAAAATAAAAGCTTCTTGAAGACAGGAACTTTTTTGCTTTTGCCCTTTTACCTTCAGCATCCGCATTGTGCGTGGCTGGTTGTAGGTGCTTAATAAATGCTGCTTGTTTATAGAGGAAAGATCTATAAAGGGCTTTTACAAGGTAGCTAGGAATAATCAAAGGTTATGCTCTCCCACAAACTGGTTGTTGCTGCTACCATCAAAAAGATAATCCTGCTGGGAAGGTACTGAGCATGACCCAGTATGGCAATTCCTATGGTTCTCAGATCTATTATCTGCACTGTACCAGCTCTGTACAGGACACAAACAGCTCCTGCAGAACATTGATTGTCACAACCTTTATTTGTCTCCTACTCCATTTTTCCCCCTCAAAATTGCTACTGGGGGAAAAAAGACAGAGAGTGACAATATGTGTCCTCAATAAAGTATGTAACTATAGTACACCTGGCAGATTTAGGTTGTGGTCCCAAGGTACACAGACAGAAAACATTTTTTTTTATTCTTGTGCTACATTATAGCCCAACAATAGGAAATGCAACTTATTTTAAAGCATTTCAGAAGAAAGGATTTTCCTTTGGGGTTCAATCAAGTGTTTAACCTACTTATCAAATATGCTTTTATTTGAAGGAAGGGACATGGGATCATTGAATTATCTAAGTTAGAAGGATCCTTAGGGGTTGATCATCTAGTCCAGTCATTTTATTTTACACATTATTAGAAAACTGAAATGAGGAAGACCTCACCTTGTTAGCAATGGCGTCAAAGATGGCCACAATGGTCCTGTAACAACATTTTAAAACATTTCCTTACTTTCCCTATTTGTAAATGGTACATTGGCACCACCACTCCCCCTGCTCCCATTTGTTTGTTTGAATGATGATGGAATGATGAATAAGATTCAGGAAGAAAACTGGTCAGCCTGTTCAGGTGGATCTTATCCAAAGAAAAGCATGACATATGATAGAGACATAGAGGTAGGTGATATAGACAATAAGATGGAAAGAAATATTAGAGTTGACAGATGACAGACAGATGTATAGCCACAGAGAGAGAAAGAAAATTTATTAAGGTCTTACTAAGCATCAGGCACAAAGTAAGACGTGTCCTAACGTTCTCAGGAAGGAGGAAGAAGTGTGTATGGGGGGTTATGCCTGCCACGTTTTTTAAAAGCAGCTTTCTTTTTCCTCCTTTTTCTCTCTTTCTCTCTTCGCGCGCAAACGCGCAACACACGCGCGCACGCACACACACACACACATACACTGATAGAGGTTAGGGTGGGGGATGGGGAGGCTTCCTTGAGCCAGATCTGGGGGAGAGTGGGTTGACTGCCTCTTCTCCCACTCTCATTGGCGCCTCCCGTGGGAGCGGCCCGGTGGCGGCTGCTGCTGCTGTGGCTTCTACTCACTATGGCCCCAGTGCGCTCAGGAGCTGGAGCCCGAGCCGGAACCGCGCCCAGGGTGCTGGTAGCAGCGGGAAGCACGGAGCGCTAAGCACTTGCTCCTAGGACCGTCAGCTTCCTAGCCATGTACTCCGACAACAGTAGCGATGATGGCGGTGGCGGGTACTGGGGCAGCGGCAGAGCAGGAGGAGCCGGCGGCACTGGGGTTACCGGGGAGCCCGGGCCAGAGGGGAGCCCTCGCCAAGCGCCCCTTTTCAGTCCCGGGACCTACGAGCTGCTAGCGTTACTGATCGCCACCATCGGGCTGCTGGGCTTGTGCAACAATTTGCTGGTGCTTGTCCTTTACTACAAGTTCCAGCGGCTCCGCACCCCGACTCACCTCTTCCTGGTGAATATCAGTTTCAGTGACCTGCTCGTGTCCCTCTTTGGAGTCACCTTTACCTTTGTGTCGTGCCTCAGGAGCGGCTGGGTCTGGGACTCGGTGGGCTGCGCATGGGACGGGTTTAGCAACAGCCTCTTCGGTGAGTTGGGATGGAAGGAGAAAACACTCCTCTTTTACATTACAAACTTCCCTTTCCCTCTCTTTGGACCATTTTCTTGTCTCTGATTGCTCGTCAAATCATCCACTTATTCCCTCTCACCTACTTAGCCACACATCACTTTCTTACAGCCCTCATAGAATCGCTCATCCTCTCATTTTCCTTCCCATCTGACCTCAGGCCTCATGACTACAAACAGCTTGCCCTCATTTCACCCAGTCTCTTCGCTTCCCACCCTTCAGCTGACCATGACCTCGTTCATATTTCTCCCTGCCATGGCCCTAATCCCCAGCATCTATATTTCATTCATTCCTAACACTGGTTCTCTCGCTCTTTTTCTGTAAATTTCTCTTGACAATACCTGCAGGCTCTTCAATTCATTTTTTTGCCTTCACATCCCCCTGCTTTTCCCAATACACTTTAAGAGATCCAGTTTTCTCTCTTTGGGAAAAAAAAAGTGAAGGATGTAAATATGTAAGAGATTTTTAAAAATGTGATTTGCATACAAAAGTTTGGGTAGGGGCATGAACCCAAATAGCGATTTCCCCAGAATTAGAAGTAAACTACTGAGATAGCAAGTGATGGATTCATATTGCTTTTTGCCTGTTACAAAATCTCCAAGTGGTTCTTTAGAAATCAGGTTCATTCAGATCTCTTGTTGCCAGCTTTATCTTGGCTACTCTTGTTCTATTTTCTTCCATGTCAGTTTCATATCATTAAAGCCTAAAACGAAATTATAAAGTAATTAGGTGAATGAATCAGATGCCAATGCAGATATGCAGGTAACAGTCCTGTGGAATCCGTGGTCTTCTTCGAAGGAGAACTTGAATGTCAATGCAACAGTTCCTTATACTGTTTAACCTTAAAGAAAATACAAAAAAACAATCTCAAGATTTTATATTTTCAATGAATGAAGGCTTCCTTTCAGTAGAGCTATAAAAGGAATTGCATTTTTTGTGTGCTAAGAGGAACCTCAATATGTATTTTCCAGGTTTTATAGTTCTTTTTCTATCTTCCAGGACAGGTGTCAATATTCTAAAACAGTATTCATAATTCACTACTATTGTTATCATTGCAGGTTGTAGAGAACCAATGCCTGTTATAATAATGGGAAATTATTTTCTTTTATACTAAACAGCCAATACTCAAGTGTATTCAGTAATTCTAGTAATTAGTATATTTAGTAGATATATAGTATATCTAGTATCTATAGTATCTATCTATATAGCTATCTATCCAGATAATCTAGTACATATATATAAAACTAGCCATTGCTAGTTATATTTCATTTGGAAAGCTGAAGAAATACCTTGGAAATCATAGCTTTAATCATATAATTGATTAAATGATTGTAATATCAATGATTGTTTTATTCTTAATAAATTCCAACCAACAATATTGTTTAATATATAAAATAATATTGTTTAATATAATAAAATAATAATGATTTATACAAATAATTAAAACTTGTGAGATTGGTAGCATGTATACAAAGATAGCTATAGACAGATTCCCACATAACTATCAAGCTCTCTTCTTTAGAGTAATTCAAAATACCTGTCAGGCTGTCTTTAGAAATTTAGGGAGTGGTGGTGTAGTTTCTTACAAATGACACCAAAATAGGTGCCTCAAAGCCATGAGCATTTTAGTTGTTATGGAAGTTCCCCCTCCATTTCTCTAACATTTTTGTTCATTTCTAGCCCCAGCTCTGCGGCTGTAATAAAGGGAGCAAGGAAGGCTTCATCAAACATCATCACTTGCTCTTCATTTTTCTTCTTCTTCGGGAATTTAGGGAGCATCTTGGGCCTGGAGTCAGGACTCTTTAGATTTGGCCTCAGGCACTTATTAAGTGTGACCATGGGCAAGGCACTTAACCTGTTTGCCTCAGTTTTCTCAACTGTAGTAATAGCACCTACCTCCCAGGGTTATTGTAAGAATCAAGATAATTATTTAGCATAGGGTCTATTACATAGTAAGTAAGCTCTATATTAGTTAGCTATTCTTCTTCTTCTTCTTCATTTCTCCTAGAACTTCAATAATTCTTCCCCCAACTCAGCTGACTACCCCAGAGTTATAATCAGATATAATGAAAACACAAGACCTAGTTTTACCTTCAGCCTGTTCTGTTTTTAAGGGCACCTGGTTCAAATTTTTTTTTAAACCCTTACTTTCTTTCTACAATTAATACTACATATCCAAGACAGAAAAGTAGTAATGGCCAAGTAACTGGGGTTAAGTGACTTAACCAAGGTCATTGCTAGGAAGTGTCTGAGGTAAGATTTGGACCCAGGATCTCCTATCCCTAGGTCTAACTCTGAATCTTAGCCACCTTACTGCATGGAATCAAGCTTTTGATTGCCACCTTAACCCAAATTTACTTTGGGTAAGGGTGGCGGGGAAGTGGGAGGTTGAGGCAGAAAAGTGAAGAGATTTACCCAAATCCTTGCAGACAAGTCACTGGTGGTTGTGAAACTGAATGAGTTCTCAGCAATAGCTATGGATTTCAGTCTTTGAGACAAAATCTAAGAATTATAACCCTTGTTTGCAGAATGGGATAGGTAGGGTAAGGAAGAAGAATATGGTATATCTACAGTATTAACAGTCATGATAGAGTTCAGCAATGCTAAACTAATATTTAATAATAATAATAATAACAATGTTTATGTAGTGCTTTAATGTTTACAAAGTATTTTACAGGTATGATCTCATTTTGCCCTTACAACAATCCTAGGAGGTGGATGCTATTATGATAGCTATTTTAGAGATGAGGAAACTGAGACAATCTGATGTTAAGGGACTTGTTCTGGGTCACACAGCTAATGTCAGATTGGCTTTGCATTAAAATCTTCCTGACTTCAGGTCTAGTACTCTAGACCAGTGATGGGCAAACTTTTTAAAGAGGGGGCCAAAGTAAAGGAAATGCTCATCTGTCAGTCTGTTTTTAAGGCAATTCTTTCGAAGTTTCATTGTATTGTATTCTACTCATTGTATTCGTCAGACCAGGAATAATGTTGTGCAGCCAGATAGAACATTTCAGGGGGCCACATCTGGCCTGCTGGCTGTAGTTTGCCCATCACTCCTCTAGACATTGCAGCACTGTATAGCAGAAAATCCAATGAAGTGAAAGTCAAGAGATCTTAGTTTTTGTCCCAGATCTACCACTAACTGGCCATTGGACAAAGCCCTTCATCGTCCTGAGTCTCAGTTTCCTCATATTGTAAAATAAGGAGCTTGGGTTATGACTTTACTGTATCCCAAAAGTCTTAGTGCAATTTAAAGTCATTAAATTTACCCTGGGCTTTTGGGATACCTCATATTCTGTGATTCTATGTGATCTCTGGTCGCTTTCAATTCTGTGATTCTATGATACTTTTTTATGACTTTAGATTAGGAGATGCCCATCCAAGAACTTCCTATATTTGGAATCAGAAGACCTGGGTTCAAATCTGGCCTCTAGCATTTGTGCAGCCTTGGATAAGTCATTTAACTTCTCTGGTCCTCAGTTTCCCCATAAGTAAAATGAGGGAGTTTAACTAGATGATCCCATAAGACTCTTCCAGCTTTGAATCTGTGGTCATTAGTTCAATGTTATTATTATTCAAGCTGTAGGCTATACCGTCAATAAATGAACAAATAAACAAACACACACATATTGAGCCCAGACTGATTCATTTTAATCCAAAAGAGCAAGAGCCAGCCTCTGGGTTCCTAAAGCAAAATATTTCAATTCTGGTCATAACCTTAAATTAGATGACATACACATACACAGTGTATATGTATATTGAAATAACAAGTGGGTTTTGGGGATGGGATAGGATGTTACTTAGGCCAGTATCAGAAGAGTAACCTGAGTTTTGGGAAGGATACCCAAGCACAGGGCTGGCAGAGCCAGACACTGAGATGAAACAAACCCACTGAGATGGTTTATAAATTCTAGAATTTCTTACTCTGCTTTTCCATGCCCTTGCCCTCTGCACACACACAACTTTACTTATAATAATATACACTCATATGCTTGCAAGGACATTGTGAATAATCAATTTTGGCAAGTTTAAAATGCTTCATAAGTAAAATTTATTATTATTGTTTTAGGTGATGCTATTAAATTGACCATTTTAACTAAAATGACTAATCAATTTTTTTCCAAAAGCCAATCAATTCAGTATAAATGCCGGTTGAAATGACTGACCGAATTGGCCAATGCTTGTCTGAGTGCTTGTAGAAGTACTTTGTTTTAGCCTGCTTCACTAAGGTTACTATTGACTAACGGGGAGAATCAGATAGCTACTCCCTGATATTGCACTTTTATAGTGATGTAGTGGACGGGAAAGGGGACTCCTATCTATGTCTGATGTACTTAGGGCAAGGCTCATGAACAGATGTGGGAAGCAATTGTTATAGCAATCATCAAAGCCAGGCAGGAAGGCAGCAGCTGTTGCCAGTAACCCTGATGAGAGCACTCACCCCTCTCTTCCTCTCTGGAGCTGCCTTTAGCTAGTTTCTAAATGCAGAGCTAGTCAGATTTCTGGCCCATTGCTCCTAAATTGCCCCACATATGGCACAACCCACTTTGTTGCCAGGAGGTAGAGTAAAAGAACCGGGAGTCCTTTGTTTGAAAGTGTGAGGTAGCCCCAGGAAGTCTTTTACCTTGTGTCTGTGTTTCTGTTCCTCTGTGATTTGGGTAACTCTGATTGGAGTTTTGAGGAGTGATCCATATTGTAAACTTCTGAAAGCATTAAGGCACACAGAGTACACCAAAGAGTTGTGAAGTGATGCTATTGTGTCACAAAGTCGGTGATAGCTTTATCCTTGACAATGCCTTTGGAAGCCTTACTGTCTTGAAGGTGCCTATGTTAAAGGTCAAGGAGTACTGACTACTACAAAGTATGCCCTAATAAATTTTACAAGGGCATGCTCTTCAGCCTGACTGGTACCTCACCCTTTTGCTCCCACAAATTTACAGTTTTTTCTTACAAGATTATTTTCAAATGCTAGTTGTTGAAATGAGATTTGGGAGTAGCTTAAAAAGTGGCCAGTCAATTCAAAATTATTCAAATTAAATGACACATCCATGGTTCTCATTAAGTTAGGAAGATCACAAGAAGTATTTTGGGCAACCATCCTGCCCTGAGGCAAGATCAAACCCAAATAATACAAGCCCAAGAGTTTTCTTATCAAATATTCACTATTCAGAAAAGATACTGTGCCTTCTTTCCATAAGGATGTTGCAAGTGCATGTATGCATAAATCTATATTTCTATGATTATAGATCTTTATATATCTAAGGATCTATAATTTAATTGATGTGAGAACACTCTCCACTAATGCAGATTGCAATATTTCTATGACTTAATAATCCTGGCGTGATATCTCAGGAGAAAAATTCATCACCCTGCAGCTAACTTCTCCAAAGCTAGGTAGCATAGTCCTAGGACAACAGAAAGGAAGTCTATTACTTGGCCTCAGCACCTTTCCATATTGGCCTGTTTTTTTTTTAATCAGACATTGCCTTTTAATTTCAAGTACTGTTTTAAAAATTAAGGTTAGTGATTTTTTTTGTTGTTGTCTCCTAATATGATTTCAGCAGTCTTCTCTTATTTTTAAGAAATTAAAAGAGATGCGAGAAGAATCATAATGATTTGTTTTAGCAAAGGTTTACATTGAAAAAGCAAGTCATGTCCCAACAAACTACAAATTGCTGTTGCATGAAATTACTTTTCTCTTACATTTATAATTGTTTGTGATTGTATTCACTTTTGAATTTTCTTCCAGAGAAAAGTTCCAGTCACAAATGCATGGATAACGTGTTATTACATTTACTCGTATGATAAAACACAGAAATGAAAAACAGTCCAGTTTTTGTATTCTCTAATATGATTAGAGGTATTCTATCATATTTTGTGCTACTGACCTACAAGAACAAAATCATATTATAAAAGGGTAATGTTTGGTAAGCTAGACGCCATGGCTCAGATAATGCTCGAATACAATTTAATATCACAATGGTGGGTTTTATTAAAATAGGTCCCCATCTCAACCAAATCCTAGGTAGAGAGAGATTCACATACATTTCCATAGTGATGGCAATACCATGCTTCCTGACCCCAGTAAGGAAAAGGCTGATGTACATCTCAAGAAAAACTTCATGGATTTCTATCAAAACATCAGACTCTTAAGTTCTATTTCTAACCCCAGGGAGTAAATTGCTGAATTTCGTCATTGGATAAAGCATGCCACATTAACCTACTTCCTAATATACTGACTTCTTAATCTCAGTTATGCATGTGTAACATTGGTTTGCCCATAATACCTCTTTCAGAATGCTCACCACTATTTTTTTTATATCATTCTTTTTCTTCCCATTCCATCCCAGTTTAACCATCATTAAGCATACTCTGCTATTCCCTTTGGGACTTCTACTTTATTGTTAACAAACTTCTGTACAACCTCGAACTTTTCAACACATATTTCTTATACCTCTGCTTTTAAGACACTCCCGTATGATCACACCTATTCCATATAAGTATCTCTAGTTGTGGTCATCTTTTCTTCTATTCTGGATAAATCTGAGGTCCATGAGCACACTTCTTTTATCCTATTTTCTTTTCTAGGCCTCTTTTCCACCACCTCATTTCAATGGTCTGATCTCTTTCGAGATCCAGGCAATCCATTTATGCTACCCTCTTTTTCATCTTTGTAATTCTCATATACCAATTTCCGTATCATTCTCCTAATTTTTATGGTAACTTTAATGCAAGATTTACGGTCTTCTTTTTAACTTCATCCATGCCATCAGGAAATTTCAAATCATGGTGATAGCTCCCTGACAACTGACTACATAATTTATCAACTTCTTTAATTTCAAAGATCTCCATATCATTATTGTCACAAATGAAATTCAGTGAAAGGTAGACTGAAGCAAGTCCTCTGGGAGCAAGATAACAATTTATTAACAGAGACATTATGTGTCAATAGAATGGGCAAATGGCTGCCTCATTCTACCAAAAGACTACCAAAAAGAACAATAGCTACCCTTTTATAGTTTGGGGGAATATAGAAGAAAGAACAGAACAAGGTAGGAGAGTAAATAATACAATTGGTTTTAGGGTTGGTGACATCACGGAGTTAAAGACAGAATGACTGGTTACATAGCTAAGACTCCAGGGACAATATGATTGACTAGAAGTTGAAAATGAGGGTCTAGTAACAATCTCCTTCTTTCTTCCTGTGAATAAGAAGGGTTTATTGTTTGACTCTAAAACTCAAACCTTCAGAGTTAGAGATAGTGGGCTAGCCTTCTATGGACAGCAAACCAGACATCCTTAAAGGATGGTTTGGTGCCATAATGATATTAGACTGGAATCCCTGATGTCCACCTGCACCCCCTGAGGACAATAGATTTTTTTGAGGGAAGAACAGAACAATGATTACAAGAGAACTGGATTTCCAAACTTACCTTATTACCAGACAGCTAAATTTCTGCACTAAGTTCAAAGACCAAAACAATGATTTGGGCAGTTACAAGAACAAATAAATTAACTGTAAATTGGACTAATGTAGAATACTGACACAGAATAATCTTCTCAATACCATATTTCAGCCACAAAGCAAAATAGTCATGACTTGGACTTAGCTATCTTTCAGAATTGTGTTATCTCCAAGATCTAGATCTTTGGAATTCTATCCAACTACAATCTCTACCTCTCCCTTTTCTATGTACTAAATGTACTAAAGTTACATTTCCTCTTGATTTTGATCTTGGGTCCATCTTCCTGACAATCCACAGGCTTAACTTGTATTCATTCTGAGCTTGGATACCATGAAGTTTCTTTTTTTATGATTTACAAATATTTTTATTCCCAATATGCCAATAATGTCTGACAATTATATGGTTCCTTCAGATTTGCAAAGAGTTTTACCTATATAATCTGTTAGGATTTTTGCAAGCAACTTTCTGAGGGATCTACTAATAGCAGATCTATCACCATTTAACAGAAAACAAAACTGAGGCTTGTAGGGGTTAAGTTACATGGCCAGATTCTTATATATTTAGTTCAGTGTTACAGTCAATATTCAAATTAAATTTTCTTTCCATAACGCTATTACCATGCTATTTCTCATGTACTAGGAAGCTGTTCTTTGAACTCTTTGAGGGCAGATTCCATTTTTCCCCTTTTTTTTTTTTGCTTTTCCTTAGTATTTCTTTTTAAAAATATTTTTCTTTAATTTTCAAATATTTATTTTCAAATATTTTTCCAGGGTTACATAGAATTTGTTCAGCCATTCCTCAATCAAGGGACATTCCCTCATTTTTCAATTTTTTGCCACCACAAAGAGTATGGCTATGAATATTTTTGTACAACCATTTTTTATTATCTCTTTGGGGTACAAACCTAGTGGTGATATTTCTGGATCAAAGAGCATGCATTCTTTTAAAGCCCTTTTGGTATAATTCCAAATTGCCTTCCAGAATGGTTGGATAAATTCACAACTCTACCAGCAATGCATTAGTGTCCCAATTTTGCCACACCCCCTCCAAAATTTATTATTCTCCTTTACTGTGATATTGGCCAATCTGCTAGGTGTGAGGTGGTACCTCAGAGCTGTTTAAAAAAAATAATTTATTTAGAATATTTTTCCATGGTTACATGATTTATGATTTTTTCCTCCTCTCTTCTGTCCCCTCTCCTAGAGCTGACAAGCAATTCTACTGGGTTATACATGTATCATTGTTCAAAACCTATTTCCATTTCATTCATATTTGCAATAGAGTGATCTTTTTAATGACAAAACTCCAATCATATTCCCCTCAAACTATGTGATCGATCATATATTGTGTTTTTTTTCTGCATTTCTGCTCCCACAGTTCTTTCTCTGGATATGGATAGCTTTCTTTCTTATAAATTCCTCTAGATTGTCCTGGATCATTGCATTGCTGCTAGTAGAGAAGTCTATTGCATTCTATTGTGCCACAGTATATCAGTCTCTGTGTACAATGTTCTCCTGGTTCTGCTCCTTTTGCTCTGCATCAATTCTTGGAGGTCTTTCCAGTTCACATAGAAATCCTCCAGTTCATTATTCCTTTTTGCACGATAGTATTCCATCACCATCAGATGCCACAATTTGTTCAGCCATTCCCCAATCGATGGACACTCCCCTCATTTTCCAATTTTTTTGCCACCACAAAGAGCATGGCTATAAATATTTTTGTAAAAGTATTTTTCCTTATTATCTCTTTGGGGTACAAACCCAGCAGTGATATGGCTGGATCAAAAGGCACGTATTCTTTTAAAGCCCTTTGGACATAATTCCAAATTGCCTTCCAGAATGGTTGGATTAATTCACAACTCCACCAGCAGTGGTGTCCCAATTTTGCCGTATCCCCTCCAACATTTATCACTTTCCTTTGCTACCATATTGGGCAATCTGCTAGGTGTAAGGTGGTACCTCAGAGTTGTTTTGATTTGCATTTCTCTAATCAGGAGGAATTTAGAACAGTTTTTCAAGTGATTATTCATAGTTTTGATTTCATCATCTGATACCATGAAATTTCAAAGTTTTGCTAGCTTCTGCCCTATAATACTTTATCCCTATGTTCTCAACTTGTAAATTCTAGACCCTGGATAACTTCTATCATCTAATTTCTCCACCCTCAAGAGCTCTGAGTTTTACTGGGGAAAGTCATGAAATTTAATTGATTTCACTCACCATAAATCAATGATAAATAACCTCAGTTGGGCCCTTGTTAATTTCTTAACAATCTTCCTACAACACCTGTAACTATTCCTTATCTCATTGTCCTGTACTATTGTACCAAACATTTTTTTCTCTCTTTGCTGTACAGCTATACTTAACAGCTAATCATGTATCACGTAGTCTGCAACTTTAAGGTTTAGATTGAGAACATCCACTGTGAATTCCCTCAGTTCCTCTCCTTTGTTCTTCAACCCTTCTCAGTACCATTTCCCTTCCTTTTCTCCAGGTACTGAAGAAGAGTTATAGTTACTCCCTAAAGCTTACCCCTTTAACCAGTCCTTCCTCCCATTCTTTCCTGCTTTCTTCAGAACTTTGCTCCAATAATCACTCCTCTCAGGCATGAATCTTCAATGTTTCCCTTGCCATTGACACCTTCCTATCTGCCTACACACTTGTTCTTATATCCTCAGTTTTAAAATAAGCATTATTATAAAATAAAATAAACCTCTTCTTCCTGATCCATCTACTGTTTCTTTACTAACACTTGCCTCCTCTTTTTTACCCATTAAATTCCTACTGAGACTCTAAAGCCAAATGCAAATAATACTTCTTCCAGGGTGTCCTCACTTATGTCTCCATTTGGGGATCACTTTCCCACTCAGACCTCACATGGACCTTTATGACACATTGTAGATTATAGCTGTCTGGGTTAGTGCTTTGGTGTTTTGTCCCCTACTAAACTGTAAGTCCACCTGAATCATACTGTGGTATTTCAGCGTGGCACTGAAGTCTCCCAGGGTCTCAAAAGCTTTATCTGAAAAGTTCAGGCCCTGGCAGATATTTCTAACCTAGAAAAGCTTAGTGATTGATTGTAGGACCAGCCAACTTAAATTCAGAGAGGCTCATCACCAGTCTGCCGCAGTGATACATTTTTTGGTTACAGACATTCTTAAAGCTTATCTACTAAGTTGTAGAGGAATTGCAGTCTGCATTGGTGGCAGGAGTACCCACATTGATGAGATCCTACAGATCCTTGAAAAACAAGGAAGTTTCTAGGTTGATGTTTTCCATCTCGTAGGTTGTCAGCTGTTTAAAGACTAGAACAATTTCTTATAAAACTTTGAACCTCTCTGTCACCTAGCACAGTTCTTTCTGTTATAGTGTTGCCTTTTATTTTTCTTGCTTTGTCTTCTGACCCCATAGAGTCAGTTAGATGTGGATCTGGAGCCAGGAAGACTTGAATTCAGATGTGACCTCAGACAATTTTTAGCTGTGTAGCTCTGTTAGGCAAAATCACTTAAATTCTGTCTGACTCAGTTTCCTTTGCTGTTAAAAGGGATAATGATAGCACTTGCCTTCCAGGGTTATTGTGAGGATTAAATGAGACAATATTTATAAAGTGCTTAGCACAGTGATTAGCATGTAGTAGGCATTTGATAAATGTTTTCTTCCTTCCCTCTTTCCTTTCTTCCTATCCCAGTGACAGTGGTGCTATCCTGAACTGTCCTCCCCCACACACATATTCCCTTTTTTCCTTTTACTGTCTTTTGACATATGTTTTTTTTTAAGCCTTACCTTCCATCTTAGAATCAATACTATGTATTGGTTCTAAGGCAGAAGAGCGGTAAGGGCTAGGCAATGGGAGTTAAGTGACTTGCCCAGGGTCACACAGCTAGGAAGTGTCTGAGGCCAGATTTGAACCCAGGACTTCCCATCTCTAGGCCTGGCTCTCTATCCACTGAGCCACCCAGCTGCCTTCTTTTTTGACATTTTTGAACCAAACATATCAATGGGATCAGATACAACTTGCCTGAAACAGAGTTTATTATCTCTCCTTTGGAACTTACCTAGATTCTGACCTTTCACATTTCTATTTTTTCTAGTCACCCACTTTTGCAACCCTTGACTCCTCATTCTCACTCATGCCTTATTGATAGCCAGTCAATTGCCAAATTTTTTTATTTTCTACTTCCACAGTATCTCCCACATCAGTCCCTTTTTCTCCACTCACATAACCACCATCTTAACAGAGGCCCTTTTCACCTCTCTCCTGTTCTATTGAAGTGGTAAGATCATTGCTTTTCTTGCTTCAGGTATCATCCTACTTCAGTTCATCTACAACAACAACAGAGACCAAAGGGATATTCTTAAAGCAGAGATCTTACGATGGTACTCCTGTACTCAAAAAATTCCAGTGGCTCCTTAGGACTTCAAAGAGTCAATAAAAACTCCTCCGGCATTTAAGGCTTCTCATAAACTGGCACCAACCTACTTTTTCAGCCTTATTTGACATTAGCCCACTTCACAATAAAATCCAGCCAAACAGGCCTTCTCACCATACCTTATACACACCACTCCAGTCCCTTCTCCATTCATTTTCACTTAACACAGTGTCTGGTACATAGCAGGCACTTAATGAGTGCTTATTGAAAGATTGAAATATTTATTGATTGCTGGTTCTCCATGCCAGGAATGTACTCCCTCCTTAGCTCTGCCTCTTAGAATCCCTAATTTCCTTTCAGGCTTAGCTTAAAGGCCACTTTCTAAATGAAGCTGCTCCTTATTCTTCCCCCTGCCCCTCAACTATATCCAAAATTACTTTGTATTTTTTTTCATGGATTTTGTATGTACTTCTTTATATACATTATCTTCCCAAACTGGATTATAAATTCTTTAAGTACAAAGAGTATTTTGCTTTTGATTCTTATCCCCAGTCTAGCACAATGCTTGGCACATCACAGATGTTTAATAATTCTTTGTGGATCATTTACCCTACTTCCACACTCAGGCCCAATTTGTATTTCCTTTCTCTTAGCTTCTTACTGAAAAGCCAGGCAGGCCCTTTCCTTTCTTGGATACAGAGTAAAACCTTATAATCTCAGTTCTATCACAACACTCTTTTCAACTATTGGCCCAGAGAACTTTTTTCACCATTTGGAGTCATAATAATACCTATATTAATTGTTGATTGCCTGATTCATTGCACCCACTTCTCATCTAGGATCATCTTACAATCTATAGTTACTTTTGGAAATGGTTGGCTTTTTGTTGTTGTTGTTGTTTTTAAACTATAAATCTGCTCTCAGAAAAGAAACATTTTATATTCTTTAAAAACATGTTATCTAAGTGAGTTAGAAGCTACTTTTATTATTCTCTTTGGATGTCCAGTTACTGTCTTTGTTGATACTTTATTGATAACTGTTACACAATCAGTTATAAAAATATCATTAAACATGACCCATTTTCTTAATTCCATGAATTCAATTTTGTTGTTGCATATTTTTAATAATTCTTTACTTAGTAAGCTTAAATAGCCTCCTAATGCCTTTGGAATCAAATACATAGTCTTCCGCTCGGCATTTAATGCCCTTCATAATCTTGTTCCAACCTGGCTTTCTAGTCTGATTTCACATTACCATCCCCTCATCTCTGTGCCATTGCTATTTCAGCCAACATGACCTACTTTTCTCTCTCAGTATATAACATTCTTATAACATTCTATTTTCCTCCCCACCTTTACACTTACTCTATATCCACCATGCTTGGAACGCTCTTTCTCTTTTAACCATTAAAATCCCCTGCACCCTTCTAAGTTCAACTGAAATGTCATCACCTACACAAGGTCTTTTCTGATTTCCTCCCTGAACTTAACATTTTTCCTCTACCCTAAAATTACCCTACACTGATGTTGTATACATTTTGTATTTTTTCTTTTAATTTGTGTCTCTTGACACAATAGAAAATAAATTCTTGGAGACTGGTATGTCATTGTGACTCAGGTGTCTTACATGGTAGCTAGAGCATAGTAGGATCTTAATAATTGTTTATTGAATTGAAAGAAAATGAATGAAGGCCCTATAATTAGGAGCTCAGCTCACAGGAAGTAAAGGTTTCATGCATTTAGCATTCTTTTTGTTCAAAGGCCATCAAGAGTTTGATAAAATCTCAGATTATTTTCCAGATCTTTGCCACTATCATTAGCACTAATACTTTCCTGGATTTTCTAGGTTCTTTGAGACTGAGGCTATATACATCATCCCCCTCCCCGCCAAATCAATAGAAAAATGAATTAAAAAGTGGAAGGGGGAAGATATCAGATAATCACCTATTTTTGTTTTTGTTTTACAATATAACTAATTTAGAATGATTGTCTCATTGAACTGACTCTATTGACTGAATGCTTTCGATTCTTGTGAATGCAGTGAAGTCTAATTTAAGTGTTAACATAAAAATAAGAAATATAATTGTTAAAACAAGAAATAAAATATAAATTGTCAAAAATAGGAAATATAAAAAAATGAATCTGATTGTTAAAATAGTTGATTTTGCATATATATAATGTATATATGTATATACACACACACACACATATATATATATATATTTATTTGTTCTGTATCAGTTTAACCCTGGAATTTTACAAAACTAACTTGCAAAATGATTCACCAGCTTAAGATGTAGGAGTTAATTGAAATGAATTGAGTTTTGTCAAGAGTGGCTTCTATTATAAAAAGGGTCAGTTAACATGTGTTAAGCAGCTCAGAAAAAAGCCCAAATTAGAGACTCATTTGAGGGGAAAACTCAGAAAAAGAGTTTGGTATCCTAGAAATATGCTGCTCTAGAGAAAAGTTCAGAGGAGGAGGAGGAGAAGTTGGGGGAGGAAGAGAATGCCTGGAACAGAGTTAAGGACTGCAACAGGGAAATCTGCCCCCAAATAAAATTTTCTCTTTAAAAGGAGAACTATTTCAGGTTAATCATTCCATGAACTTAAAGGAGAAGGCGGGCCCTTCTCAACCCTGGGGAGAAGGATTCTGAAGGAGGTCCTTCATCACTAGATGTCTTCAAGCTGAGATCAGATTATCAATTGTTAGGAATATTTTAAAGAGGATTCCGGTTCAGGTACTGGTTAGACCCAATGACAATTAGTCCCCTTCCAACTCTGAGGGTCAATAATCTCCATTTTGCAGATGAAAAAACTGAAGGCCAGAAGAGTTCAAAGATTTGCCTAGCCTCACCCAGCCAGTTAATGACTTGGCTGAAATTAAACTCACTTTTTCTCAAAGTTTAATGCTTTTTCCACCATGCTAAAGTACCCCTCTAACATAAAGGATGTAATCAAAGGATACTATCATTGGGAACTAACCATGGTAGGAACACTATAGGAGGCATAGAAATGTTTCAAGATGGCAGACGAGGGAGGGACTATCATAGAAATTTATCATAAGCTACTAACCAAAAAGATATCATGAAACAAAATGTGAATGGGGAAGTCAAAAGGAAGAAGGAAGAAAAGAAAGTGCATAGTTTTAGGAGAAATGGGAGTAGCAGCCCAAATTGTGGTCAAACAGGGAGGGTAGAGATGAGGACTCAGGAGGTAAGGGAAGGCTCAGAGGGAAGGGACTTGCCAGAGATTGGATCTGGGGTGTGTGGAGGCTAAAAAGATGCCCTTCCCTCCATTATCTTAAAACAATGTCAAGGCATTTCATGATGGGAACATCTTAAAAGTACTAAATCAGATTTACCTATTTTAGTATAAACCTTTATATATAGTATGTGTGTGTATAGTACATACCTTTGAGTTTAAATGGTTAAAGGTAGTTTTATTTATTTTTAGGAACTGAGCTCTGGATTATGCATGTCATTCATTAAATATGTATTTGACCATCTGCCAACCAAATTTCTTTCTTTAGCTCATAGTTATATCATTCTTCAATGTTTACAAAGCTTTTTACATGCATTATCTAATTTCTGCCTCACAGTAGACCAAGGAGGCATGTACTGTTATGACGCCCCATTTTACAGATGGAAAGTTGATGTTGAGAGAAATCCCATGATTTGCTTTGCAAATCACACAACTAGCAAGTGTCTGAGGTACAATTCAGACCTATAGTGTTCCTGACTCCAGGCCTATCCTAATTTTTTACCCACTCTTGTCAGGTTGCCTCATGGTTGGCTGATACCTTAAACTCCTTGAAATGGAATTGCCTTTTATTCTACAAATAGAGATGAGGTTTAAATGACAAAAATTCAAGAAGAGTTGAAAGGGACCTTTGAAGTAATCTCATATTACCCTTACCTAAAATGATCATTACTTATATAGCATCTCCAATAAAGGGGTCAGGCATTGGAATCCAGTTTCTGACCTGAATTTTAGAGATCTCTAATTGTTAGTACTTCTTCACATTAAGTCAAAATCTGGTTCTAGCTGTTAATCTCAGTTCTCATTTTGGGACTTAAATAGAATAAATCTACTCCTTCTTCCTTTGAATAGTTCTTCAAATATTTGTTAATAGTTATGAGAGAGGGAATCCATACAGACAATTTTCTTTTTTCCAGGCTAAATATTACCAACTCCTTCTAGTGGGAAATGTTGGTTAAATTTACCCAAGGATTGATATTTGATATTCATTCACACTAAAATGTAATGGGTCAATCCACCAACAAATGTAAATCAAATCAAATCTTACTTTTTTGATGGGGATGGAGGAGGCATGACAAAGCTATAGGCACTGAGGGCACGAAGGAGGTGGAGGAATGGAGTAGGACTAGAACAGCAAAGAAAATGTCAGTAAAATTTGAAGATAAGCTTCGGAGCTTTATAGTTTTGTCCAGTGTCAACACTATTTACCAGAGACAAATAGAAGCCATATTCCAGACTATTTTCTATCTGGATTATAAATAAAGACAGTCATACTCGACACTTATGAGTAAAGTAAAAAAAAACCCAACCTTTTATTGTTTGTTTCAATGTTGTCATTTTATTATGGATGACAGAGAAAGCTGTTCAGTTATACAACAGATTATTTCCCAGATGGTATGTTAATTGAAGTATCACTTTATATTTCACCTTTATCCTTTGTTTTCTGCCTACACACATATAAGAAATCTCTCTTTGTGGGAACATGATTGATTGGTGGCATCTCCAGTTACAAAGTTCCCTGCTTAGACTGCCCTGTAGGACTATAGCCAATGGGTTCAATTGAAAGCATCCTTCTAAATACTATGGACATGTGGTTATTGTATTAACCTTACTGAGGTTTGGCAATATTTCAAGGGATTTAAACCTTATAAGAAAATCTCATCACCAATTCTCAAATGAATCCATGATTTTGTCAATGCAAATCCAGTGGAATGGATTGAAACCATTCATGTTTGCCCATTCTTTGCGATTTTTGTCATGGCATAAGGAAGGAAACTTATAGGTTATGTAATTCATCACCTTCATTTTACAGATGAAGAAAAACGAGATTAAGAGAAGTCAAATGCCTGATCCAAGATTACACAGTCAGTAACTGAAAGAGCTGGACCCTTGAATATAAGTCCTCTACCTCCAGAGTCCTCCATGTTTTCACTACACTGGACTGAGCTCCCATAAATATGCCACTAGAGGGCATAACACTATATACATGCTTCACTATCCTGATTTTATATTTAAGGCAAGGTAACATGGTGGACTGTGTATGGGACTGGGAGTCAAGAAGATCTGAACTCAAATTCTGCTTCAGACACTTACTGGCTGTGTGACTCTGAGCAAGTCATTTGACTTTTCTCAGTGCCTGGGTATGATAATAGCACTTCTCTCATAGGGTTGTTGTGAAGGTCAAATGAGATAACCTATAAAAAGCACTTGCATACCTTAAAGTACTATATCAATATTATTATTACTAATTATTATTCTTTTTAGTGAGTTACTCAAAGCCCCACAACTAATGAAGAGCAGAGCTAGTCCTCAAATCCAGAATTCTGTCTCCAGATCCAATTTTTTTCCCATTCTGCTACAAGTTTCTTCTGAAACAATGAAACACATAGATTGTTTAAGAAATGAACAAAGAATTCAATTGTGTAAAAATCTCAAAAAGTACATTTAAATTACTATGTCAAAAAATGCAAATATTAGTGGGTGGAAGTTTTATGTGGGAACATTTTTAATGGATTATCTCTCCTTTTTGCTATTTCCACATCTGAAGAAAAACATTACTATAACATATATACATAAATATATACACACACACACACATATGCCATAGCTCATTTTTTAAAAAGGCTGGTGAGTCATTCCTTTTATTAGTCCCCATTCCCTGTGATTTAGTTTCCCATGGTCTTGGATATCTGGCATTTTTCAGGCATTAAATATGTATCTAACCGTCAACAGCACCCTGAAGGCCTAGTAACATTAATTAAAAATAAGCATATGTCAAAGGAAGAATAAGATAGGGCTGGGCCTCTTTGATGCATGATTATTTAGAAGTGCAGAATGAAAATATATATGTGTTTTTTTTTCCTATGGAGGAAGAGAATAAATTTGTAGGTGATATTTTGAAAGAAATATGAATGCAGAGGAGACAATAATAGAGACTTTGCTGGACACTTTAAAAAATAGATGATTGTTCCTGGGAGTTATATTCCTATTTGTGTTTCACTTTTTATTTATTTTTCCCTTAAGTTCACCATTCATATTTAACATTATTCCTTAGGGAAAAAAATCCAATGTAAAGAAAATGGGTTGCAAAATTGGAACCAAAGAAAAATCAAAGGAAACTTCACTCCTTTGTAGCACTGGCTTCTCTTCCCTTTTCACATGTGTATTGATTGTGTCAGTGGCAAAAAAAGAGACAGAGGGTGCTAAGAATCAATTTTTAGATCATCTTCTATTCACTTAACTAGTGATGCTCTAGATCTTTGTCTAAGGAACAACAAATAGTCATACTACTTGAGGAATGAAGTCATGACATTGTCGCTATAAACAAAACCAGACAAAAGGAAGTTATAGTTAAGTGGAAGGATGACTCAGATTCTTTTTAGAGACGCAGACATGGGAATGGGCACGTTGACTTTATTAAGAGCCCAAAGGCAATGAGAAAACCATTTCATGAGATGTTTGTTCCTCTCATATTGCAGAGCTCATGAAAAATGTTGGCAAGAAGACTTCTATGAAAATAATTATAGCCCATGCACCAATATCTTAAAAAGAGAGAGAGAGACAGAGAGACACAGAAACAAAGAGGCAGAGAGAGGAGAGAGACAGAGGGCGAGAGAGATAAAGAGGTAAAGATGGAGCAGCAGCAAAGAGTAGAAAGAACACTGGGCTCATAGTCACAGCCCTAGGTTTGAGAACTGGCTCTGTTCTTTACTGAGTGTGGGGCCTTGAGTAACTGTATAATAATATTAAATTATTATTATTTTTATTGAAAGAGTCAGAGAGAGATCTTATGATGATAAGACTCTACGAATTAAATTGAATTTAGTGTAAAGCTTGAACAAAGTAAGGATGGGGGAAAGCATTTTGAAAAATATAGTTTAAGAATAAGGAATGAAAGAGGCCAAACACAAGCCTTATACCTATATATCATTAATACTTAAAAAAAGAATTGGAAAGAGCTGGCCATCTTAAACATCACAAAATGAAATTGATGACAGTTTAATAGACAGGAAATAGACCTCATATGGAAATATGGGAATAATTCTTGAAACAACTGTATGAAAACAAACCAGCAATTTAGAACCAAGATAAAAATAAATACAGAGTTAGAAGAATAAAAATGAGAAAACATGGCATATAATAATTCTCACTAGATATACTTAAATATAGATGGAAGAAAGGATGGCAATACTACTTATAATTTCATGTAGAATTTTTACTGATGTAAATAAATGACCATAAAAAGGGCACTAAAACCATATTAGTCGACAAACATTTGACATAGTTGGCAAATGGAGAGATATGGAAGCCAAAGACAAGACAGGTTTAGAGGATAAACTCATTTGTAAAATCTTATGAGGAGAGTTGTGTCACCTTATTAAGTAGTGAAAAGTGGAAGGGTCTAAAGAAAAGAAAGCTTTGCATGAGTCTAATGAGGAAATAGTCTAAAGAAAGCTTTGCATGAGATCTCACTAAACAAAGGCATCCCAGAGGCATGTGAGGGGAAAGCAAGAAGGAGAACAACAAACAGAAGACCTAAAATATTTTTGTAAAAAACTCTTTTCACCAGTGAGAATAGAGGGGGTCACCACATACCACCATCTTATCTTGGCTGTGCTTCCGAAAGAAGGTAGAAATTGGGAAAAGCAGCTAGAGAAAACAAGTATTCAGAGGAGATCTTTGCCAGGGGTGACACAATTTTGAGAGTGTTGAAGATTAAATTCTCAAAATATCTCAAAGAGAGAATGATAAAGGCCCCGTAGCCCAACTCCTTTGTTTTACAAATGAGGAAATTGATAACCAGAGAAATTAAGTGATTTACTTAAAGTCATACAGGTAGTAAATGTCAGGGGTATGATTTGAACTCAGACTCATGATTCCATTGTTGGTGCTATTAATTTTTCAGGAAAGTTAATTTTTAAGCAAAGTTATTTCCAATTCTGTTTTTCTCTCCTTTGCTTTTTTTGTCTATAATTAGAGTTTGGATTAATATTTTCGATATAATTTTTTCAAAATTAGAGGGATGGGTTAAAATATATAGCTTTGACATTAAAAAAGACTTTAGTGTGTCATATAGCCAGATTTAATTTAGTTCATCGTTTATTTCTTGCCTACATTTCTTTGAAATAGTGGTTCTTCCACATCAAGAATGCATCCCCTTTCTCACTTCTGCCTCATAGAATCCCTTGCTTCCTTCAAAGTAGAGATCAGTTTCTACCTCCTGTGCTAGGCCTTTCTCAAATCCAACTAATTATTAGCATTCTCTCTTGAATTTACTTTTTATTTATTTGTGTCTGTACATGTATTTCCCATCCTTTTATTTGCAAATAGGCATATTGTTTTTGTATCCCCAGAATCTAGCACAGAGTAGGTGTTTATAAATGTTTGTGAAATTTGAATTTGTTCATGGCTTAGTACAGTTCTGGGAACCAAACTTGATTCATACAAAAAGATCTCAAGGCAGCAAGGGCTGCAGATGGAAAAGAGTTCAACCTTGGGATCTAAGAGACTTGGTTTCTAGTCTTGGTTCTGTCTCCAACTGACAGTGTGAACTTGTGTGAATCCCTTTACTTTCCTAAGTCTCATTTTCCTCATCTGTAAAATGAATGGATTGGATTAAATGATGTCTGAAGTCCCTTTCAAATTCCACAATCCCATGAAATGTTTGAATTGAATTCTCTTAAACTCCAAAAAATAGTGAATTGGATATACTTTTGTCCTCATCTAATTATCAGAGATAGATTTGTAGTTTGGGGGTTCTTTTTATAAATAGCTAAGTAATGCTATGACTAGAGTGCCGGCCTGGAGTAGGAAGACTTGAGTTCAAATCCAGCCTTTATTCCCTGTATAACCTTGGGCAGAATCAGTTAATATTTGTCTGCCTCAATTTCTTCACCTGTAAAACAGAGATAATAATAGTAACTACCTTTCATGGTTGCTGAGGATAAATTGAGTTATTTGTTAAGTTCTTTGCAAAACTTAAAGTGCCACATAAATGTTAGCTGTTGTTCATCTTATAGTCTGTTCATTTTAAATTCACAAACTATATTTTGAGTTCATGCAAATAGATGACACTGAGCGAATATACAAGCTGAAAGTAATTACACCACTGCCAATATAATAATGCATCAACAATACATTTTAATATATTTTAAAATTATTTACATTGCAATTGTGTCTAATTGCAGATAGGCTCAAAAATATCAGCAAAATTATACTCCATCTCCCCACCAAACAAGTCAATATAGGACTTGATAAACCATCCATAATTGTATGGTATTCACAATTACATTTGTTGGTGGTTCACATGTCAGTGAGACAGACCAGCTGCACATTCGGCATAAGATTTTGTACAGATGGATGTTAACTGAGGAAAATATCAAATTAAAGTAGAATAAAAAAGTAATATCATCAATGGAATGAAGTACTCCAGATATAATATATTGATGGTGTCTACATTTGCAAGATCATCACCTGTATTTGTTAATGGCATTATTAATTATAATTAATCATATGTTTTTAATAACACATTTCTACAGCTTGGTGGTATAGTGGGTAGAGTGCCAGGCCTGGAGTCAGGAAGTTCCTGCTTCAGAAACTTATTAGCTGTGTGACCCTGGGCAAGTTACTTAATCTGTTTGCCTTAATCCAGTGGAGAAGGAAATGGCAAGCCTCTCCAATATGTTTGATTGTGGTCAAATCACCTAACCTTCATGGGCCTCAGTTTCCTTATCTGTAAAATAATTGGGTTGGATTAGAGGGTCCCTGAGGTTCCTTCCAGCTCAAGATTTATGGTCCTAGCACATTGTAGATAGAGCAGGGACATATTTGAAAGAGCTGCTAGTTGGCTCAGTAGATAGAATGCTGGTGCAGATTCATCTTCCTCAGTTCAAATCTGGCCTCATACACTTACTGGCTATGTGACCCTGGGCAAATCACTTATTCCCCTTTGTCTTAGTTTCCTCACTGTGAAATGAACTGGAGACAAAAATAGCAAACCACTCTAGTGTCTGCTGAGAAAACCCCAAATCTCATCAGAAAGAATTGGGCATGACGAAAACAACTAAACAACAACAGCAGCATTTGAAAGTTTAAAAAATATGTCTCGGCGCAGTCTCCTAGTTTATAATTATCTTCATTTTTGCAGTTGAAGAAACTGAGCCTTAGAGTGTTGCCAAGACTTAACCCATAGATGAACACAGGTAGTCACTTTCAGACCTTCTAGAAAAAAACCCATATTTCTTGACTTTAAATCCAATGCTCTTCCTTTCCTCCGTGCTAGCAAGAACTATTTAGAAAATCCAGGCCCAAGGGAATTTCTTTTTGGTCCTGAAATTTTTAGGGTTGCTGCTCAAAATGGCCATTAGTTCAAAACATAATTTTGTATCGACATGGCCTTTGGCTACAGCTCACCAAATAGAAACAACTGCCTTTTTGCGTAAAGAGAAAATAACCATTTATGTTCCCAAAGCACAAAATATCTCATAAAGATGATCCCGTTAGCAAATATTGATCATAAAGTACCAGCTGTGCCTGGCTTACAAGAAATATTATTTGAGGCTCTGTCTCCTCAGCTCAGCTGCATTAGAAGAACAAGGTCCTATGCTTTGTTCATTTGTCTCTTTCCTCTGGTGTTCCTGGAGTTTGACTTTGACTTTGCCAAATAAACTTTCTTCCTCATGTGTGAAATGAGTCACATGAAAAGAGCTTAAAAAAAGAGCATTCAGTGCTGGAGAGGTTGGGCAGGGATGCATTATCCTCTTGGGGCAGAGGTTGGAGGAGGGCTAAGAAGCAAAGCACAATTTGTTGACAATAGCACAGGGTTTTATAGGATTTTTGTTCAGTCATTTCAGTTGTCTGACTCTTTGTGACCTCATTTTGGATTTTCTTGGAAAAAAAAAACTGAAGTGGTTTGCCATTTCCTTCTCTAGCTCATTTTACAAATGAAGGTAAAAGGGTTAAGTGACTTGCCCAAGGTTATACAGCTAGTAAATGTCTGAGGCCAGATTTGAACTCAGGAAGATGAATCTTCCTGACTCCAAACCCAGGATTTTATTAGACAGACCTTTAAAGTACCTTCTGATTCTAAACCTTATGATCTTTCTAAGTCACAGACCTGCTAATGTCACCACATTCATTCTCCACTCAAAAGCCTTCAGTGGCTTCCTATTAATTTCTTAGTCTGATATTTAGGACCTTCGATAGTCTGGTTCCAGTGTATCTTTTCAGCCTTATTTCACATTAATTCCATTCAAAAGCTGTGTGCCAGAGAAATCAGTTTAGTAGCTGTTCTTCAAAACCATCACTTCATCACTCATGTCTGTACCTTTGTATAAGCAACCTCCATGCCATTCATTTAGTCTTTCCTCACTTCCACCTCTCATGATCTTTCACTGCCATCTCTCATAATCTTTATCTCCTTTCATGGCTTAGCTAAGTTGCTGCCTCCTTCAGAGTGTCTTTCCCAGCTGTATCAGATGTCACTGCTTTCTCCTTCCTCAAATTAGAATGCAAACTCTCTGAGGGCACAGACTGTTTCATTTTGATCTTTCTATCCCTAGCACTTAGCATAATACTTGGCACATAGTACATACTTAATAAACGCTTGGTGATTGAGTAATAATCCAGCAAAGGCAGCCAAGAAAGAATGATAAGGTAGGAAGAAGGATAACCAGGAGAGAGCAGTATCACAAAAACATAGTGAAAAGAGAGTGCCCAGAAGGAGAAGATAGTCAAGAGCCATATTTCAAGGAGTTGGGAAATGAGTGAGAGGTTGAAGAAATGACTTTACTATAAACATCTTTATTTAGGAATTTGGCTGTGAAAGGAGAGATGTAGCATGATAACTTGAGGGACTGAGTTAAGTTCAGGTTGTTTTTTTGTTTTGTTTTTAAGGATAGGAAAGATATGAGCATGTTTGTAAGCAGCATGGAAGAAACTAGTGAATAAAAGACATAATCTGTTTTTTATAATCTTCAAAAGGACAAGCTCAAGGCAATGCCAGGAGAGATGGGATGAAGGGCACAAGTGGAGGGTCTGTCCTTGGCAAGAATGTAACTGAAGCAAAAGAGAATTGGGGATAATATTGACATGATGTGTAAAGTGTTTAGGGAGAAGAGGGAGATCACAGTGGATAGGCCTCTATTTTTCTTTGATTTGGGGAGAGTGTGAGGCAAGGTCCTCTTCCAGGAAGGAAGAATGAAAAATGCTAAGTTGTCGTGACGAAAGAAGTAAAACTTTGGAATACCCTTTGTGGGGACTATGATAAAGAATCAGGAAGGGAAGAGTAAAAAGATTGTCCTTTATGTGAAGACTCAGTTAACATTAGGTAACAAATTTCTACGGACTTGACTTTTTCCATCAGCATTCAGTAGCACTTGAGTAGAACTGGAGAAGGCAATTAAGGGGAACCATCCAGAGTTGGAGTTTGGCAAGACATGTATAGAGATAGGACAAGGAATAAAAGAATTGAGCATCAAGGACAGCATAAAGTTGAGTAAGGCCAATTACATGCCAAGATTGTGAAATGAGGAAAGTGAAGCCAGAGAGAAGAAAAGGAATGAAAAAAGGAATGATTGTGATGAGAATGAAAAATAGCTTTAGAGTCATTAAGGTGGCCCTGAGGCTAAAAAGTGGATATGGAATTAGGACGTCCTGAATTCAAATCCAGTCCCAGTCACTTTCTATCTATGTGACTATGAGCAAATTACTGCAGTGTTAGTTTCCTCATATATAAAATGGGCATAATAACAGCATCTACTATCCAGGTTTGTTGTGAGGTTAAAAAAGGTAATATTTGTAAAGCACTTTGCCAAACTTAAAATGCTATATGAATGCTATGTAGGAAATAAGCAGTAAGGGAATAAAGTGCATACTATGTGCCAGACACTTTGCTAAGCACATTAGCTATTAATGTTGCTGCTGTTATTTAATAGACATCAATGAGTCAGAGGAATAGATTGAAGGAAAAGATGTTACGGTCTTAAAGATGAATTTCATAACTGATTTATGGAGGTCAATTAGGGATGATGGTAAGATCAAGATGATTACCATTCTTTTGCATGATTGAGATTGAGGTGCAGATCATTAGAAGGAGGGAACTTAGAAAAATGAGAGGCCAGGATTTTTGAGAGACATCAACATGCATATGTAACATGCATCTTACCTGAGTAGTATAACTGGGATTTTGCTAGAGGAAGACCATAAGCTAAATGCCTGGATAAAAGAGGGAGAATAACCAGGGTATGGATATGTCATGGAACTGGACAATAGAGAAGTTACTAGAGATGAGTCATGAGACCCTCAAAGCAAGAGAGGTTGTTGAGCAATGAAACAGAGGGAAGGAAGTCTTGAAGAGGTACCCAAGGAGGAAAAAGTATTCTTAGTCCTCCAGACCCTTGTGTTGGAGAGCATGCAAGGAGACTGCATCTAGTACTGGAGAAGTTGAATTAGAGATGAAGCATCTTCTGGGGAAGAAGTTAGAGGAGTGTGAGGAAGAGGATAGTACAATAACACAAGAGACAATTTGTGGACAATAGAGCAGGGGGCAAAAGGGAAGGAAAAGACAATATGTGATGGAGACTATGGAGGAGTAGAATTAAAATAGATCCAGTTGAAGCAGTAGTGGCAGAGGAAGGTGGTATTTACTTTTTGTTGTTCAGTCATATCAATCATATCTGACTCTTCATGACTCTTTTTGGGGTATTATTTACAAAGATATTGGAGTGTTTTAATATTTCCTTCTCCGACTCATTTTACAGATGAGAAAACTGAGGCCAACAAAGTTAAATGGCTTACACAGGATCACCCAGCTAGTAAGTGGCTGAGGCTAAATTTGAATTCAGGTCTTCCTGACTCCAGACCTGGAGCTCTATCCACTCTACCACCTAGCTACCCAAGAATTTACTTAGGCAACCTTTAACTCTGAATCACAGGGATTCAGAGGAGAAAAGCATTTGTTAACAATAAAACGTAGGTTTTCTTGCCTTCTCAGTAAGCAATGGTACCTACCTCTGGCAAAGATCTGTAGGGATGATAAAATTTTCTTATCCTCTCAGGAGGTAGAGGTCCTGACAGGGGGATATTTCACTCAACACTAAGTATTTTCTGAAATGTTTTAAAGAAGAAATTTGTAAGTCATACAAAATTGAGAGATAGCTAAAGTAGAAAAAAATTGAATCAAGATTCAAAATTTTCTCCTCAGCCCAGTTCCTGGTTTGAAACCATCAGGTTAGAATTTAACATGAATAAGTTAAAACTTGCATTGTGGTTTAAGTAATATTATAATATTAATAATAGCACTTACATAATGCTTTATGGTTTGCAAAGCACTTTATATCAGTGGCACAAAACAGGGTGATATAGACTTGGTTTGGCATATGAGAAAGATTCACATGAATATTAAGGAGAGTGAGTTGATTCATAATAGGCTTTATAATATGTACCAACAGTATAGAGTGCTAAAAAAAAGGCAGTCACTGACTGCATTAGTAGAAGTATATTATCCAAATTTTATGAAGTAATAATTCCATTGTACTGTTCATAACTGGACTGTTGTGTTCAAATCTGGGTTCCATAATTGAGACATTGGCAATTCATTGTGCATCAGAAGAGGAGAAAAATGAGTCTGCAAACCATACTATGACAAGGCATCATCACTCAACAACTCTCTTTTGCTTTGACGGTCTCATGACTCATTTCTAGTAACCTCTCCACATTCCAGCTGCCAGGACATATCCATAACCTGGTCATTTCCCCTCTTTTATTGAGGCATTTAGCACCTTGCTTATTGGTCTTCCTCTCTAGCACAATCCCAATTGAAGGCATTGGTGATGAAGAAGAAAAGTCCTACAGGAGAATCTGACAGCATTCATCAAATATTTGAAATGCTATCTATGTAGAAGAGGAAAGTGGCTTCTTTTTTGTCACTCCAGAAAATGGATATAGAACAAATGAATGGTAATTAGAAGGCAGATTGACTCAATAACCCAAAGAATGTCATAAAATACCATACCTATTCACAACTAGAATGAACTGATAGGAAATACTGATCTCCCTACCACTGATGGTATTCATGAAGGCAGAGGCTGAACATGTCAGGGATGTCATGAAAAGAATTTAAATAGTGAGTAGAAGTTTAGATTAGATGAATTCTAAGGCCTCTTCCAACTTCGTGATTCCATGTTGAATAGACAGACTATGTTTTAATGACAAGTCCTCATATATGGATATGGGCTCATATTCTCTACTTTACTTTTTCATTAGCAATTATTTAAATGCTTTTAGAAATTCACCTGAATCCATTCAAAAGCATTTCATTGATGCCTTTTATATTTATATTTACATTAAAATTTGTATACATGTCACAATCACTTTCTAGCCTCCTCTGTATAACCTTCCCTTCTGACAAAAATCCATTAAGCAAAAAAATCTGGTAAAGAGCTTTGTTTACTCATTAGATTGTAAACTGCTTGAGGGCAGGGATTGTCTTTTGCTTTTTTTGCATCCTCTGTGCTTATCACACTACCTGGCTTATAGTAAACACTTAATAAATGTTTTTTGATTGATTTATAATATTCTGTCCTTATGATCTCCATTCTCTCTTCTTTAAATGAGGAAAGATCTCTCTGCTGAACTTTCCTCTGTTTTTCTTAGTTATTCTTTTAGTAATATTTCAGCTTTCTTTTAGGGATCTTTTGAATTATATATATTACATTATTGTCACTATATATCTATGTTTCTCTTGGTTCTGCTTATCTTCAACAGTGTTAACATCATATAAACCTTTCCTTCTCCAAATTCCTCATATTTGTCATTTCTTTCTGTATAATAATACTTTATTACCTTTATATGCCATGTTTTTTTCAGCCATTTCCAAGCAATTTAAATTCACTTCCCCCCCACCCCCCCTAGTTTTTAGTTACCAAAAAGAGTGCTGCTGTGAATATTCTGGTTTATGTTGGACCTTTGTCCAACTTGGAAATTTTTTGTCATTTTTGACACATATGGACAATGAGGTGATACATAGGATAGAGCACAAGATCTGGATTCAGGAAAACTCGAGTTCAAATTCAGCCCTGGACATTTCCTAGCTGTATAAGTACATGGTTGTGTGTAGCCTTGGGCAAGTCACCTAACCAATTATTTCCCTCAGTTTCCTCATCTGTAAAATAGGGATAATAATAGCAAATGAAATAATTATAAAACACTTAGCATAGCTCCTGGCACATAAGAAGCACTATATCAAAGTTTGTTATGATGATGATTACTATGTGCCATTATTAGGATTACTGGTTCAAAGAATATGAATACTTTAGCCATTTTCTTGCATAATTCCAAATTGAAACCCAGATCTGTATACTTCACAAGTTTACCAACAATCTATCCAAGTGCCTGTCTTTTCATAACCCCTCCAGCATCAACCATTACCATCCTTTTTTTAAAACCTTTTATGATTTGCACAGAACCTCAGAGCTGTTTTAATTTCCATTTCTCTTCTTATTGGTGATTTGGAGCAGAGGTGGCCAACATGTGTATTGCATGTGGCCCATATCACCCCTAAGTACAATCCATACCATAGTATGTAACTGGGAAATATTCAACAAAAGAAATAAAAATATAATAGGGCATAGAGAATATTACATTTTTAAACTAAGTCAATGTACGGTTTTCTGGGATCCTTATCTACTGTTTAATGGCTCCTGTCTCTCTTTGAGTTTGATATAACTGCTGGAGCATGTAAAAATTTCAAGAAAATGGCATTTTCTGGCTTATCCCACTTATCCTGCAAAAATTCCCAACTCAAGGCTTTACTTTGTTCAAACCTTGGGCCCCTCGCCAAGGAACTTGCTCCTTTTCTCATAAGCTCTGTCCTTTCTTGTTACCTCCCTTTCAAATAAGTTGCTTACTCTGTTCTCATAGTTTTCCTTCTATGGCTTGGAGCCATTATAGCTCACTTTCCAGCTGACTAGTTACTTTTAAAGAACTATTTAGCTGAGAGTTGTGCTCTGCCCTTAGAGAAAATTGACACCAAACCTTCTAGCTGTGTTTTGATACTCTTGGGTTGAGTCAGCAGCACAATAATAGAAAATTATTGAAAATGCAACAAGAAAGTTACCAGCTGCTATGGAATCTAACTTCCTAGGGACCATTTCTGATGAGAGTGCTGTAAATATTCAAAGGCTAGACAAGTGCTTGTACTGGGCAAAACAAAGGTATGTAATCTGGAGCAGAAACACCAAGTGGGTCTTTGCTCTAGGAGTCAAGACTTGATTCCGAGCCTCTAGATTTTCCATGGATGTTTAACCCATTCAATTCAATGATTATTTATTAATCCATCAAAAAGCATTATTAGGGGCCTACAGTGTGCCAACCCCTGGGGATACAAGATAAATAGAAAGTAGTCCCTGCCCAAAACGAGCTTACAGTTCATTAATTATAAAGAGGTAGATGCTGTGAGTACCAAGACAGACATGTAGACCCTAAAGGAACTTATTATCTAATGTAGGAGGGAACGTGGAGAGGGAGAAGAAAGAAAACATTCATACAAATAACCATGATACCAGAGAGAAGGTAATTACCAGGGACAGAAGTTCCGGCAAAACTACTCCCCCTTCCTCAGTTATGAAGAAATATGCATGTCTTGTATGAGAAAACCTGGTCTCTGTCACAACTGTAACTCCCCATAATGTACATTCTAATTTGTTTTCATTGTGTCAGCTTTTGAGTTCAAGTGGAGCCGAGGATTCTACACAGAAAGGCTGCTCCTGAACATATCATTCAGAGCTCTGTCCCAAGGGGCAGGGGCACTCTGGGTTTGCATGGGTTTGGGGATCCCTACGAGATCCCTGAAGTGACGGTCTGATTTTTGAAGTTTTGTACAAAGTTTTCTTTTGAAATCACACTCATTTTTATTTACCGATACTGTCCCAGACTGACTTGTTGAGGCTCTTTTTTCTTATTTCTGAATTCAAAGCTTGTGAAATTAACTGATTTGTGAGGGGGAAAAGAAAGAAAGAAATTTCAGTGAAGAGCACTGTCTGTTTGGAGAGGAGGGTTATTAAGGGGTTGAGCTGACCTTTGAGGTGGGCTTAGAAGGAAGGGAAGGATTTCAGTATGAAAGAAACTTAAGATGGAAAAAAGGCTATTCCAGGCGTTTGGAATGGCATGAGCAAAGGTAAGAGAGGGAAAAACAAGAACTGCTAATGAACAGTGGTTGTTTGAAACAGAATATTTGAAGGGAAGTAGTGTGAATTAATTTCATTCTTTTGCTTCTCCTCATACATTGCAAAGGGTTCATAAGCACTTTGGAGAATGGAAATACCCTTGTACTCTATATTCCTGATATAGAGAAGAGCGAAGAAAATGGGACCAATTCACTTTCTCATTAAGCATCTTTGGTTCTCTACTTGTCAGCTTTGTAAGATTCCTCCTGAGGTGATTCAGTCAGCTTATTATAGATGGAAAGCAATAAATCTAGGAAAAGAGCTCTTTGTATTTATGGCTTTTAATAATATCTCATGCAAGGACTTTCTTTCTCTCTCTCTCTCTCATTCCAAATGCCTAGTACTTGGCACAAGGTAAATGCTTTTTGATTTATTGATTGATTGATTGAGGAGTGAGTGACCTCACACAAATTAAAATACAAATTACTAGGGCCATCAAATTTTATGTTTTAATTCCAAAATGAATTGCATACCTGCTGGAGGCAAAGCTTTCAAGGTGGGGTATGTGATGGCCAAGGTGCCAGGTGATGCATCATGACACATGCCAGCAATAGTGATCAAGAGAAAGTCAGGAGGGCCAGCTAGGAGGCTCAGTATTTTGAGAGCCAGGTTTAGAGATGGGAGGTCCTGGGTTCAAATCTGACCTCAGATACTTCTAGCTATGGGACCCTGTTACGATTAAAAATGATGAGGACTGATATAATAATATAAATTAGTATTTTAATTAAAGCCATGGCCATGCTGGTAAAATCATTAGACCACGTGCTTGTAAGAATTCAAAACTGCCGCCCCAGCCATTATTGTTACCTCTGTGCGCTCTGGTAGCTAAAGAGGGCTTACTTTTGATTCTCCTCCCATTTAAACTGTCCTCTGCGTGATGAGGCAGGCACTGCCACGCCCAAAGAACCGGAACCGGAAACGTGTTGGACCATGGGAAATGTAGTTTGATAGTTCCCACGTGTCCATAGAAAATATATATACTTTTAGATGGCATCTCCCAAATTCCAATTTTACAACCCCGGGCAAGTCTCTTAATCCCTATTGCCTAGCCCTTAACACTCTTCCTCTTCCTCACTACTAAGTATTGGTTCCAAGACAGAAGATAAAGATTTAGAAAAAAAAAATAAAAGAGAAAGGCAGAATCTTGGACTTGTCTTTAGTGAAGGGATCAGCAATGGATCAGTCAATGCAGAGTATAGAAGGGCCAGAAGCAAAGTGGGGCATCCATAGGAAATAGTGAAACTATTGTTGACAAAGTAGCAACGGCATCTGAAGAAAGTCAGAATCAAGAGACAAGGGCCAAAGCTGTAAATCAGATAAAGGGGCAATAATGCAGATCTAGATTGGCTTTGAGTCTTAAAAAGACATCCAGTGAGGAATGGGCTGTTAAAATAGGGTGTAATTGAGGCCAGTCCTATGGGCCTAATTTTCCTAATTTCTTGAGCAGTAGGTATGTGTGGATTTACTCCTCATTCTCCTTAATGGGAAGCAGCTGTGTTAACAACTGAGGCAAACCATTCCCCTCATTTCATAATGTCTATTCTCCTTTTGGAAATAAAGAAAGAGTATGATACTGTGTACAGAAATTTTCATTATTAACGTATTTACTGAACATCTTCTGTACTGGGTATATAGGGAGGGAGAAGGAAAGAGGAGGATTGGGTACAAAGCAGTAACAGATATGGTCTCTACCCTTGTGGAGCTTATAGCCAAGCTGGGGGAGAGGAGACAAACCTCAGGGTGTGACTCAGTGATGTGGGGACTCTCTCTACCAACAGAGATTGCAAATATCTAGAATTTTGAAGATAAGTCTTACCGAGTTGCCGGAGTTTCAGAAAGGTGCAATGATTTTCTGTCACACAATTGCTAGAGTATCAGTTGTGAAATTTGAGTGCTTGCCCAAATGCACTTGAATGATATGTATGTGTATTGTTAGATTTAAAATGAACATATTCCAAGTTCTTATTTTCTATAAGGTTTATTAATAATCACTTGAAATAGAAAAGATAGATAAGCATAGATTTAAAGTCTCTTTCTTACTCTGTCTGACCACATGTAGCTCATCCTGCAGGTTCCTCCCACACTCTTTTTTTTTTTTTTAAACCCTTGTAATTCGGTGTATTGTCTCATAGGTGGAAGAGTGGTAAGGGTGGGCAATGGGGGTCAAGTGACTTGCCCAGGGTCACACAGCTGGGAAGTGGCTGAGGCCGGGTTTGAACCTAGGACCTCCTGTCTCTAGGCCTGGCTCTCACTCCACTGAGCTACCCAGCTGCCCCAGTCCCAAACTCTTTTATTTATGTTTATGGATGCAGCGCTGGCATGTAAAAAATGGAATGAGCCAGGTCTGCAGTCTAGGAGGAAGAGGGGATAAAATTCCTTCTACACAGTATACATCCTCCTATAAGAACACATTTATATGATATTATGTTATGTTATATTATATTACATTATATTACATTGTATTATATTACATTACATTACATTACATTACAT